>NC_057840.1:21302421-21603508 GCF_910594005.1 Cervus elaphus | reverse complement strand
AATAATGATTTAAAGTCCTTGTCTACAAACTCCAACATATGAATTATCTGTGAGTCAAGTCCTCTTGTCTCTTTTGCTCTTTTGTTTATTGGTCATTTTTTCCTGATTCTGAAGTTCTCATAATTCCTTACTGTATGCCATACATTTTATATATAAGAATTATTGAGATTAAGAATGATATTATTTTCCCTCATAGATGGCTCTCACTTCCCTTTGTTAGCCAGACATGGTGAGGCGCTGATTACCTCAAAAACTGCAGTTGAGTTGGGTTGGTCTCGGTTTCAGTTTTATTGACCCGTCTATCTCTGTTTTTGTCCCTGCTTCCTGATATGACCACCCTCAGCTTTTGACTGAGAGCCAGGCAGGGTTCTATCTTCTTATCCCTTGAATGTGGAGGATTTTATAACTGCCCTTTGGAGTTTTGAGTTTGAGTCTTTATTCTCTTACATTATATAGCTCCAGACTTTGGAGGAGATTGTCAGCTATTCGTTGTAGTCTCCTCCCTCTCGTATTTACTTCTAAGCACCGCCAAACTTCAGATTTCACTGCCATTCCAGCCATACCTCATCCCCAGCTGTCCATACAGCCAGTGTTAAGCAAATGTCCTTTGGAGAAAATCGGCTACATGTTTGGGGTCCCTCAGGGTTTCAGCTTGTCATGCCAGCTCATGCAACTATCAGGAAATCCACTTGTTTCTCTTTTCCCTGGTAAAGTTTCAAATAGGTAGAGTTTCTCTGCCTATACCAAGCCTATGCTTAATCTTATGGTCAGAATCAGCAAAAGCCCCTATAGAGACGAAAGTGCTTCATCTTGGAAAGACACTTCCCTCCTTGGAGTTTTATTTCAATGAGATGTTGTTGCTTCCATAGATCTCCAATGACTATAAAAATATGTTCTTGATGTGTATCCTTTTCCCCACCTAGTTGTTGTAGCAGGAGGGATGGCTCCCTAGTAGACTATTGCATCTTACTTGGAAGTTCAAGTTTCCCCTGACATTGAATATTCTTCTACAATTTAAATGGTTACATAGCTTTCCAACAATTAGAATACATTTTGTTCCATGTTTTATTTTCTAATATTTTTGGAAATTTAGGAAGTAGTTTTTCATCTTGTAACAAATATTCTTATAACCAAATGTCTGGTTACATTTTGTTGTTGTTGATTAGTCACCAAGTCGTGTCCAACTCTTTGTGACCACATGCACTGTGGCATGCCAGGCTCCTCTGTCCTTCACTGTCTCCCAGAGTTTGCTCAGATTCATGTCCATTGAGTCGGTGTTGCCATCTAACCATCTCATCCTCTGTCACCCCCTTTTCATTTTGCCTTTGATCTCTCCCAGCATCAGGGTGTTTTCCAGCGATTCTGCTGTTTGTATCAGGTGACCAAAGTTTTGGAGCTTCAGCTTCAGCACTAGTCCTTCCAATGAATATTCAGGGTTGGTTTCCTTTAGGATTTGCTGGTTTGATCTCCCTGCAGTCCAAGGGACTCTCAAGAGCCTTCTCCAACGCCACAGTTCAAAAGCATCAGTTCTTCAGCACTCAGCCTTCTTTATGGTCCAGCTCTCACATCCGTACATGACTACTGGAAAAACCACAGCTTTGACTATATGGACCTTTGTTGGCAAAGTGATGTCTCTGCTTTTTAATACACTGTCTAGGTTTGTTAGAGCTTTCCTTCCAAGGAGCAAGCATCTTTTAATTTCATGGCTGCAGGCACCGTCCACAGTGATTTTGGAGCCCAAGAAAATAAAATCTGTCACTGCTTCTACTTTTTCCCCTTTTATTTGCCACGAAGCAATGGAACTAGATGTCATGATCTTTGTTTTTTTAATGCTGACTTTCAAACCAGGTTTTTCAGTCTCCTCTTTCACCCTCATCAAGAAAGAGGCTGTTTAGTTCCTCTTTGCTTTCTGCCATTAGAGTGGTATCATCTGCATATCTGAGGCTGTTGATATTTCTTCTGGCAATCTTGAGTCCAGCATGTGATTCATCCAGACTGGCATTTCTCATGATATACTCTGCATATAAGTTAAATAAGAAGGGTGACAGTTTTTCCAATTTTGAACCAGTCAGTTGTTCCATGTCTGATTCTAACTGTTGCTTTTTGTCTTGCATGCAGGTTTCTCAGGAGACAGATTAGGTGGTCTGGTATTCATATTTAATGCTTTTTCTTAGTGTAAATCCATAGATATGGAAATATTGTGTCAATAGGTATGCATTGCTTTTTATTGACATTTTACCATTTTTGATAGATATTCAAAAATTTCTACCAAGAAATAGTATATTAATTTACTTTTCAATGTGTGAGAATTCCTACTTCCTTAAGACTTTCTCCTCAATATGCATCCTATTATGAAGTGTTCTGAGCCATAGAAAATGTAAATTATTAATTTATTGGCATCTATATTTTGCTTAAAATGTTTTAAATTGTATTGTTTTTGGTAACAGAAAAACAGATCTAAGCCCATTTAATTTTTTCAGTTTGGTTAGTTTGGCACATAGGAAGTACTTACCAGTATTTATTGAATGATTTAGGATTATCTTGCTTTTTGCATCTTCCTTTGAATATATTAAGAGAATTTTTCCATGGTTTTTTCTTTCAGTAAAAATGAAAAATTTATTTGTTGAAAGATATTTCATATATTGATATGAATTGGCAGAAAGTATAAATTACTGGTAGAAAGAAAGGTATTAACTCCTTTCTTCTGCTATATCTTTTTTATTTGGACTTTCTACTTGCCTCTGAGAAAACACAAAGACCTTTGGATTTTGTATGAGTCTAAAACTTATAAATCATGTCTTTCCTTGATATGACCTGCTTTGGATATCAGCAATCTGGGTTACATGGTTTTTCCGTTTTAGATTTGGTAAACTCCTGTACTTCTGGAGAGAAGAGAAATTCTTAATCATCATCAGTGATGCAGTTGAAAATATTTTTTTCTTATTCCACATGCAAAACTGTTCAAGCCAACTAGTTAAAGTTAATACTTGTTTGGGTTTTGTTTCTTCTCAGAGATACTTTTCCTGATTAAAAAGTAAGACCCTTAAAAGGGCACATGATTCTCAGTATTCAGAAAATATGTACTTATCCTTTTCCTTTGAAGTTTACCTTACCATTTTAAAGTACAGAAAATTTCAAGTATGTATAATAGCCGAGAATATACTCTAATGTACACCATTGTGCCCGTGGCCATTTTTGCAATTCCCATCTTTCATTTTTAGTTAATGATTTTAATAAAAATGCTTTTGTCTTGAAATTTTAATGTTTTTCCCTAAGTATCTCTTTATTGTATCATTAAATGTTTATTCACTAGGTATTTAGTCTTATCTTTTTCTCAATCTGGTTTTTTAAAGTAGAGATTTGATTTTTCATGTTTGTCTCAGTTTTTATTAGTTACTAGGCCATTTATGTTAATTTTGTTCTTCTTCATGCTCTTAAATGAAATAATACTGAGTATTATTGCCTGTTAAATGATGTATATGAGGGGACCCTTGAACAGAACCTATGAAGTGTTACCTTGAAAATATAGTGGATGCACAAGCGCTGAAGACTTTTCAAATGTTGAAGTATTTTTAAAGGTAGATAGATTCACGCACATCCAGAAAATGGTTCTCATTCTCTTTGAGCGAAAACTAGTATGCACAAGCACCATCTCTGTTTTCCTAATTTCTTATTGCAATTGACATTCTTTATTGTGTTTCTATATCACTCTTATGAAAGTGATTGTTTCAGTATGTTATGTAGATAATATTCCTGACTGCTTTGTGTATTGTTTTTACTTTGTTTACTTATAAAACTTTTCAAAAAACCACTTAACAAATAGGCACAGGGTTCTTATCTTTAAATTTTCACTGTTTATAAATGCTTGCACACACACACATACATTCTCTCACATTTCGGGAAGACTGTTGAAGAGAGGATTTTTTTAAAGACTGGGGCTGCTATGGTGAGGCTGAGTTAAGTGGGGGGAATGCCATGTTGCTGAGGGTGAGGATATGCAGTTACTTAAGCATTAAATCCTAATAGCACACTAGATTCTGGGGTGAAGGCCAGTGGAATATTTTTACTTGCTCAGGCCTTGGAGTTATGCAAACAGAAGCTATTGCAAACTCAGAGTTTCATGATTGAGAAAGTAAACTTGTACATTTATGGTTTTTTTTTTTTTATAGGTTCAAAAAGGCATTTGAATCAGAGCCAACACTACAGTCAGGAATTAATTATGCGGTCCTCCTCCTGGCATCTGGGCACCAGTTTGAATCTTCCTTTGAGCTCCGAAAAGTTGGTAATTACAGCTTGATGTTTTACACGGAATCAAGAAAGTGGATCCAACTCAGTGCAAAGAAAAAGGATCTTTCATAGATAGCTCCTTTGCTTTCTGTCTCATCTGACTTCCTGAAGAAAAAAAAAACAATTATATCTCCCTATTTAATGTTTCATGCTACTGTGCAGTATCTTAATATTGGGATGTAATTAGGTTTTTAATTTATTTCACCTGATTCTAAAAATCCCCTAGTTGATATTTTTTTATTCCCTCCCAGTGTGTGTGTTAGTCTTTCAGTCCTGTCCAACTCTTGGCGACCACATATATTGTAGCCCGCCAGGCTCTTCTATCCATGGGATTCTCCAGATAAGAATACTGGAGTGCATTGCCATTTCCTTCTCCAGGGGTTTTTCCAGACCCAGGGATCCAACCCGGGTCTCCTGCACCGTAGGCAGACAGTCTTTGCCTGCTAAGTCACCAGGGAAGCCCATTCCTTCTCAAACTCATATTAGAAATAGGGGCTCTGCATTTAGCCCACAACTCCCAAATAAAGTAGTGTTCTTTGGAACATCAGGAAAGTTTCCTATTTTAGATTAATTTTGTTTTCCTGATGCTTAAGAAAAAAGAGGGAAAGAAAGACTTCTGATCCTCCCTGTTTCTGTTTTTCATGCACACCTGCCCTACGACTTCAGCATGTTACTGGTGGAGCCTCCCAAGACCCTAGAACAACAGGTCAAGCAGATGGAGACTTGGCAGTGACTGGTCTCCTCAGAGACCATCTCTGAATTGTAGCCATTGATAGAACGTGCTTTTGTCCCTTTTATCAGTGGACATCGTCTCAGATGCTGACCCTTCTTTGGAATTTTTAAAGATTAGGACATCTTAAGTGAATAACTTTTGTGTGATTTCCTTAGTTCTTGCTTTGATAATGTTTTTAAGGTTCTAGATACTGAATACTGTGTAAGGTAGTCAAATTTTTCTCTCTTGAATGTTGAACTGTCTTATTGCAGAGAACCTTTCTAACTCTCATAGGAATTTTTACTACAGACACAGAAATATTTTTCCATGGTTTTTGTAGAGGAAAAAAAAAATGATCTTAGTAAAGCTGTGAATTCTATGTAGATGAAACTTTTCCTTCAAGATTTCTAACTGGAGAATGTTTTTAATCTTTCATAAAGAAAAAATGAGCCCTGGCTGTTTTTTTACACTATTTGGGAAGCACTAATTAAATAACCGTATGTGATATTCTGGGAAATCTTTGAAGGCAAGTAAAGTTTGAGTATTAAATTCTTTTTAAAAGCCCAGACTAAAAGAATGATACAATGTTTGTCGCTGCTGGATTGCAGTGGTATTCAATGCACAAAGTTTTATTTGAATTCATTTTTTTTTAGCTGGAAAATGAAATCAGAAAAAATACACTGCACTGTGTACTTTCCAGAAATTATCATCATAATAAAATTCTCCATCTAACGTTATTTTTAAAACTCTGTACTGATCTTTACATATTGAGCTTCCCTGGTAGCTCAGTTGGTAAAGAATCTTCGTGCAATGCAGGAGACCAAATTCAATCCCTGGGTTGGGAGAGATCCCCTGGAGAAGGAAATGGCAACCCACTCCAGTATTCTTGCCTGGGAAATACCATGGACAGAGGAGCCTGGTGGGCTGCAGACCATGGGGTCACTGTATTAGTGATCTAAAATGACTTGTATTACTCTGTTCTTGAACTTGAGGTTGAAGCCTCCAGATCATTACAGAAATTGACATTGATTTGCATGTGTAGGTAGAGCAGTAACATAGTGGTTTGAAATGTACCTGTTCTAAACTCTCTTTTTTAAGTTAAATGTAGATTAAGATGGTCAGCACTCTTCTAAGGGAGTAGATCTTAAATGTTCTCACGACTAAAAGAAATGGAAATTATATGACATGATGGAGGTGTTAGCTAATGCTATAGTGGTGATCATTTTGCCAGATACAAGTGTATCAAATCAACACACTGCATATCTTAAACTTATATAATGTTCTGTCAATTATGTCTTTGAAGAACTGGAGGGAAAAAAGGATGGTCAGCACTCTGAGGTTTGAGGAACTGTGATTAATGGAACTTTGTAAAGGAAACACACTTCAGCTTTTTCCAGGAAGAGCTCATTCATAATACATGTTGAACAAGTATTTGAAAGCATAGGAAGTTGAATTTTTAATTTGGAAATTGCAAAACTTGCACAGACTTAAAATATGACTTGACAATGAATTTTTATTTCCCATAAAAGCTAAATTTTAGGCTTCTAAAATACTGTGATATATACTATAAAACGTATGTCCTTAAGTAACTGAAAGGGGGCTTCCCAGGTGGCTCAGTGGTAAAGAATTCGCCTGCCAATGCAGGAGACGTGGGTTCTATCCCTGGGTCATCCTCTGGAGAAGGAAATGGCATCTCACTCCAGTATTCTTTTCTTTTTTTTTCCCCCATTTATTTTTATTAGTTGGAGGCTAATTACTTTACAGTATTGTAGTGGTTTTTGCCATACATTGACATGAATCAGCCATGGATTTACATGTGTTCCCCATCCTGATCCCCCCTCCCGCCTCCCTCTCCATCCCATTCCTCTGGGTCTTCCCAGTGCACCAGCCCTGAGCCTGGGCATACACACTGAGGAAACCAGATCTGAAAGAGACATGTGTACCCCAGTGTTCATCGCAGCACTGTTTATAATAGCCAGGACATGGAAGCAACCTAGATGCCCATCAGCAGACAAATGGATAAGGAAGTTGTGGTACATATACACTATGGAATATGACTCAGCCACTAAAAAGAATTCATTTGAATCAGTTCTAATGAGATGGATGAAACTGGAGCCCATTATACAGAGTGAAGTAAGCCAGAAAGATAAAGACCAGTTCACTCCAGTATTCTTGCCTGGGAAATCCCATGGACAGAGGAGCCTGAAGGGCTAAAGTCCATGGGCTCGCAAAAGAGGCAGACACAACTTAACGACTAAACAACGACAATACTAAAAGGCAGTTAAAGCTCACTAACTTAGATTCTACTCGTAAATTATGCTAATAAATATAGGTTGACCTAAAGTTAGCGTTTATATGGTAAAATAGGATTAAAGGGATTTTCAGGGAGAAACAGGTTGATTAAATAAATGAATATTGTAACATAATAATTGCATTAATTAAAGTATTTAACTTACTAATTAACAACATATTTGAGATAATTTTAAAGATATGTAGTTGCATTCTTTTTTAAATCATAACTCAGTTCTTAAGTTCTGATAGTATTCATTTTTCTTTATGAAATCTTTTCTTTAGATGTATTTTGAAATTTACACTTATAAAGGGTAAACAACAATAATTAAGATGTCATAAGATGATTATTAAGCCTGAAGCTTTTCAAACATATTATCTTAAGTTTAAGAATTCTAATGTTAAGAATAGTTCTTAACTGTTGTAATCTGTTAACCAAAGACTGTTAATTCTAGTTGTGTGTTTGTTTGAGGTTATGGCTAATTGTTTCATGATGTGTGTTTTCAGTATCCCAGTTTTTGAATAATCATTGGTGTTTCTACTGTTTAGAGCTAGGATTTGGAAACAATCGCATCTTTTATCTTTATCCTTTTTTCAGCTTCACAAGACTTAAAATTAATAATCAAGCTTTAGTTAAATAAAAGATGTTTCTCCTGTGTTCTGTGGAATTTTCAGCAATGAGACACTATGAGATGATGATGTAGTAAGAGAACAGTGTGATTGGAATTGAGACAAACCACTATTTGAATCTTATATTCAGGGAGCCATGAAAATAAAATTTGTGTTACTGAATATAAAAATTCATGACTCTAAAAGGATAATCAAGAAAAAGAAATCAAAACAAAAATAAAATCCATCACCAACCACAAAACAATTCATTTGCCGTCTATGGAGGTGACCAAATTCTCAGAAAATTTAAAATGATAGGGAATAAAGTACAGTACTTTTCCTTCCTTTTAAAGCAATACTATAGTTCATCCCTGGAGAAGGAAATGGCAACCCACTCCAGTATTCTTGCCTGGAGAATCCCATGGACAGAGGAGCCTGGTGGGCTACAGTCCATGGGGTCGCAGAGTCAGACCTGATTGAGTAGAGCATAGATCAGCCAGTTGAGGAGGTAAAGCTCTTCTTAAGATATGCTACATACTAACTGTATAATCTTAAGAATGTATTCTTCAAAAGAATGCTAGCTGATAAAGTAGAAGGACTGATAAAACTGATAATGATAGTGATGCTAAAATAATAATTCTGACAAGGATCATCAATAGAACTAACACCATTAGGATTTTTTTTTTAAATTTTCATTTGCCATATTTACATGAAACCCAGGTTCACCCACAAATTGCTTATCAATCACAAAGGAACAATGCACCCGTACAATTCATTGTATATATCCCCTCCAGGGGTCCAGGCGTCGGTGATCCTCCCAGCATGGCTTGATGGCTGGACATTTGCCAGCTGATACAGAGAATGTGAAATAAGCAGCATCTCCTGTGAAATGTTGCTGTGTTCAGTCGCCCAGGCATGTCCAACTCTTTGCGACTCTACGGACTGCTGCATGCCAGGCTTCCCTGTCCTTCACTATCTACAGGAGTTTGCTCAAAGTCATGTCCATTGAATCAGTAATGCCATACAACAATCTCATCCTCTGTCACCCCCTTCTCCTCCTGCCCTCAGTCCTGTGAAATAGTCTCACTAAAAATGTTTAACCCAAGCCTTAAGATTTAACAGTCAGTTAATAGAACCACAGTTGGATAGAGAAATAAGTCAGACAACACCAAGAAATGCTATCAGCCAGATCCAGAAGGTGAAAACATTCTACAGGACTCCCTGCCTGGTCTCTTCAAAAAGTCAATGTCATGGAGAAAAGTGTGGGTGGATTGGTTAGGTTAAAAGACATTTCAGTTCAGTTCAGTCACTCAGTTGTGTCTGACTCTTTGCGATCCCATGAACCACAGCACACCAGGCCTCCCTGTCCATCACCAACTCCCGGAGTCCACCCAAACCCATGACCACTGAGTTGGTGATGCCATCCAACCATCTCATCCTGTGTTGTCCCCTTCTCCTCCTGCCTCAATCTTTCCCAGCATTAGAGTCTTTTCAAATGAGTCAGCTCATTAGAGACATTAAAAAAAAAATGCAATTAATGATCCCCGTTTGGATTCCAGTTTGAAAAAACAGAGAACAACAACAACAAAAAGCTATTCAGTTCAGTCGCTCAGTCGTGTCTAACTCTTTGCAACCCCATGGACTGCAGCATGCCAGGCTTCTCTGTCCATCACCAACTCCCAGAACTTGCTCAAACTCATGTCTGTCGCGTCAGTGATGCCATCCAACCATCTCATCCTCTGTCGTCCCCTTCTCCTCCTGCCTTCAATCTTTCCCAGCATCAGTCTTTTCCAGTGAATCAGTTCTTTGTGTCAGGTGGCCAAAGAAATTTGGGGAATGATCAGGGAATTTGAATCAGGACCAGATATTAAATAATATGAAAAAAAATAATATGAGAGAATTATTATTATTTTTATTAGGTGCAATAATCAAATGCGGCTTCCCTTGTAGCTCAGTCAGTAAAGAATCTGCCTGCAATGTAGGAGATTCAGGTTCGATTCCTGGGTTGGGGAGATCCCCTGGAGAAGGAAATGGCAACCCACTCCAATATTCTTGCCTGGAGAATCCCATGAACAAAGGAACCTGGAGGACTATAGTCCATGGGGTCGCAGGAGTTGGACACAACTAAACCGACTAAACCGCCACCACCAAGGATTTGGGAACATGAAATCAGTTACTAAAAATATCTAACTATCTGAAGACCTGTTCCACCAATTTCCCTGGAGCACAGGTGCCTCACTGTCCACCCTGAATTCCCCTCAGGGGGTGTTGAAGCTCAGCAGCACAGGCTTCAGACTCCACAGAGGCAGATGTCAGATGCCCTTGTTCAGTTGCTGACATGTGTTCAAAAAAATGATCAAGTAGAATGAGTAGGAGAATTCTTCTACTATGACACAATATTTAAGGGTGAAATATGTAAGTTTATTTGAAATGGTTCAGCCGAAGTATTCAGGGAGATGAGGCAATAGCAAAATGCTAGCAGCTGTTGAAAGTGTGATCATTATGGTATTTTTCTACTTTGATGTATGCTTGGAATTCATCACAATGGAAAGTTATACTGGTAACAATCTAACCTCCACCGGGGCTGTGCGACCTTCAACAAGTTGCTCAACATCTCTCAGCATTTTTTTTCCATCATTGCCAAAGGGACTAATCTTTAACTGATTGTGGTGGTGTTATTTTCAGTCACTCAGGTGAGTCTGACTCTTTGCGACCCCATCGACTGCAGCACGCCAGGCTTCCCTGTCCTTCACCATCTCCCAGAGCTTGCTCAAACTCATGTCCATTGAGTCGGTAATGCCATCCAACCATCTCATCCTCTGTCATCCCCTTCTCCTCCTGGCTTCAATCTTTCCAGGCATCAGGGTCTTTTCTAATGAATTGGCTCTTCCCATCAGGTGGCTGAAGTATTGGAGCTTCAGCTTCAACATCAGTCCTTCCAATGAATATTCAGGGTTGATATCCTTTAGGATTGACTGGTTGGATCTCCTTGCAGTCCAAGGGACTCTCAAGAGTCTTCTGCAACACTACAGTTCAAAAGCATCAGTTCTTTGGTGCTCAGCCTTCTTTATGATCCAACTGTCACATCCATACATGACTACTGGAAAAACCATAGCTTTGACTATACAGACGTTTGTCAGCAAAGCAGTGTCCCTTCTTTTAATACATTGTCTAGGTTTGTCATAGCTTCTTCCAAGAAGCAAGTGTTTTTTAATTTCATGACTGTGGTCACCATCCGCAGTGATTTTGGAGCCCAAGAAAATAAAGTCTGTCACTGTTTCCATTGTTTCCCCATCTATTTGCCATGAAGTGATGGGACTGGATGCCATGACCTTCGGTTTTTATATGTTGAGCTTTAAGCCAGCTTTTTCACTCTCTTCTTTCACTTTCATCAAGAGGCTCTTTAGTTCCTCTTTGCTTTCTGCCATTAGGGTAGTGTCATCTGCATAACTGAGGTTATTGATATTTCTCTTGGCAATCTTGAGTTCAGCTTGTGCTTCATCCAGCTCAGCATTTCCCATGATATACTCTGTGTATAAGCTAAATAAGCAGGGTGACAATATACAGCCTTGATATAATCCTTTCCCAATTTTGAGCTAGTCCATTATTCCATATCCAGTTCTAACTGTTGTTTCTTGACCTGGATACAGGTTTCTCAGATAGCAGGTAAGGTGGTCTGGTATTCCCGTCTCAGAATTTTCTACAGTTTGTTGTGATCCACACAGTCAAAGGCTTTAGTGTAGTCAATGAAGCAGAAGTAGATGTTTTTCTGGAATTCCCTTGCTTTTTCTATGATCCAACAGATGTTGGCAACTTGTTCTCTGGTTCGTCTGTGTTTTCTAAATCCAGCTTGAACATCTGGAAGTTCTTGGTTCATGTACTGTTGAAGCTTAGCTTGGGGAATTTTGAGCATTACCTTGCTAGCATGCGAAATGAGTGCAATTGTGTGGTAGTTTGAATATTCTTTGACGTTGCCTTTCTTTGGGATTGGAATGAAAACTGACCTTTCCCAGTCCTGTGGCCGCTGCTGAGTTTTCCAAATCTGCTGGCATATTGAGTGCAGCACTTTCACAGCCTCATCTTTTAGGATTTGAAAGAGCTCAGCTGGAATTCCATCACCTCCACTGGCTTTGTTCATAGTGATGCTTCCTAAGGCCCACTTGACTTCACACTCCAGGATGCCTGCTTCTAAGTGAGTGATCACACCATCGTGATTATCTGGGTCATGAAGACCTTTTCTGTCTAGTTCTGTGTATTCTTGCCACCTGTTCTTAGTATCTTGTGTTTCTGTTAGGTCCATACTGTTCCTGTCCTTTATTGTGCCCATCTCTGCATGAAATGTTCCCTTGGCATCTCTAACTTGTGCTGTTGTCTGGGTTGGAAAGAGTTACCTTCTCAGTGTGCATTACTAGTGCTAGGCATATAATGAGAGTTCAATAAAAAGGTCCTACCTTTCTCTGTTAAATAGCTGCTGCAAAATATAAAAACTATGATAGAAACTAAACTATTAAAAAAAATCTTCAATTCTTAGAAGTCAACCAGGTCTAATTAGAGCATTGTCAACATTTAACTTGCCTGAACAGATGATTGAATCAAAGAACTGGTATTTAAAACAGCAATGACATGCTGTTAATTGCTTATAAATTTTGCCAAATTTTTTTAAATAGTGAAAAATAGCCGGATAGCAAGGACTTGGTAAAAAGATAGAATCATCCATCAGCAATAGTGCTTTAATAATTTGGCTCTAGTGATCAAAAACCTTAAAAGTGCTATAGCCTGGGACCAAGCATCATACTACCTCTGAGACTCTATCCAGTGGAGATAATCCTAGTTATGAAACAAATATTATGTACTAAGATACTTATTCCTCTCTTCCTTGGATGTGTGGGTGGAGAGGGCTTGGAGATCCTAAATATAGAAAATTAGAGCCATATTCTTAACTCCAAACTCAAAAGAGTACTATCTCATGTAGAAACACGTTTCATACATCATGTGGAAAAAACATAAATGTTAATTCATAAAAGATATATAAAATATGAAGAGAGTCAATCTTAAAGGTTTAAAAAAAAGCATGTTTCCTTTTGTTCTCCATTACACTGGCAAAGATGAAAGGATGTAATATTATCTATAATGTGTGCTCAGCCACTCAGTCCTGTCCGACTCGTTTCGACCCCGTGGACTGTAGCCTGCCAGGCTCCTCTGTCCATGCAATTTTCCAGGCAATAATACTGGAGTGGGTTGCCATTTCCTATTCCAAAGGATAGTCCCCACCCAGGGATCAAACCCACATATCTTGTGTCTCCTGCATTGACTAGCAGATTCTTTACCACTGTGCAACCTGGGAAGCCCACTACCCATAATATCAACACTAAAATGAGCATATCTCTATCCCCAACAAGTCCAAGTTGAGGATTTTATTACAAAGAAATAATTGAACAAGTGCACAAAGCTATGTGTACAAGAGTATTTATAGTAATAAAAAGCAGCTACCATCTGCATTTGGGTAAACAAACCATGACCCATCTGTATACTAAAATACTATTTGCCATTCAACAAAAAATACATTTTGTCCAAATGCTGAATGATTCAGAGTCGCATCATGTGACCAAATTATGCTAAGGCCAAAGTTAAGATGACCCTCATAGAGTAAACTTCTGGCATGCAAGAATAAATCTAAATTTTAATTTTAAAGCTAATATAATTTTACTGTTAAACACTTTCATAGTCCCTCTTTAAATGTTTAAATGGTCTGATGCTACCTTAGTCCTACATTCTTTGTTCTGAAAGTATGAAACAAAAAAAAGAAATACTCATTTTCAACTGAGGTTGACAGAGACACACATTTTTAGTATCTAATTTCCCCCCTACACTTTCTTCTTCCATTTATATTTGTTGTTTTTTTTCTGTTCAGATAGGATATCGTAGATGTTGTTGCATACACGTGCAGTTTTTTTCCATGTCATGAAATTTTAAGGTGGCAAAGCTGTTCTCTTTTTAAATTATCATCACAAAATGTGAAGAATTCCCAAATGGACTTTTTCCTAAAATACTCATGGCTTAAGTGGAATTATATAATAAAAAGCAGCATAAGACTTTTTAAAGGTTGTTTCGTTTCATTAAAGCAAAAAAAAAAAAGGTAAATTCATGACTCTCAGAAAATATAAAAGATTCTATTTAATTCAGTGAACATGGAAACAGTAACTATGTCCTGTTTAAAGTGCGTTTAAGAAGCTGATGTGAGTCATTCAGTCACGTCTGATAGCGTGTGACCCCGTGGACTGTAGCCTGCCAGGCTCCTCTGTCCATGGAATTCTCCAGGCAAGCATGCTGGAGTAGGTAGCCATTCCCTTCTCCAGGGGATCTTCCTTGGAGATGAGGTAATCATAATTTAACAAAGAAATCTTACAATCAGATTTCTGAGTTTGATTTTTTTAAAAGCTAGTTTATGACCAGCCGGTTATAAATATTAGATATTGTTTCACTAGACAGAAATTATTTGGATATCTACTGAGCAAAACACAAATTCACAAGTAAACTTCTCTAAGTCTGAGATCATTTATTGTTGTTGTTTAGTGGCTAAGTCGTGACCAACTCTTTTGCGGCCCCATGCCTTGTAGCCCACCAGGCTTCTCTGTCATGGGGTTCCCCAGGCAAGAATACTGGAGTGAGTTGCCATTTCCTTCTTTAGGCAATCTTCTGACCCACGGAAGAAACCTGCATCTCCTACATCAGCAGGTGGATTCTTTACTACTGAGCCACCAAGGAAGCCCATATACCAACATATATAATAACTCTGGAATGATGTACATCAATGTGAAGTTGGCAGTTATTTGGAGCTTTTCAAATTGAAGGGAACTTATCAGTCTTTTTCTGTGTACCTTTCTGATTAGTCTTTTTTTCTTTTCTTTTACAATGAACTTAAGCCCTTTTAAGAATCAGAAACTTAACAAAGGTATTTTAATCTGAAAGGAAAAATGAAAGCTTGCTTTTTAATAAAGAAGTCAGCTCTGCCTGACTGTGGTGTGTTTGTAATGTTCTTTTTTCCTATTCATCTTCTAGGGGTGAAGCTAAGTAGCCTTCTTGGTAAAAAGGGAAACTTGGAAAAACTCCAGAGCTACTGGGAAGTTGGATTTTTCCTGGGGGCCAGTGTCCTGGCCAACGACCACTTGAGAGTCATTCAAGCATCTGAAAAGCTTTTTAAACTGAAGACACCTGCATGGTAATAGTAACCTGTTAGGTGTTTATAGAATTATTTTTTATAAAAGCTCCTATCACTTGTTTCTAAATGGTTAAATATGTTGGACTGACAACTAGATGGTTTTATTTGCTTAGAGACTGAAATGCACAATCTAGAGGAAAAAGTGACTGATGCTCATAAACAAAATGTTTTGATTGTAGGTTCTGATAACTTTAGACACAGGTGGTATCCGATGGCCGTCAAGCTCAGCCTTTCCGTCACACTGACCAACCCACCAGCTCAAGTTGGCCAGTATCTCCTACTTGATCATACACAGGCCTCCAATGTTACATGTGCGGCTCTGATCAGCAGATTCACAAGCTTCTATCTCAGCTTCCCGGTCTCTGCTCCAAACATGTGCCCTTCATGATCTAACCTCCCTCTTAGGACTCATATTCTTGAGTTGCACTTCTTTGTTACTTAGAGTTTCCTGACACTTTTAGATGTTTCATATATTATGTGTGTTTTTCTACTTTCAAATAGTTCTTGGGATGCACCCAAGTCTCATCACTATGGATGTAAGTAACTGGAAAGATGAAAACAAAATTCCATCTGCATTTGAGACTATTTTTAGTGCTAATTTTATTATGCATCTCATGTAATGATTGACTATTAGCTTTAAAGATTTTTAAAGGTTAACTGTGAGATATAGGGAACAAACATATGGACACCAGGGGGGAAAAAGGAGTGGGGTAAATTGGGAGATTGGAATTGACATATGTACGCTATTAATACCGTGTATAAAACAGATAATGAATGAGAACCTACTGTATAGCATAGAGAACTCTACTTAATGCTCTGTGGTAACCTAAATGGGAAGGAAATCCAAAAAAGAGGAGTATTTGTGTATGTGTAGCTGATTCACTTTGCTGTATGACAGAAACTGCCACAACATTATAAAGCAACTATACTCCAATAAAAAATAAGAAAAATAAAGCTTACCTGTGATATCAAGAAAGGCTCAAAGCATCTCTGGACTCAGGCCACTGATGTTTTGTCCACCACAGTAGACGTTCGTGGCCTCTTACATCGTTTGGTCACATTCAGGTCTCCCTCATTAGCAAATGCTTCCCAGTATCACTCTCATAATGATCTTTCTAAAATGCATGTCTGAGCCTTCCCCTCCACTGAAATCTTTAAATCAGCATACTTTAATGACTCTTCACAGCCTAAGGGATAAAGTCCACCTCCTTGGTGTGGCAAAGAAGGTTTGCCCTCAGTCATTAAACCTCAGTCCTTGTCACACCCCTGGGTTTACACTGCCGTCTGTTTACACTGAACATGCAAGATTCTGGCTTTGTGCTGCTGCATCTCACCACACGATGGGCATCGTCTTCCAGCCCTCTCCTCCACCTGGGGAGCATTGGTGGGTCATGTCTGCTCCTAAATCCCACGCCAACCTAAGACCCTGCCCCTCAGCCAGACAGAAGATGGTGGATGTTGTTACATACACTTCTGTGTGTGACCCACTCATCTCCTGAAACTTTCTTCTTCCGTGTTTAGTCATATGTCTGCTGATACTACTCTATGACTTTTGTCAGTTTTATCTCCGTGAGTTAAAGCTCCATGGGCATTTATTTAATGGTGCTCAACGCCTTTTACATTTCTGTCTCCTTGGCCCTGCGTGCAGCTTGAGGACAGGGTTGTCCTGTCAGGAGCATGCTGACAGCAGGCATTCAGCAAATGACATGAAAATCAATGAACCAGTAAATGCACACACATCCCATGCAGTCAAATCGGTTGTTTCTTTATGACGACCATCCTGATATGAGGAGGAGGCTGGAGCGCAGATACAAAGAGTTTCAGTTAGAGGTCTCTTGGCCTTTGTTAACAAGAAAACAGGCATTATTTTGTGCAGTAGTGAAAACAACCACAAAACAATGTTTTGTTCCCATTAATTTAGTGTTAATTCCATGTGTGTAGTTTATAGTTTACAAAGTGCTTGCATGCCCATTATCTCATGTAATTATCTTACTCCTCATATTTTCCTGACTTCTTCCTTCGAGGCACCATCTGTCTTGCAATTTAAGGATGTTCATATAATGCATATGAGTTGAGTTACTTCAGAGCAAAATAATATTTCTTATGATGGGTCTATTTAGAAAGATTTCCCAAGGGAACATATTTTAAAGCAAATGCATTAACACTTTCTTGAGTAGAATATAGGCATTACTTTATTTATTTTTTTAATTTTTAAGATATTTATTATTGTTTATTTATTAGGCCCCCTGCATTGTAAGTGCAGTGTCTTAGCCACTGGACCACCAGAGAAGTCACTAGACATTACTTTAAAAGTCATGTTTTAAGTAGATGTTTTGTTCAGTCCAAGTTATGTAAGCTGTCTAAGCCTTAGTTTCCTCATCTTTATAATGGGGAAAAAATGGCCTACTTTATTGCATTTTTGTGAGTTTTAAATGAGATAACGTGATACTACATGACATGTAACAAAAAATGAATAAAGTTTGGTGACTTGGCTGGTATAATTATTAATGCCATGTTTAAATTACATTTACAGAGTAAGACTGGGATATGTGGGAATAGGTAGTTCTAAATTTGCCTATTACAAGTTTTATATCGTTTAATTTTTAGGTACCTGAAGTCTATCGTAGAGACAATTTTGATATATAAGCATTTTGTGAAAATGACTTCAGAACAGCCTGTGGCCAAACAGGAACTTGTGGACTTCTGGATGGATTTCCTGGTTGAGGCCACAAAGACAGATGTCACCGTAGTTAGGTTTCCAGTAAGTACTCTTCACTTAACTCTAAGGACGTTTATGTTTTGTTTCCTTTATTTAAAGAACATCTTGCACTTGTGATTGTAACGGTATTAATGTGCTCCTTTTCATGCACAGCAAGTGAAGATGGTCATCTGGTTAAAATACTTACTTTCAACAAATTGGTTTGCTTTACCTTACTTTGAAAAATAACGGTCACAGTCAGAGAAATAAGATGCGTTTTCATGTTTTTGCCATGACACTTGGTAATTTCCTTTGATAATCTATGATGTGTGCTTTCCCAGGAAAAGATTATCTCTTAGCTCAAGAAGTCAAGATATCTCTTCAGATCAGATGAATGGGTGCTTTTAATTCATACTACAGTTTTGCTAACTTTGTCACCATCAATACCATCAACATTATTGTGATGAAAAGTGTCAGGCTCCCCTGCATTGTTACTCCATCACTACCCCTTACTACCCATGTGGGTCAGAGTTAGATGTGGTGTTGCTTTTTACAGTGCTTTAGAGCAGGGATCCCCAACCTCTGGGATCTAATGCCTGATGATCTGAGGTGGAGCTGATGTAATAATCATAGAAATAAAGTGCACGATAGATGTAAATGTACTTGAATCATCCTGAAAGCTCCCCCCCTCCACCCCCCGCCCTACCACTTCATCCATGGAAAATGTGTCTTCCATGAAATTGGTCCCTGGTGCCAAAAAGGTTGGGGACCGCTGCTCTAGAGGATGGGAAATAATACTTCACAGGTTCTGGTCTGCAACTCACTATGCCTAGTTTCTATCAGATTGCGATATTTAAATGTATAACACACATACACACACTTTAAAAATACATTGTCCACCTTAACTGGTTCCACACCCATCCTGATAGTTCTTGGAAAATCATCCAAAGCGATGTAGCTATAGCATCCAATTCAAGAATTACTGGCAACAGACTGTATACACAGACTTCTTCCCACGTCAAAGTGATGCCAGAAATCTGTTTGAGCTCTGTAAGACTCAATCCTTCATACTCAGCGGTGGTGGCAACTCTTAATTCTTTTTATAAAAGCTTGTTTTCTAGTGCTCATTGGTAGGATCAAATGTTTCATTTAATTAAATCTATCCCTGGCATTAACACATTTCTTTTGCTCTTGCTTCCAGAGGATGCCATAGCTCAGCAGGATCTTTCGTTGAAAAGCCTTTCAAACTATAACACTTCACTCTGTTTTCTATCCTGGATAATGTGTAGCCTAGGAAAATACTTCTCTCAGAATGAGCTGGCAGCTGGCCTTTAGCTGGTGCTTTGATGATAGTAAATGTGGTCGTGAAAGAAGACAACACAAAGCTGAAGTATTTGATGGACTAAGAAAGTTGGCTATGAGAGGAAACCACTTATATTAGCGATTCTGAGCTAATTTAAATTACTTTAATATGAATTAGTTTGTCATAATGTGAATGTAAAAAAAAAAAAATCCAGAAAATAGTGAGAGAGAATTTAGGAGAATATAGGGGGGTGTGTGTGTGTGTTAGTTGTTCAGTCATGTCCGACTCTTTGCAGCCCCATGGACTGTAGCCTACCAGACCTCTCTGTCCCTGGACTTCTCCAGGCCAGAATACTGGAGTGGGCTGCCATTCCCTTCTTCAGGGGATCGTCCCAACCCAGGGACTGAACCCATGTCTCCTGCATTGCAGGCAGATTCTTTACTGCCTGAGCCACCAGGTAAGCTAGAATATAGGTGTATACTCCAGGAAAGAGAGGCTCTCTTAAGCAAGAAAGGGACTATAAGCTCCCCAGGCAAATATTAACTAATTTGATTCAATTAAAAGTTCAAATTTTTGGTCATCTTAAAAAAAAAAAAAACCCACCCTAAATATGGCAAATGCTAGAAAGGGAGAGAATATCTAACACTAACGCTGCAAAAGGATCAATGCACCCAATATGCAAAAACAAACAAACAAACAAAACAGCTCCCACAAACTGATAAGCAAAAGGAACAGAAAAATGGTCATAATCCATAGTTTTAACCGCTCTTGAACAATGAAAAGGATGGACAATTCATAACTGCCTTCTTTCAAAAACAGTAATCTCCTGAGCCAACTGGAGGCTACCATTTAAGATGTCAGTTTCAATCCCATTCATTCTGCTTCACTCACTGCCCTTTCTTACCCAGCCCACTCACTCCAACCAGGGAGTTTGTTGCCCACCTTCTATTGCGTAGAGAAAGGCAAGCTTCTAGAACCTGTGGGCCTATGTCAGTCACTGTAACTATTCATGTCCTTACAGTAGCGTCTTCTATAGCCCACACTTGTGAAGGCTGCATTAGGTCTTGATTGGGGTGATTACCTTGTCCTTCATTGGAAATGGGTTGACCAGGTAGCTTATATTAGAAAATATTATTTAATTGGTTCCCTTTAGCTCACTATCACATCCATTCTCATGCTTCCAAGAAATAGTGATGACTCTGGGCAAAAGAAAACAGACCAAAGTTTCTTTGGAAAATGAAGGATCCTACCATCATTTATTATTATTTGGGTTCAGTTTGATTCATTCTTTCTCCTCACCTCTCTTCAGTGTACGTTTTCTTTCCTTCCTACTTTGAAAAGCTAGGAGACCATCAACCCATCTGATAATGTCAGGTGAGAGGAAGAGGAAGTGGTACTTTCACGGTTTCTATAGGAGCTTAGTATGTGCCTCTGCTTACTGTCTCCTCTTAGAGTCTGCAGGCCTTGCTGTCTTCCTTTATACTTCAGAATTTATCAGTTAATTGTAATGTTAATTGATATAAAAGACAAGAAACTGAAAGCAAGAAAACATATACTCCCAAGCGAGTTGTATTTAGCTGGTTTCATCAAATTGCATCCTTTTCTTGTCTTTAAACAGCCTTTCTGTGAGATCCACAAGGCATGCTACAAATTCCTCACATTTTGCCATTTCAACAGCAGTTCAGAGGGCTCAGCAAGCATTTGTTGTTGTTCGTTCGCTCACTCATGTCCAACTCTGCAATCCCATGGAATGCAGCACACCAGGCTTCCCTGTCCTTCATCTCCCAGAGCTTGCTCAAACTCATGTCCATTGAGTCAGTGATGACCTCCAACCATCTCATCCTCTGTTGTCCCCTTCTCCTCCTACCTTCAATCTTTCCCAGCATCGGGGTCTTTTCTAATGAACTGCGGAAGAGTGGCCAAAATATTGGAGCTTCAACTTCAGCATCAGTCCTTCTGATGAATATTCAGGGTTGATATCCTGTGGGATTGACTGGTTGGATCTCCTTGCAGTTCAAGGGACTCTCAAGAGTCTTCTCCAACACCACAGTTCAAAAGCATCAATTCTTTGGAGCTCAGCCTTCTTTATGGTCCAACTGTCACATCCATACATGACTACTGGAAAAACCATAGCCTTGACTAGACAGACGTTTATCAGCAAAGTAGTGTCCCTGCTTTTAATACATTGTCTAGGTTTGTCGTAGCTTTTCTTCCAAGGAACAAGTGTCTTTTCATTTCATGGCTGCAGTCAGCATCTGCAGTGATTTTGGAGCCCAAGAAAATAAAGTCTGTCACTGTTTCCATTGTTTCCCCATCTATTTGCTATGAAGTGTTGGGACTGGATGCCGTGATCTTTGTTTTTTGAATGTTGAGTTTTAAGCCAGCTTTTTCACTCTCCTCTTTCACTTTCATCAAGAGGCTCTTTAGTTCCTCTTTGCTTTCTGCCATAAGGGTGGTGTCATCTGTGTATCTGAGGTTATTGATATTTCTCCTGGCAGTCTTGAGTTCAGCTTGTGATTCATCCATCTAAGCATTTCCCTTGAGTACCTTGAGGTACTCTGCATATAAGCTAAATAAGCAGGGTGACAATATGCAGCCTCAACGTACTCCTTTCCCAATTTGGAACCAGTCCACTGTTCATACTCGGTTCTAACTGTTGCTTCTTGACCTGCATACAGGTTTCTCAGCTGGCAGGTAAGGTGGCCTGGTATTCCCAACTCTTTAAGAATTTTCCACAGTTTGTTGTGATCCACACAGTCAAAGGCTTTAGCGTAGCCGATGAAGCAGAAATAGATGTTTTTCTGGAATTTCCTTGCTTTTTCTGTGATCCAACTGATGTTGGCAATTTGATCTCTGGTTCCTCTGCCTTTTCTAAATCCAGCTTGAACATCTGTAAGTTCTCGGTTCACATACTGTTGAAGCAATCATTAGACAATAATAATTGCAACCAGTTTTTTTTCCTTATCTCAAGATAGGTAATGCATAGTTTCGATTTTATCTGTTAGAACTATTTGAGACAACAGTAACGCCATCATTTAAGAAGATAGGAGATAACCTGTGCTGTGTTTTTCTAACGTTAGATAGCATGCTCACTTCTTTAGGGGACAAGGAAAGTTCTAGTCCTCAGTGGAGTGTCTTGGGTGCTGTTTTGGGAAACTATTTTATTCCCTATTATTTATTTTGATTTCACAAACACTGGGATACTCACATTTGAAAGCACTGTTTTTACCAAACTAAGATTGAAAAGTAATGATTTTCATATTAATCAGTGCCACTTAGTTCTCTGTTGATAGGAATTTGGACCTTGATTCACCCAGCATGTTTCTGAATCAGACTGTGTTCCCCAGCGAGCTCTTACTGTTTATTTGTGGCATATGCTATCTTATTTTCATCACCAGAGCCTGACCAAGAATTCTTTATGCCCTTAAGGTTTTTTTACCCTTGATTAAAGAAAATGTTGTCTTTCTCATCCCCTTTTTCTAATTCTCTGTACCTTAACTTGAATAAAAAGAGCTGTTCCATTTTCTCTGGTATTTTATTTTCTTCCCAAATATTCCTACTTAAGACCTCACAGGAAATTTGAGCTGAGTAGGTGCCTTTAAGTGTCTGTACAAAAAGGTAATATCTGTAGCACCTTTGAAATCAAGGTAGGTGTGGCATTTCAGTGTTATTTGCTCCTAATATGATATGCTAGTAATAATGTAAACATTGTCCAGTCCTTTGATGGAGACTCTCATCCCACTTATCATATATCCTCAGATACTCTCCAAAGTAGGAGCTAGTTTTATTTCTCTCTTTTTCTCTCACAAAGCTAAATATATCATTATTGAAGATACTAGTTTTATCTTGGAGGCAGTGCAAAAACATTTTTATTATTTCATACAATTATGTCCATTTCTTTGGCTCATATATAAAACTCCTTTAATAATAGTAAAAATCTTTTCTCAATCCATTTACAAGGGTATGAAAACCATACTACTACATCTTTCTGATAAGGTGTGGCCACAAAAAAATGTAAAATAAACATGTGATAGTCTATAAATGGAATCTTATGTACATAGAATTATTTGTTCTTCTACCACACTGCTGCCTTGCTTTGACACATTTACATTTATAGAAATTGATTATGAGAAAAAAATCTGAAAAAGAATATGTATATGTATAACTGAATCACTTTGCTATACACCTGAAATGTAAATCAACTATACTTCAATAAAAAAATTAACATAAAAAAAATTAAAAAAGAGAAATACATTCTGTATTGATTGTAAATAAAATAAAAGCTTTTAAATGTGTGTGTGTGTGTGTATGTGTATATATATATATATATATATATAAAATTAGTAGAGTCCCTGGGAATAGCGTAACCAACATAAGGACTTCAAAAATTTATTTCCAGTTTCTTTAGCAGTGAAAAGTGATGCATTATTGGAACTTATGGTAACTGTTTAACACCATGAATTGCTCAGAGGCCTCATAGGATAGCAAGAATCCGAAGTTAAAACAGTTTTACTCCAGCTTTGGACTAAGCCTTATGTGTTAACCTCTTGTGTCAGTGCAGGGTTGTTATAACAACTCTAAATGGCTTAAATCTTAAGTCAATAATACTAATTTCTTTGCCTTATGTTTTGAAGGTATTAATATTAGAACCAACCAAAATCTATCAACCTTCGTATTTGTCTATCAACAATGAAGTTGAGGAAAAGACAATATCTATTTGGCATGTGCTTCCTGATGACAAGGTAAATTGTGCAGTTATTAAGACAAGAGCATTAGTAGTGAAAGATCTTATACCTTTTGGCATTTATATATTCCAGCAAATGTCTGTGTTAGTTTAGAAGAAGTAGCTTCCTGTGTATTTATTTTGGCATAGATGTATTTAGTAATATAAAATTTGTTAAATTTTGGTTATGGATTTCACCCAATAAAATATAATTCTGCTGTTTGGATTTTTATTATAGATGGCATAGCCATCCAAAGGGCACTCAAAATGGCACTATTTTTTAAAAAATAATAATTTTATTTATTTATTTATTTTTGGCAGCAATTACTTGGGAGGTTGTTCGTGTTATATTAGGGAATTGTGATTTTGCAGTTTATAGTAAGAAATATGTTTTTGATCTGGTCCCTATTTCTGGCACAGAGTTCCTAAAACCCTTGAAATTTCCTGAATGCTGAGATGACTTTTGTTATGTTATGTTGCTGAGGTAGTACCCCGAAAACACCTAAGGATGGAGCCTGGTTGCCAGGGAAACCAGCCAGTAGTTTGGAGGATTGAAACTGTCATTCCCATATCCTGACCTCTGGGAAGGGAGAAGGGCTGGAGGTTGAGTCATTGACCAGTGACCAATGATTTAATCAAACATGCCTATGTAATGAAGGCTCCAGAAAAACCCAAAAGGATGGGGTTCAGAGAACTTCTGGGTTGGTGAATACTTGGGGATTTGGAAAGATGGGTATATGTGGAAAAGGCACGAAAGCTCCAAGACCTTTCTCCATACCTTGCCCTGTGCATCTCTTTCATCTGAGTGTTCCTTAATCATATTCATGTATAATAAGCTGGTAATCTAGTAAGTAAAATGTTTCTCTGAGTTCTGTGAGCTGCTCCAGTAAGTTGATTGAACTAACCTCCAACCCGTACTCCGCTTGGAGTCGTGGCATCATGACGAAATTGATCATAACTAATATAACTTTCTATATACATCTTATTAACCTTGTTTTTATAAAGCGCAGTTTTCTCTCTGCTGTGCTGAGTTGCTCAGTCGTGTCCTCTTTGCGACCCCATGGACTGGAGCCCACCAGGCTCCTCTGTCTATGAGGATTTTCCGGGCAAGAATACTGGTGTGGGTTGCTGTGCCCTCCTCCAGGGGATCCTCCCAACCCAGGGTTCGAACCCAGGTCTCCATTAGCAACTCAGTGGACATGAGTTTGAGTAAACTCCGGGAATTGGCAATGGACAGGGAAGCCTGGCGTGCTGCAGTCCATGGGGTCGCAAAAGTCAGACAGGACTGAGCGACTGAACTGAACTGAACTCCTGCATTGCAGGTGAATCCCTTACCAGCAATGTAAAGTGTTTTCTTTACATTGTTTTAAAGTATATGCATACGCAGAAGTAGAGTAGTCATCCAGTTGAAACTACAGAATCTAAGAGATTAGAGACATGAAAATTGTTATCTGGGAGAGGAGATTTTCAAAAGCTTGATTAGAAAGAGCAGGGTTATCCAAGGACACTTAGAACAGACCGGGGCTAAAGGAATGAGTGATTAGCAAGTCCCAGAGAATGAGTAGAGAGCCAGAAGTTACTTGGAAGACAGAAAAAGAACAGAAAGTAAGCCAGGAATTTTTGGAAAATGAATACTATTTCCAGTTGTCATTATTTTTCTTTTTCTGGAGGTTCTGTGTTCAGTAGTTAGCCTTGTGTTGATTCTTTTATGTTTGTGACAACTGTAGAGACCATTTTTATGTTATGCTAAGAAATAAATATATTAGGACATAAATCATTGTCTTAAGTAGTTATAGACATAGGCTGTGAATTGTCCTGCTTCCATTTTTACTATCTTTTGATCAAGAAATATTACATTTGCTTTGTCCCCACTGCTTATTACCTTCAGTGTTAAATATGTCCCTTGTTAAAAATTTAAGCTTTTTAAAAATTGATCTGTTTCCATTTTAAATTAATGTCAATTTATTTGTTGTTCTATACATAAATGTCTATATTCATTATCCCTAGTTCTATCCATAGTGTGTTCATTACCACTGCCATTTTCTCTATTGTTTTATTTATTTCATTTATTTTTATTAGTTGGAGGCTAATTACGTTACAATATTGTAGTGGTTTTTGCCATACATGGACATGAATCAGCCATGGATTTACATGTGTTCCCCATCCCGATCCCCCCTCCCACCTCCCTCCCCATCCCATCCCTCTGGGTCTTCCCAGTGCACCAGCCCCGAGCACTTGTCTCATGCATCCAACCTGGGCTGGCGATCTGTTTCACCCTTGATAATATACATGTTTCAATGCTACTCTCTCAGATCATTCCACTTTCACCTTAAATAGAAGTGATACAAATGGAATGAGGACAAGCAATGAAGATTACTTTGTTACTATTTTACTAGTTTTAAGCAACTGTAATAGCTATAATTAAATCAAATAAGCAACAGGTTTAATAGGTTTTAATGGTAAATAAGAAGTAGATTTTTCTTGGAAGGGTGTCATAAAATGTTTAAATTTTTCCTTTAAAAGTAGAACAACATAGTGTTGCTTTTTGTTGATTATATTTATTCCTTTACTCCCTCTCCCAGTCCTTTCATTCTAAAATGTGGGGTGAATAGTTTTATGAGCTAGTGTATAATTTATATTGCTACTTTCAAAACTTTAAGATCATTATACCAAGTCCCAAGAGTTAGGGACCCTGTGGTCAGGGACAAATTAATTGAAGTCCCAGTCTTTTAACAGTTCTTCCTGGTTGCTGCTTTAAAAAATTAGTGCTTGAAGAAAGTCTGCATGTGTACATGAAAGAAAAACCTAGATTGTGGAAGAGAGAAGTTATTTGCAAGATATTTAAAATCATTGTTATTTAGAATTCCCGTCCTTTGAAATTTGAAGCTAAGAATTTCTGGTCTATCTGGTGCAGGGTCCCAGTGGAGAAGTAAGTGTCACCCCACTTCCCTTAGTCCAGCTCCGACCAGTGGCCACTCAGAGGAGACCCAGGAAACATATTAGGGGGATGTATTTACCCTAGGTTCTATATTTTGATAATATGATGCTCTCACCAATCAAGGAAGTTTTTGACTACAAAACTCCCAACTAAAAATCGCTTAAATAATAAGGAAATATTGTCTCCTATTACAAGAACTTCTGAGGTGGGTCATTGGGGGCTACTTTCAGTGGCTTAGCAGTGTCAGATTTCTGGCTGGCTTCTCTATGTGCTCTTGTTTTTTCTCTCATAGTCTTAAATAGCAGCACCAAGCATCACTCCATACAGATAGCATGCAAAGGAGGTCAGGGCCTTTCCCCGGGACCAAAAGTTACATCATGTGTCCATGCCTAAACCAATCACCAGCAAGGGAAATGGGTTTACCATGGCTAATTTAGGGAATCTGTTTCACCATCTCTAAACATTGCCACCTGCACCGGACCAACAAACGCTTTTTCTTAGCAAAGACGGAAGGGAATGGCTGTCGCCTGGGGAACCAACAGCGTCTGCCACAGTAGAATTGCTGCCGTGGTAAACAAAGAAAAAAGTCACTCATTCGTGTCCGATCTTTGCAGCCCCATGGACAGTTCTCCAGGCCAGAAAACTGGAGTAGCCTTACCCTTCTCCAGGGGATCTTCCCAACCCAGGGATCGAACCCAGGTCTCCCACATTGTAGGCAGATTCTTTACCAGCTGATCACCAGGGAAGCTGCCGTGTTAGCTCAGTATTGACACTTTGTCTTCAGCCTTGCCCTAGCTGGGGCACAGCATCTGAGGCTAACCATTTCCAAGAAAATGGTGCTTGTGCAGATCAGGTTGAGTGTTGGTTTGGGGCTTTGGGGAATTAATTATCACTCCAGCACGGCCTCTGCTCTGCCCCTTTCCCCAGACTCCCAGAGGAGCCAGGAAACGTTTACCTCACCTGTTGGCTTTATGGCTCACCGGCGCCTCTGTGTGGTGAGTCCCCATAGCAAGGGAGGTGAGGAGAGAGGACTCCTCATCCCACATCACTCCCATCTCGGGCCCTGGGCTTTGCACCACCGAAATGGAACATTCCCTGGCAGCACTCAGGGCCTTCCAGGAACCTAACATTCTGGAAATGCTCTACTTCTTTCCTACAGAACCAGCCCAGGCAATCTGGGAAATCTCTCTTTGGCTGCTCCCAGAACGGGGCTGATGGAGGATAGATTTTACCAGAGCTGTCTGGTCGGTGCTCGGCAGTGGCTGTGTCCCATCGCAGGTTGACACCCTGCTCAGCCGGCTCCGCGCTGAGCGCCCCCCTTGTGATCCGGGCTTGGCCTCAGAAAGCAGCTCAGTTGCAGGCTCCGAGGATAAGGCTGCATTGTGTGCAAGGAGTGTGCAGGTAACAGCTGCAGCTCTTGGCTCACATATTTTTAGAAGGTCACCTGAGGCCAACAGGATTTAGAAGCCACTTTCCAAATTACCAGCTGAAGCTGCAGGCTGCTATTTTAATTTAAGTCCTTCTGTACTCTGGTTAAGAAAGCGGAGTTCCAGGAGTACCTTTCTGTGGTCCCCTCCCTCTCTGGACCTCACATATAGCAACATTTGCTCTGTGTTAACTCAGGTCATATCCCCGTTACCCGACTGATGTGCACTGAAAGTAGTTTTTTAGTACATCAGCTCTGAGTTTGAGAGGATCTGTTTTTAAGATGCACGGTCCTAGCAGAGGACCAGGTGTTGTGGAGATAAATTGTGACTCTTCAAGTTGCTTTGGCCCAAAGGAAAGTTCTGGACCACCTCAGAGTCTCAGGCTTCGTTACTCACTTCACTAGCCCAGCCAAGACCTCAGCCTCTGGCAGTATTTTAAGTGGGTGGGTAAGAACTTGTTTCTCTGGTTCTTTTACATTTACAGAATTGGATTGCAATCAGAATTGACTACAGTATAGTACTTGATAAATTTAGACACATATATCAACTGCTTTATTTCAATAAAAATATTTATGTTGTTACTTCTATATTGTTGACAATAATATTTTTATAGGAAATATAAAATATTTTTATATTTTATATCTTTATAGGGAATGCCATCTATCTTGTCATTTATTTAATTTTGATACATATGAATTTAATACTGATTTTAACTCAGCTTTAGTAATAAACTCAGGAAATAAATTCCCACATTTAGTTTTCATCTTGGCCCTGCAAATCATTCATGCTTATCAAATGGTCATCAAATTTCTTATGCTCAAACTTTATTAGTATATTGAATTTTGCATAAATTAGGTCACACTTTATAGCAACGATGGACACTGTATACATGTGTCTTTACACATACATGGGCTTCCCTGGTGGTTCAGACTATAAAGAACCCGCCTGCAATGTGGGAGACCTGGGTTCGATCCCTGGGTTGGGAAGATCTCCTGGAGGAAGGCATGGCTACCCACTCCACTGTTCTGGCCTGGAGAATTCCATGGACAGAGGGGCCTGGCAGGCTAAGTCCATGGGGCTGCAGAGTCAGACATGACTGAGCGACTAACCACACATACACATACCTACTTGCTGTGCTATTTTCTGAAGAAATAAAAGCACCATTTTAGTTAGAAAGTATAACTAAAGATAATTCAGAAGTAATTATCTTTAAAACCTTGCAGAGATTTTGTTCAAATTAATGTTTTTCTTTCTCAGAAAAGAAATATCACTCAACTGTAGTAATTAAATTATTTTGATCAGGGGTTTTTTCACTCTAAAGAGGAAAGGCACAACAGTTAATAGGTTAATCTGCTAAAAGTCAAGTTTTAGAATTTAATGAGACTAATTCTCCTAGATTCTCTTGGAAGCTGTTTTATTGGAGTACAGAAATTATCAAGTACAGTAAACATCACCCTTGTGCCTTGAAAATGAACTACAGTTTCCGTCTGGATAGTTTGTCCTTGCAGAATTATGGGCTGGGAAAAATTACTCTGAGTATATTATTAATAATTAAATTACTGTTATGTTATTTCCATTTGGATGACTCAGCCTTTGTTGTTGTTCTGTCCTTGTGTTCTAGAAAGGTATACACGAGTGGAATTTCAGTGCTTCTTCTGTCAGGGGTGTGAGGTAAGTCTTCTTCATTTCGTTTACTTAGAAAACATTTTTCTAGAGCCTGAATGTCTTGAATAGGACTCATAGTCATGATTTAAAAACGCCAAGAACTTCAAGCACCCTCCTGTTGATGAAAATGCTCAGCCTTCTGCAGACTCACTATCTTCGTTACAAAAAGATTTGCAACAAAAGCTTCATGGACTCTGTAACTTGTCACCTACTTAAAATACAGTGACCGAGAGATAAGTGTGATTGTGGACCAGAGTCAAGGTAAGGAGAGAAGCGAGCTGTTGGAGGTCCCCTCCAGCTGGGGGAGCTGATGGTTTATGTTAGAGGATGATTTTTCTGGGGTTTTTTTGATATACCAGTAACTACTCTCTCTTTAGATGTATTGAAAACACATGTACCATCTACTGGATTGGGTCCTCTAGCTAATACTACCATGGTGAGATTATAGGAATTCATTTTTAAATGACTTTTCCTGAGATGTTTGTTCATCACATGTTCTTGAGGTTACTGTGGCTTCCTTCAGTTTGGACATTGCCATCATAATGCCCATGCCTGGCATTTAGAAATGAGACTTTTTCAGAGTCAAGAGCCCGTGGTTAAGTGTTTACAGAAGTTTATGAGAAACCAACTCTTGCCCATTTCAAACCAAATTAGTTGCATTTACTTCTGTTTGTCCCATATAAATAAAAATCCTGCAGACCAGTTATGCAATACTTTGTTGCTTTTGGCATAATGGTAATTGGTTTTGTTGGAGCATGAACTGGTGGAGTTGTCTGAGTCACTGATAATTGGAGTTTGCCTGGCAAAACCACCTGTTACCTTGTGAATGATGTGAACAGAGACAGGCCAGACTGACTCATTATATATTTTTCCAGTCCATGCCTTTTCAGATAAAGCATTACTCTCCTAATATTTAATTTTTAAGACCAGTCATTAGCAAGACACTGTTTATTGCTGCCTTTTTTAAGCCATCCATCTGGGAAAGTATGGTAAATATAAATTTCTCTTTGTCATATTTATTTTCCAATGAGTTAATTTTCTCTAACGAGGTATGGCATCACTCCACAGCCTTTGTTGTGACTGACGGTATCAACTTGGAATGATTATTTGTGGCTCCTGCCGACTTGTGTGTTGAGAAACTTGAGTTCCAGTGCGTGGCTTCAAAGAGATCTAACTTTTCTTGGCCTCCTCCTCTATAAATAGAAGACAAACTATAGAAAAAAATCCAGCTGTCAGCAGTTTATCTTGCATCAGCTCATTTGGCATTTATTGAACGCCAGCTATTTGTCAAATGTTGAGTCCTGTTCTGCTAAGGATACAAAAATGACTAAGACCTGAACTCTTCCCTTGAAGCACTCACAACCCAGCAGGCCAATAGACATTTAAAAGCTAATGACAGTACAGTGTGAAATTAGCAGAAGTATGTTCAAAGACCAGAGAGACAAGAGGAAATCTTTCTGTTTCAGGTAGAAGCAGCGAAGTAAGATGGAGTAAGGTCTAAGCTGGGCCTTCAATGATGAATAGAATTGCTGCAAGAAGTGAAAAATGATGTGCATTCCAAATGGAAGGAACAGCAGATGCAAAGGCATAAAATAGGGATTGGAGAACAATAGCCCACAGACCAAATATGACCTGCTGCCTGTTTTTGTAAATAAAGTTTTATTGGAACTCAGCCATATCCATTCATTGTGTATTGCCTAAGGCTGCTCCAACAGCAAAACTGAGTAGTTTGGCCTGCAAACCTTGATATATTTACTCTCTGGCTCATTACAGAAAATATTTGCCAACCCTGGGCATAAAGGAGCATGGCCTGACTGTAAACTCAAAATTGTTTCAATTGCTGTAAACTAAACAACTTGCTGAGTCCAAACCAAGTGCTATTTCATATTTCTTCACTCCTGTATGCTGTCTACGGTAATGAGCTGCTTTTACTGCTTCCACACATTGCCTTCCTAGCTTTGGAAGAATTTTATTGTTCAACAGATCTTATAGAACCAGAATCATCAGGGTCCGTAAGCCAGTTGATATGTGTGTTTTTCTTCCCAGTGCACAATTTAGCGCTACAACAGGCAAGACCTGGTCCCCACGCTAAGTTGTAGGACACGTAGGTTATGTGCCTGAAGCACCCTGAGCAGGCTTATCTGTAGATACAAGTAGGAAGACAATTCTCAGAATATTAAATAATTTTAGCACTGTGGTACAGGGAATGTCACTTTTGAAGTGCTATTTATAACATTTTGGTATAAACAGCATTGATATCATACTTGGGACTGAATAGAAAAGCATTCCTTTTTCATCACAATTCATGGAAGGTATTGAGATTACTGTGAATAATTCTCTTTTGTTTGTTTCAGTATTTCTAAATTTGAAGAACGGTGCTGTTTTCTGTATGTGCTTCACAATTCTGACGATTTCCAAATCTATTTCTGTACAGAACTTCACTGTAAAAAGTACGTATTAGTCATTGTTGATGCGTGAAAAGGACTGTTCTTACCTGATCATTATTTTTAATTAGTGAATGAACATGTAGCTCCTGTAGAGAATTCATGGCCATGTGCTTATATAAATATTTCATTTGGGTTGGTATTTTATAATTATGTGGCTTGTTTAACTGAGAAATTTGGGACCTCTCTTTAATAAATCAACCTTTTTCTTAGTCATAACTTACTTTTCCACAGACAAAACTTGAACCAAATTTACCAGTTAATTGCCAAGTCTTAGGTCTCATTTTTAAAGAGCTCATGTATTCTATGATTACCAAAATTTTCATTCTTGAATGAAATTCTCACCATTATCTACAACAGTGACGCCTAACTCTGGTTCATGTTAGAGTCAACGGGTGGGCGCTAGAAAGTGCTTGAGCTGCACCCTGGACTAATTATATTGGATTTTTAGGTGGAGGACCAAATTGAGTTAAAAACCAGTGATCTGATTTACACCAATAAAAGATAATCCATAAATCTATGAACTGCTTTGTATGTTTGTGTTAACCTCCTTGGGTATATTTCTTTTGGGCTAATAACTGAGTTCTTCCCGGTCCCTAATTGTGGGGACCTGTAGAAATGAGTGGGTCTTCCAAGGGGGCTCAGCAGTGCAGGATCCACCTGGCAGGCAGGAGATGTGGGTTTGATCCCTGGGTCAGGAACATGCCCTGGAGAAGGAAATGGCAACCCACTCCAGTATCCTTGCCAGGGAAATCCCATGGACAGAGGAGCCTGACTGGCTACAGTCCATGGCGTCGCAAAGAGCTGAATGTGACTTAGCAACTAAACAAGTAGAAGTGAGTTACAGTGGGGACACCAAAGTGCAGGAAAAGCCAGCTTGGACTGAAAATTTTGTTGGGAGTTTTTCTTATTCAAATAATCACGATTTGACCCCATTATAAATGATTGATATACTAGCTACAATATACACTCAATCTTTTTATCTTTGTACCAAAAATATGTATGCTTAGTTTATGATTCTTAGCTAAAGTTTTATCTTTACTATTGTAAAACATATAGTAAAAAAGACTTGGAAATAAGAAAAAATTCCTAGCACATGTATGGTTGACTTTTCTACTTACACTTGAATTCTCAAGGCTATTCATTTATTTCAATGATAATTATAGCTAAGATTTATGGAGTACTATATAAATCTTATAGGCCTATATCTATTTTAATCTTCAAATAAACTTTATTAGGTAGGTAACATTAATAGTTTTGTTGAAAAGAGTTAAAGAAAAAAGTAGAGTCTTGGAGAGTTTATGCTTTTGAACTGTGTGGTTAGAGAACACTCTTGAGAGTCTCTTAGACTGCAAGGAGACCAAACCAGTCAATCCTAAAGGAAACCAGTCCTGAATATTCATTGGAAGGACTGATGCTGAAGATGAAGCTCCAATAATTTGGCCACCTGACTCATTAGAAAAGACCCTGATACTGGGAAAGATTGAAGGCAGGAGGCAAAGGGGACGACAGAGAATGAGATGGTTGGATGGCATCACCGACCTGATGGACATGAGTTTGAGCAAGCTCCAGGAGTTGGTGATGGACAGGGAAGCCTGGCATGCTGCAGTCCATGGGGTTACAAAGAGTCAAATATGACTGAGCAACTGAACTGAACTGGAGAGTTTAACTAGCCTATAATCATGTATAGCCAAAAAGCATAAAATTTGGGATTTGAACGAGGCACGTGCAACTCCAGAATCCAAGCATCTAAAAATTACCTGTGCTCCCATCCCACCAGAAGTATTATTTTCTACTTAGAATGTTCATGTTAGAAAATTTTGTGTGAGTAGCTGATGGAAATCTTTACCCCAGATCTTTAGAATTTGTTTAGGTCTTTCACGTTCTTCTTCCTTTTGGTTAAATTTACTTGTGTCTTTAACTCATCAAGATCTGTCATCTTCATCAGAGCATACTGTCATTCTGATCAGGTTTGGGATCTTTTTTTTCCATGTCATTAACCTCCAAGAAATGTATGTATTTCTTGGAGGAAGTCATAAAGAAAGGAAGAGTGAAGAACTTAGCGTCACAAGCAAACTCCAGAGAGAGGCTCCCAACTCCAAAATGGACATTGTCGGGGACTTCCCTGGTGGTCCAGTGGTTAAGACTCTGCACTTCCACTGTAGGGGGTGTGAGTTCGACCCCTGGTCAGGGAACTAAGATCCCACATGCTGCACGGCCAAAATGTAAAATTAATTAATTAAATAAGGTCCCTGGGTGCTGTTCTCTTGGGCACTGAGTCCTTTGTCCTTCAGCGCATGTATTAAAAAACAAAATAAAATGGGCATTACCTATTTTGCTCATTGTCATGTTTCCAAAGGCCAGAACAGTGTTTTATTCCATTAGACACTCGATGAGTATTTGTTGGATGGATGGATTAAAAAAAAAAAAAGCACTGTATAAGAAAAAAATTGTTTTCCTTCCTATATAGGGAAAACCCCAATTCTTCCTTACTGTGTTTCTTTTCTGTGTGTCTCCTTTATTCCTCACAAAACACCTCATTTCTGATATTTCTTGTCCCCAGATGTGTGGAGATTTTCCCCCACAACAATTCTGTGTGACACCTGCCATTGAACTCCGTCTACCTGGAGGCAGAGAGATCCCCCAGGCTAAGGGCTCAGTCCCGTAAGACTTCCGGTGCCAGTTGCAAGCCCAGGTTATCACCTGTGTTTTAGACGAACCAGTTATAGCTCAGAGGTCCTGGTGACACCCTTCTTGGGTTTGATTAATTTGCTAGAGAGGCTCACAGAACTCAGGAAAGCACTTAATGTTTACCAGATCATTAAAGGACCTAATACAGATGAACAGCCAGATGAAGTGAAGGTCTGGGAGGGTCCTGAGTGCAGGAGCTTCTGTCCCTGTGGAGTTGGGGTGGGTCTCCCTCCCTGTGTGAATGTTTGCACCAACCTGGAAGCTCTCTGAATCCCTTACTATTGGTATTTTGTGGACGCTTCCTCACGTGTGCGTGTGGTCAGTTGCTCAGTTGTGTCCAACTCTTTGCAACCCATGGACTGTAGCCTGCCAGGCTCCTCTGTCCATGGGATTTTCCAGACAAGAGTACTGGCGTAGGTTGCCATTTCCTCCAGGGGATCTTCCCCACCTAGGGTCAAACCCGTGTCTCCTGCATTGACAAGCAGATTCTTTACCACTGAACCGCCTGGGAAGCCCCATTCCTCAAGTAGGCATGAACAGGTAATAACTCCACTTCCAGCCTCTCTCCCATCTCTGAAGGATGGGAGGTAAGATTGAAAATTCCAGGCTTTTAATCATGTTTTGGTATTTATGGTGATCAGTTCCCATCCAGGAATCATCCAGAAGCCCGCTTAGAATCGCCTCATTAGAACACAAGATGCTCCTGGTTCTCTATCAGTGAGGAACTTACGAAGGTCTTAGGAGCCCTGTTATCAGGGATGAGGTCTAAGACAAATATCAGAATACAAGATGCTCCTCATATTCTTATCACTCAGAAAATTACAAGGATTTTAGGATCTCTGTGCCCAGGACCTGGGGCAGAGGCCAGTATATTTGTTTTCTATGCTTTCATAGGTATAGAGATAACAGAAAAGTTCTGAGTTGTGGTAGGAAGCTTTTCTTGCCACACAGTAGCCTGTTCTTTCCTTGGGCTGACAGCATGACCTCCCCGTGAGATCATCAGCCCCTGTTCAGAGCGCCTCCCTTACTCCATGTCTGGACGAGAAACCATTAGCATCCCCTCTGGAGGGGCAGACTCAGCTAGTGCGCAGAGGGAAAATCCGTTTCTTGCCATAATTTTTTTTTTTAAGCTCTGCAATGATCTCCAGAAAACAAAACAAGAACAGTTACTGAAGAAAATGTTTATCACCAAAAGAGAGGTGGCTTCTGTCACAAGCGTAAAAGTTAGCCATTCCTGGTTCACATCAGTATTTTGCAGACTGTGTATAGGGGACCCCACAAGGATACTGAGGTGCTCAGGCAGAAGTTTCAGGAACTGAGATCAAATGTAGTGGCCAACACTGTCAGAGAGTCAGCTCAGGAGTTAGAGACACTACTTCAGAAGGTGGACGTTTCTGTTATGTCCCATTTAAAATAATAGCAGCAAATAATAGTTAATATTTAATGAGGAGTGCACTGCCTTGAGCACTTTACAAGTCATCTTCATGCATTCCCCACTTATAGTTAAAGAATGAGTCTCATTCTTGAGTTTGTCCCAAATCGTGTAAATACTCCCAATCTTGGTCTTATACACAAGTCCACATTCTTTACATTTCTCTGTCCTTGTCTAGCCTTACCATTCTGATTGTGTAACATATCATGTTACTATTATCTGAAGTGTTAGACATTGTCTGAAATTTCTGTCAAATTATACCAACCTGTGTTTTCTTTTTGGAAAACCTTATTTTTCGCACTGAAGCTCATCCTTTATTGCCTGACTCCTCTAGGTCCCAGTTTTTGCTCTAAAGTCACTTTAAAATGTGCTTGCATATATTTAATATGTTAGCTATTATGAGTGACTACATACCTATTTTCTTTGTAGGTTTTTTGAAATGGTGAACACCATTACTGAAGAGAAGGGGAAAAACACGGAGGAAGGAGATTGTGAAGGTGACTCCCTGGAGGTAATTTTTACAAAATGTCTCTTGTGGCTAACTTTTTTTTAAATGAACTATTTAAAGTTTTACTGAAGGAAAGGTGTCTATGTGTGTGTGTGTGAGAGAGAGAGAGAGAGAGAGAGCAGGCATGTTACGTGACTAGTGGTGAGGAATAGAGGGTCTAGAGTCTATCAGCTGTTCCTTGATGTTAAAAACAGCTTTGAGAATCCCTTTGGTTCAGTTCAGTTCAGTTCAGTCGCTCAGTCGTGTCCGACTCTTTGCAACCCCATGAATCGCAGCACGCCAGGCCTCTCTGTCCATCACCAGCTCCCGGAGTCCACCCAAACTCATGTCCATCGAGTCCATGAGATGCCATCCAGCCATCTCATTCCTCTGTTGTCCCCTTCTCCTCCTGCCCCCAATCCCTCCCAACATCAGGGTCTTTTCTAGTGAGTCAGCTCTTCGCATGAGATGGCCAAAGTATTGGAGTTTCAGCTTCAACATCAGTCCTTCCAATGAACACCCAGGACTGATCTCCTTTAGGATGGACTGGTTGGATCTCCTTGCAGTCCAAGGGACTCTCAAGAGTCTTTGCAAACACCACAGTTCAAAAACATCAATTTTTTGGTGCTCAGCTTTCTTCACAGTCCAACTCTCACATCCATACATAGCTACTGGAAAAACCATAGCCTTGACCAGACGGACCTTTGTTGGCAAAGCAATGTCTCTGCTTTTAAATATGCTATCCAGGTTGGTCATAACTTTCCTTCCAAGGAGTAAGAGTCTTAATTTCATGGCTGCAATCACCATCTGCAGTGATTTTGGAGCCCCCCAAAATAAAGTCTGTCACTGTTTCCACTGTCTCCCCATCTATTTGCCATGAAGTAATGGGACCAGATGCCATGATCTTAGTTTTCTGAATGTTGAGCTTTAAGCCAACTTTTTCACTCTCCTCCTTCACTTTCATCAAGAGGCTTTTTAGTTCCTCTTCACTTTCTGCCATAAGGGTGGTGTTGTCTGCATTTCTGAGGTTATTGATATTTCTCCCAGCAATCTTGATTCCAGCTTGTGCTTCCTCCAGCCCAGCGTTTCTCATGATGTACTCTGCATATAAGTTAAACAAGCAGGGTGACAATATACAGCCTTGACGTACTCCTTTTCCTATTTGGAACCAGTCTGTTGTTCCATGTCCTGTTCTAACTGTTACTTCCTGACCTGCACACAGGTTTCTCAAGAGGTGGGTCAGGTGGTCTGGTATTCCCATCTCCTTCAGAATTTTCCACAGTTTATTGTGATCCACACACACACACAAGGGCTGAAAAGCAAATATGAGAGAACTCTTAGGACTACCACGTTTTTGTCTTACTTACAGAGAGTAACTGTGCTTTTATCTCTGAGGGTGTTGATAACCCTCAATGCAAGAGTCCCAGAGCCCTTGCACGTTTTTCTCCTCCTCTGAGATATCCTGCAATTCAGACCAGCAAAATTCCGTGAAAAATCTGAATGATAGAGCCATTTGCAGCCCTCATTCGTATGCTTCCGTGGAGAACCTGAAACAATGGAAGATAAACAGAATAAAGAGAGCAGGTGATAGCACTCACCCCGATGCTATTCGTCTCCATCGCCTGTTTCTGGTGCCTCCTGGATATAGTACACTGCAGACCCCTGTTTTTCAACTGTGTCCATCTTCTCCATCCTGTCTGTCTACTGTATGTAGAAGAGTGTTCTACCACAGTGAGGACCAGTCCTGGGGAGGTTCAAGAGTGCTGACTCTCACACTGGGGCATCTTCAGTGTCTGAAAGGTGACACTTCCCCAGGCATGGCATGGGCCTCTGTTTCCTCCAAGCCCTTCCCATTTTATGACTTGGGAGAGAATTCTAAATTCAAACAATATTGAAATTTACATTGCTAATGTTAATGTGAAATTGAACTACAGCACCAGTCTGACTGGTATACTTATGTTTTAGATCACCTTAATAATGTCATCTTGTATACTAGAAGTGCACATTTTATGTATACTCTTATGTAAGCATAGTGGTAGGGTAACAATCGAAGGAAATTTAAACATAATAACCAATTGTTAATTATGTCTAGAATTAAATTCTGTAATTCTTTAGCAGTTATATGCATGTGTGTGTATGCTAAACTGTTTCAGTCATGTCTGACCCTTTGCGACCTCATATGGAATGTAGCCCACCTGGCTCCTCTGTCCATGGGATTCTCCAGATAAGAATACTGGAGTGGGTTGCCATATCCTCGTCCAGGGAATCTTCCCAACCCAGAGATCGAACCCGCATCCTTGTCTCCCATTGGCAGGCAGATTCTTTACCACTAGCACCACCTAGGAAAGCCCGGCAGTAGTATAGCTTTATTATTCCTGAATAAGCCTAAGTCTTTTTCATTTAAGTTATAAAAAGGTGATAGAGCTACTTTGGAACTAAATAATCTTGCCAATGTACTAGCTTGCTGTCTATAGAAGTAATAGACAGTATTTTGTTATGCTTAATATTTTGCAATATTATATTTTCTTATTTAAGTGATTATGTTAGAAACTAGATATCTTGACTTCCACATCAGTGCTCTTTTGACTGTACTTCATTATCTCTATTTTTATTTGGGTTAAATTTAGCATTACTTGATACATAGCAACTGCCAGGGTAAAAGTTAACAATGAAAATGAAACAGTTCCATTAATAATAAATTATGCAGTGGATAGATTGGAAAACCCCAGAAGTTATTTTACAATATCATAAATTGCTGACTTAAAAAAAAAACCAGCGATATCTATTCTTTATTATCCTTCTTTGAAAAACAATCCATCTTATGATAAACATACATAGCATAGCCAGACTGATAGCCAGGTTGGGCAAGCTTGGTCTTCATAAACTGATCGAATCATCAGTTCAGAGATTCTGCTCTAGAAACTCCTTTAACTATAGGCACAGCATAACACAGCTTGAATTCCCTTAGAATTTGTGGTGAATTACACTGGCTAATTTTTCTAAGACTAGGTCTCCTATACTGTTAGAGGGATAGGCAGATTGCTTTTCAGATAGCTCTCAAGAAGACCCAGGGTCAGGATCTCTCGATCTGTATGCAGTGGTAATCAATGGGGTGGGTCTGTGAGATACCCTTCCTGATTAGACAGTTCTCTTGCAAGTGCTGAGAACACTCACCAGCCAGATAAGGAGGGAAACATTCAGTTTTTCTTTCTAGGAATGTCCAGACATTTTAGTAGGTCTGCTGACCTCACAAAAAACAACTCATACCACAGAGCTCTCTGATTTATCAAAGTGCTCCTAACCCACTCTTCTCAAGAAAGTGTGTGCATGCTCAGTTGCTCAGTCATGTCCAACTCTTTGCAACCCTATAGACTGTAGCCCACCAGGCTCCTCTGTCCATGGATTTTCCCAACAAGAATACTGGAGTGGGTTGTCATTTCCTCCTCCAGGGGATCTTCCCGATTCAGGGATCGAACCCAAGTCTCCTACATTGGCAGACGGATGGATTCTTTACCACTGAGCCACCTGGGAGGCCTTCTCAAGAAAGTGCAGGGACACTATTCTTTTAATGTTAGAAAAACACTCATACTTTTTATACGTCATTTGTGTTCTATCAGAATAATTTAAAATCTCTGACTTAGAATGGCTTCTGCAGTATTCCCAGTGGATTGTATAGTCTATACAGTGAATTCAAGCATACTTGTTTTAAGTATTTTGGCTTAGTTTGCTATTATTGCTACAACTAGTGACGTTGCTATGTTGTAGTCTTGGGTGTTCTGGTAGCATGACGTGAATGAATGGACACAGTGATGTTCTGGGCTGTGAAGATGATGATGTCCATCTTGGCTCTCCCAGTCCCTTCATGGCCAGAGCACCTATACAATATGAGTTGTTAAATAACTTTAACTTACATTTTTGTACAACTTATGATAACTCCATTATACCCTTGATCACATTTCTTAGATATTTTCAGTATTCATAACTAACATTGTGTGTGCATCTGCCAAGTCGCTTAAGTTGTGTCCAACTCTTTGTGACCCCATGGACTGTAGCCTGCCAGGCTCTTCTGTCCATGGGTTTCTCCAGGCAAGAATACTGGAGTGGGTTGCTATGCCCTCATCCAGGGGATCTTCTGGACCCAGGATTATGTCTCCTGCATTGGCAGGTGGGTTCTTTACCACTAGTGCCTTAACATCAGATTTTTAGTATTCTAAATATTTGATTAAAATTTGTTCCTTAATTTCATTACTGCAAACTGAACTCAAACTTTGGGCTGTGAATGACATGCTGAAAATAATTCCTCCTCTTCCTATTCTTGACAGTATAAGCGAGAAGGATTACTTTGGTGTTTAAAATTTTGTATGCAGAATAATTATTTTCTGATCTTCACCTCCATTTGAGATAGAATTCAAATTGGCCCAAAAGAAAATTAAAATGTTAGAAAGATCAGATGTGCTTTTTAAATGTTTTTTAACTTTTCATGGGGTAGTGTCAGCATTTGGCAGACATTAGGTATTAATGTGGTTCCATAAACCACAAATTTGAACTAAACCTTAGACTTCCTGGTGTTTGAAAAACGTACCTGAAGTCCAAGTTAAGATTTGCTTTTCTTTCTGATTTCGAATGCTGTTTCTCTGAGCGATACAATTGTGGGAGGGATTCAGCCTTGTTTGGGTCATGGTCAGACCCTTCTTCCAATTGATCATACCTGACTCTAGTAAGATCCCTGTGCTGGGGTCAGGGGCCTTGGGTTTTGGCTCTGACTTTGCCAATAACCAGTTTTATAACTTTGGACATAATTCTTACTCCTGCTGGACTGGGATGATATCATTCCTTAAATGAGAGTTGAACAGGAAGATCTTACATGTCCTTTCCTAGCTCCTAGCTTCTTCAAAAAAAATTTGAAAATTAGTACAAACTGTACAAGGTTTCTTAAATATAGCTCAATACCACTTTCGGAGGACTTCTCTGTTTTTAAACAGAGAGAGAAACAACTTCTTTTGATTCAAGGCCATGTTTTTTATTCAGGGCTATCTTTTGAAATGGAAGAGTTATGAACCCATAGCTTAAAGAATTTATTATATTAATAAATTTACACTGAACTCATTGAACAATTGATTATAGTCAACTGTAAGGGTTTGAACACTTATCATCTGTGGTCCCTGTTTTTGTTCTCCCAGCCTTTCATGTCTATACTTAGAACAAGGGCATCTACACAGTTACCCAAGCCAGATACCTCAGAGAATCTCTGCTCCAGTCTATGGCCAGTGTTTCTTCCAGCCCCTTCCTTCCATTCAATCACTCCTCTATCTCAGGTCCTCATCCTCTCTCATATGGCCTGTTGTCTCTCCTGCCATCAATAACACTGGCCCTGCTGTCACTGGAGAGATCTCTCAGGCAGATTTAATCCTGTGACTTCCCTAATTAAAAAGCTTTTTTATTTCCTTAAGTTTTTTTTTTAATAAGAGTATAGTTGATTTACAGTGTTATGTTAGTTTCTGCCACCCAGCAAAGTCAGTTATACATGGACATGTATCCACTCTTTTTTAGATTCTGTTCCCATGTGGGTTGTTACAGAGGAATGAATAGAGTTCTCTGTGCTATTCAGTAGGTTCTTATTCGTTGTCTATTCTGCATATAGTGGTGTATATATGTCAGTTCCGCGCAAGTTTTTCTACATCTGTGACTCAACTTCTGTTTTGTAAACAGGCTCATTTGCACCACCTCTTTAGATTTCACATAAGCCTATGATATTTGTCTTTCTCTGTCTGACTTAATTCACTCAGTATGACCATCTCTAGGTCCATCCATGCCACTGCAAAGGGCATTTTACAAAACAAAAATAAAAATCTTTGATGCTCTTCTTTCTAGAAGAAGATTTCTGCACCACACAATGTTCTCATCTCTCTGGCTGTAACCTACCCTTCCTTTCCAGCCTGTGATCCTCCAGTGCCAGACTCCTCTCCATTATTCCATCAGCCACGCTGGTCCAGCCTCTGGACTTGGCATGCGGATGCCCAGCCCCACATGCTTGTTCTGCTTTGTCCTACTTGGTGAGACTCTACTCTTAAGTTTTTGAGATCCAACTCAAGGGTGCTTTTTGCTTTGAACCGTTTTCACCACAACTTTTCACTTTTCTCTGCCCTTACAGCATTTTTGCCCCGTCCTCTGCCCTGACTCTTCTCCTTTCCCTGTAATTCAGTAGCCTGCCCTGGACTCTTTTCATCCCGAGGCGGGACTGTGGCTCTCTTTCCCTTTTCACCCCATCGTCTTGCAGGGATCAGGCCTCCAAGCAGTTCATTCAGAAGGCTTAGAAGGGTTTGAAGCTGAGGAGTGACAAAACCAGAGTTGTTTAAACAATATCTCAAACTGGGAGGAAAGGCATATAGATTGGAGGAGGGCAGAGTAAATGCTGGGAAATGAGCTTGATGACTGTTTAATCAATGTGAAGTCAATGAAAGAATGAATATCATAATCAAGCTGAATACCACAATCAAGCCACTCTCCGCCCATTTGCTTCATCTCTCCCTCTCTTTAAGTTTTTTGGAAGAAACCGTAAATTACTGAGTTCCTTTGGTGTTCAGTACAGAGTATGCTGTCTTCCTCCTCATGCCTCTTCCAAACATACATATATTCCCCCTCCCTTGTCCCGTCCTGCCCCTTTTTCTTTTATGCATTTATACCTCACTGTTTTCTCAAAATGGGCAAACAATTGACACAAGCCTCAAGTAATCATAGCAGCTGGCCCTGTGAACCTGTTTCTATGTAGTTTCCAGGCTGCTTAGAGAGGAAGTTGCCCCCTGTGTGATGGATTAGGAACAAGTAAGATAAATGAAATGTTTTCCTTTCACTCAAACATCTGCTGGATGATGCAGCCTTACCATTTCTTTTTTTGATGATTTGCCTCACAAACGTTAACAGTGAATTATGGTTTAGAATTCATTTAAATCAATTCAGAGTCATCCAGTAGCACACTGGTTTGTTTTTCTTTGGCCTCATGTTTCTATTTTTGTACAGATCTGGCTCAGCGGTAAAGAACCTGCCTGCCAATGCAGGAAAGGCGGGTTCAACCCCTGGGTTGGGAAGATGCCCTGGAGAAGGAAATGGCTACCCACTCCAGTATTCTTGCCTGGGAAATCCCATGGACAGAGGAGGCTGGCGGGCTACAGTCCATGGGGTTACAAAAGAGTTGGACAAGACTTAGTGACTAAACCACAACCACCAGATCTGAAGCTGATCACCCACAGAATAGCTGTCACTATGGTGTTGTATGATAAGAATATGTTTGTTACTCATTCATTTGTTCCGTTGCAAGAAAAAGAAACTTTTTTCCTCTATCAACTCATGTTCAGTAATTGGGGGCCTGCAAATTAACTGACAAAAGAAAGATTAACAGGAGAAAAGACAAGAGGTTTAGAGACCCTGAAAAGAAGTGATTCCTGCATAGCCAGATTTAAAAGTTTATTTATCTTAATAGGAAAAGTCTTTGGGACTTCCCTGGCAGTCCAGTGGTTGAGACTTCACCTTCTAATGCAAAGGATGTGGGTTCAATTCCTGGTCAGGGAACTAAGATCCCACATGCCTCATGTCTAAAAATCCAAAACACAAAACAGAAGTAACATTGTAACATGTTCAATAAAAACTTTAAAAAATGGTCCACATCAAGGAAAAAAAAAAAAGCACAGTAAAAAATTTTTCAAAGAGAAGTTTTTAGAAGGACTTCAAGGGGAAGCAACATGGTGGGAAACTAACGAGAAACAAATGGAAAGTATGGAAAGTTTTGAAAAAGGTTTTGTTTAGTAACTTCTCATCCAGGTGTAAAAGGTCCCAAACCTCCTGGAGAGGAGATGGTGGCATCTATATTTTCAAGAGGCTTTGCTTCAGTCAGCAAAATATGTTTAGATTAGGTTTTATCTGCAGCTCTTTCTTGAGTTGTTTTCATCTTAAAATAATCTTTATACCACATTAGGGGGTCCCAGTGGATCCCATCAATTCATTCACCAAATATGGATTGGATACCTGCTGTGAGGAAGACACTCTTCTAGGTGCTGGGGATCTAGCAGAGAGCAAAATAGAGGAAATCCCTGCCTTCACTGAGCTTACACTCTAGTGGGAGACTGACAGGAAGTAAGTAAAATGCATGCTATGTTTGAGTAATGATCAACATAAAGGAGAAAAATTAAGCGGGGAAGGATTTAGGAAGTTATAGTGAAACAGGTGTGTGATTTTACACAAGGAAACCTTGAGGAGGGAAGATGGGAGTAGAGATCTGAGAAAAGAGAGAGCTATAGAATTAGATATTTGCACCTACTGCATTTTGACTCTTCTCTTAATGCTATTATTAGTTATTAATGCTTTTAGCATTTACATCTTACTAAGGCTTTATAACTGGAAAAGCAGCAAAGCTACGACTTGAGTCCTTGAGGTGACCACTCAGCTGAGGTCATTAATACCAGGACAGCGCATGACTTTTTATTTATTTATTTTTATTTTTTTATTTCTTATTAGTTGGAGGCTAATTACTTCACAACATTTCAGTGGGTTTTGTCATACATTGATATGAATCAGCCATGGAGTTACATGTATTCCCCATCCCGATCCCCCCTCCCACCTCCCTCTCCACCCGATTCCTCTGGGTCTTCCCAGTGCCCCAGGCCCGAGCACTTGTCTCATGCATCCCACCTGGGCTGGTGATCTGTTTCACCATAGATAATATACATGCTGTTCTTTCGAAACATCCCACCCTCACCTTCTCCCACAGTGCATGGCTTTTTAGAAGGTGGCTGTTTTACTGTGAGCCCCTTGACAGTGCAAGGACCAAGTGAGTCACCACTGTGGTGTTTGGCCTTGTCAAGATTGTCTTCCTACGCGCGCCAGTTGAGACAGTTCTGGGCAGGCAACAAGAGAGGCTGATTCTCGAAGCATTCCCTTCGTTGCTTCAAAATGCAGTTGTCTCCCTTAGCAACACCTGGTTTGTTAACCCATTGCCATAGAAATAGAATGCAAACTATATAAGCAGTGTAATTTTATTCTTATTTTTAAAAACACTCGATTCCCTCAGCCCCTGCCTTTTTTCCTCCATTTTCGTTATTTAACACACCCTTGGCTTTGGTCAGGACGTCTTTCTACTTCTTCTGGTCATCACAGAGATAATTCTGTGTCCTTAAAGGTCTGGGAAGTTTTCTCAAGCCTGCCTTTTTAAATTATATCTCTATATTGTAAGAAAAAGAAGAAGGGATTAGAAAGAAAAAGAAGAAGAAAGGGACTTCTGTGGTGATCCAGTTGGTAGGACTCCACGCTGACAGTGCAGGAAGCCCTAGTTCAATCCCTGTTTGGAGAACTAGAGCTGGCATGCTGCAAATAAGAGTTCCCATGCACAATTCAGAAGCCCGCACGCTGCTGCAAAGATCCCATGAGCCACAACTACGAACCTAGCACAACCAAAATAAATTAATTAATTTAATTAAAGAAGAAAAAAGCAACCAAGCAGCAATCATGCATTGGAATGGTTTTTAGTTTTTTTAAAAGCCCTTTTGAGTGTCACTATGACCACTTCGTCTAACAGGAGGCAATTTCTATAGTTAATATTCTTTTTAAAAAAAGAACAGTCTTTTGATGCTTTGCATTCCTGAGGGACAGCAAACTTTGAGCAGTTTCACTGAGGCTTGTATATTCTTCACTATGCTAAGTAAGTATTCCTGTGGCAAAACTCCTTTCAATGAAAAATAAACGGATACTGATGGCAAATGTTTTGTTTTGGCACCTGGTTGTTATCAAGGGAATTCTCTGATGGTTCAGTGGTTAGGGCTCCACAGTGGAAAAACAAACTAAGAAAAGATTCCCATTGAATTTTCTACAGCCCGATTGATTAAGCAAATATTCACTGAACCTCTACTACAATCCAGATATGGCTAAGACTCAGGACAGACCAATTCACGATGAAGTTCTGGTTCTCAGAGATCTCAGAGTAGAGACTGGAATGCAGATGGGCTAAGAGAAGAGTGAAAAATGCCTGTGCGAATGAGGGCAAAAGGCCTTGGAAGCCTATCAGACCAGAATCTAACCCAGCTTTGAGGATTAGGTGGACAGTTCAAGAAAGCGTCCTTATTTTGAAGGATGAGGCAGAACTCCTTAGGTAGAAAACACTTAGTGTCAAGGCACAAAGATCTGGGGAACTTCACTGGGAGTTTTTGGAGGACGTTGATGAGATAGCAGCTGGACAGAGTGGCAGCAAAGAGATTCTGAAGGGTATTGACTCCAGGCTAAGGAGTTTGAATTTGATCCTGAAAGTGTTGAGCAACACATAAAGCAGAAGCAGTGGTATGAATGTGGAAAGTTCACTTTGGAACCTTAGACTTTCGGAAGTTCACTGCTAGCTTTTTGGAGGGTGAGTTGGAACACAGAAACAGGGTAGGAGGTAGCAGGAAGGCCCGTTGAAGATTTGTAGAATAATAGAAGCAAGGGGGCTTCCTAGGTGGTGCTAGTGGTAAAGAACCTGCCTGCCAATGCAGGAGATGTAAGACATGCAGGTTCAATCCCTGGGTCATGAAGATCCCCTGGAGGAGGGCATGGCAACCCACTCCAGTATTCTTGCCTGGAGAATTCCATGGGCAGAGGATCCAGGTGGGCTACAGTCTGTAGTGTTGCAAAGAGATGGACACAACTGAAGTGACTGAGCACGCACACACACAGAAGCAAGGAGGGCCTGATCTGAGGCAAGAGCCATGAGGATCAGCCTGGTGGCATCTGGCAGTCATTGTGACCTGGGGAGAAAGGGAAGCATGGAATCTAAGATGGCCAACAGATGTCTGCCCTATATCTGCTTGAATATATATGGGTATTCAGTGGATACCAAGAATATGCTGGAACATCCTTACAATACTGGCATTTGGAAACAGAACTGAGATGTATCTTATAAGTTCTTATACTGTAAAAAAGATTTTCCTGCAGCATTGGTAGTATGAAGAATAGAAAATCTAGAATCTGATGTTATTGTTATTCGGTCCCTCAGTTGTGTCTGATTCTTTGTGACCCATAGACTGCAGCACACCAGGCTTCCATGTCCTTCACCATCTCCCCGAGTTTACTCAAAGTCATGCCCATTGAGTCGATGATGCCATCTAACCGTCTCATCCTCTGTCACCCCCTTCTCCTCTTGCCTTCAATCTTTCTCAGCATCAGGGTCTTTCCAATGAGTTGGCTCTCTGCATCAGGTGACCAAAGTATTGGAGCTTCAGCATCAGTCTTTCCAATGAATATTCAGGATTGATTTCCTTTAGCATTGACTGGTTTAATCTCCTTGCTGTCTAAGGGACTCTCAAGAGTCTTTTCCAGCACCACAATGCAAAAGCATCAGTTCTTCATTGTTCAGCCTTTGTGGTCCACTCTCACTTCCATACATGACTACTGAAAAAGCCATAGCTTTGACTATATGGATCTTTGTTGGGAAAGCAATGTCTCTGCTTTTTAATACATTGTCTAGGTTTGTCATAGCTTTTCTTCCAAGGGGCAAGCATCTTTTAATTTTGTGGCTGCTGTCACTGTCCGCAGTGATTTTGGACCCCAAGAAAATATCTGCCACTGTTTCCATTTTCCCCCATCTATTTGCCATGAAGTGGTAGGACTGGATGCCATGATCTTAGTTTTTTGAATGTTGATAACTGTAGAAAAGATTGTCCTCGGCACTGGTAGGATCTGGTGAGCTAGGTTTCAACCACCATTTTGACATATTTTGAGTGGAAGATATTTTTGATCATTTGTAAACTGGAGCTAATCATAGACCTTTCCTGCTATGACACAAGCTTATTATGACCATCCAATGTGGTAGGTTATTGAAGGCTGATATTTTTTCTTTTAATTATAATAATTAAAATTATATAGTGCATTATAAAAGGGGCTTCCCTCATAGCTCAGTCAGTTCAAAATCTGCCTTCAATGCAGGAGACCCAAGTTCAGTTCCTGGGTCAGGAAGATCCCCTGGAGAAGGAAATGGCAATTCACTCCAGTATTCTTGCCTGGAGAATCCATGATCAGAGAAGCCTGGCATGGACTATAGCCTGACAATCCATGGTGTTGCAAGAGCCTGACACAACTTGGCGACTACACCCACCAGTGCATTACAATAATGTGAGGCGGTGGTAGTACTGGGTTCAGTGGGTAGGTTTCCCTCCCTTTGATAGACCACGCTGGCAAAGATGAGTTACAGGACTTTGATGATGGTCCCTGTCCTGCCTCCTGCCAGCCTGGGTCCGGGCTGGTAGATTTCCAGCATGCGTGGTATAGCTTTGTGAAAGTCTGGACCAGGAGTTGGGTATAGAGACTTGGGCTCCTTCGAGTGGAAATTTTGGACTGTGTGTACTGCCTCTTTGCTGGAGTATCTTCCAGTCTGGGGAATTTGCTAAACAATCCCTGTTTCCTGTTCTCCCATTCTGTAAACGTAACTGTTTTTCTCCTCTGGTCTAAGGACAATCTTCAGCCATATGTCAGATTGCTAGAATAGGAGTATTCTCTAATGTACATTGGGTAAAGTATTGCCACTGGGAAAGTAGACATCGCTTTTCCAGAGCTTGGCCTCTTTCCTCTGGCAGAGAAGGGTCCGTGATAGGGAGATCCATGTTTACCGAGTCCTGCCATGGTAGTGGGAATAACGTTCTCAAAAGAATACAACCTGATTGTCTCTCTCAAGGCTTGGAAACCTCTTGGAAGCAAATAAAGCTGGTAACAATATGCCCCCCATCTTCCTCATCCTTTGTGACAGCAGTCTCTCAAGTTGAGAATGTGTACCCCAGAGAATTTGCAGAGTAACCAGATCACCTGCCTTTGTGGGTTATTTGTTCTTTTTTTTAAAAAAAAATTCTCTGCTTCCTTTTATCATCCTCTCTTTGCCTTTGATATTTTGTAGTTTCCCTATATCGTATCTGAGTGGGAATTTTATTTTTATCTTTTCCTATTTAGGGTTCAACTTCTGGAGGTTAGACCAGACTGTCTCAAGTCTGTCTGGCCCTTTTTAGAGTGTCTTTTTCCTTTTCTCCAGGGCTTCCCTGATAGCTCAGTTGGTAAAGAATTCGCCTGCAATGCAGGAGACCCTGATTCGATTCCTGGGTCGGGAAGATTCCCTGGAGACAGGATAGGCTACCCACTCCAGTATTCTAGGGCTTCCTGTGTGGCTCAGCTGATAAAGAATCTGCCTGCAATGCAGGAGACCTGGGTTTGATCCCTGGGTTGGGAAGATTCCCTGGAGAAGGGAAAGGCTACCCACTCCAGTGTTCTGGCCTGGAGAATTCCATGGACTATACAGTCCATGGGATCCCAAAGAGTTGGACATGACTGAGTCACTTTCACTTTCACTTTTCATCCTTTCCTCATATTTTGGATTTCATATTTTATGTCTTTATGTTAAATGTACTTATTTTAGAGTGATATTTGTCAATCAACCGATTCTCACTGATGGTGAATTATTTTGTTATATATTTTAAAATTTTGGATTATGAGCTTAATTTCACTGGTGGATCCTTTATAGCCTGTGTTAAGGAAGTCTTCCTTTTAAATGTTTTGCTTTGTTTCTGTTGTCACGCCAGGAATTTTCCAGGCTCGATACAGATTATGGGTTTTAATGACAAGTGTCCATTTGAGCTCCAGACAGCATGAGTTGTCAGCCAGTGGTCAAAAGTATTCAGAGGAGAGTTTGTCCACTCAGAGCTTAATCTAAGACAAAGTTTTCTTGTTTCCTAGTGCAGTGGGCTGACTTTTTTCTAATCCATCCTTTCAAATTATAGTCCTTCAAGGACCCTGGTTTTGTGTGTTCCATCTCTTCACCTTCCATAGGCACAAGGCTTCATTTCCTATCCCCAGTGAGCACCAAGGCCAAAGTCTCAGATAAGGAATTGATGAACTGTAGCCCAGACACCAAAACCAGCCTACCACTTCTCTTGGTAAATAAAGTCTTATTGGAACACAACCATGCCCATTTGCTTCTGTGTTGACTGAGCTACTGACAATGGCAGGGTTGAGTTGCTGCCATAGAGATCGTGTGGCTCACAAAGCTGAAAATAATCAATATCTGTCCCTTGGCTGAAGCTGTTTGCCAGCCTCTGCCCTAGATTTATAAATTAAAAGACTTCATCCCCAGAACTTGGGCTTGCATGGTCATCAGTTCTTGTGATTATCCCTTTAGTGTCCCTTTTCCTTTTAATTTCTAGTTCCTAGAAGCCTTCTTTACTTTTTTATAAGCCCAGGTAGGCGTTTAATGGAGTAGGAAGTGGTAACCCACTTCAGTATTCTTGCCTGGAAAAATCCCATTAACAGAGGAGCCTGGTGGGCAGCAAAGAGTTGGGCATGACTGAGCACACACACTAGACATTTAAAGTATGTCTATTTAATTTTGTCTAGGTTGTTTTGGTGGGAATATTTTCATGTACGTAGCCTACCATATTGCCCAAACCAGAAACTCTTCTATTCTCTTTGGATAGTAATATATTCTTCTTTTTGTATTTTCCTGATCATTTAACTTGATCATTTAAAAGTTTTCTGTTTTCTAATGTAATTCTTTAAAACTCTGAAAATTTTTATCTACATAGTTCTAAATTTGTAATTTTTGATATGAAATGCTCTCGTCATTCTTTTTCAACTACTTTGTAATTCCCATGATCATTTATTTTTTAATCCTTGATAATTTTAAATTGCAGTGCTCAGTTTTCAAATACAGTTTTTGGCTGTCTTATTTTTAGTATCTTGTGGTCAAAGATCATGGTCTTTTATCATAGCTGTTCTTTGAAATTTGTTGAAATTTTCTTTGTGGCCTAATATGTGACTAATTATTTTATATTTTTCATATATGCATGAAAGGAATTTGTAGCTGGGTACAGGGCTATCTCTGTATTTACCATACCAAACTTGTATTTGTGCCATTAGGGTCTCTACTTTGAATTTGTCTGCTAGATATATTGGTTTCTAAAGAGTTTTATTTAGAACTTATTATGGTTTATATCGTATATTTTTCTTTGTAATTTTATCAGCTCTATATATTTTGAGGCAATGTTAGCTGAGTGTAAACATCCATGATCATTATCCTCTTTTGGATTATTTTGTGTGTTAGTATTAAATTTGCTGATATACGAATGTTAGAAATCAGTTTTTTGGTTTTTTTTTATTAAACGGCTAACCCAAACCCTCTGTGAGTTGAACCTACCTATGTGCTGCTAGTTTGATACCCTAGCAAAACACAGACAAAAGAAGGAGCTTGTTTTTAGGGTCTCTCCTGCTGGTCTGTAGTTTTACATTGGGTTTGTACGTAGACATGGCTTGCTCATTTGATGACTGTGAGTCCTGTAGTTTAAGTCCACAACGAAAGATGCCGTGTCGGTGACGCCTCCAGGTCTTAGACGATGTCTGCCACATGTCACATGTTGCTGTTGTTTAGCAGCTAAGCTCTTTCCCACTCCTTTGTGACCTGTGGACTGTAGCCTGCCGGGCTTCTCTGTCCATGGGGTTCTCCAGGCAAGAATACTGGAGTGGGTTGACGTTTCCTTCTCCAGGGGATCTTTCTGACCCAGGGATCGAACCCGTGTCTTCTGCGTGGCAGGCAGATTCTTTTCCACTGAGCCACCTGGGAAGTTCTAAAAGCCACTATACCCCCTTTCATTGATTTGATGCTGTTTTCCGTATTCGACTGACATGCTTGCCACTTTGGGTTTAGGGCTGTAGATATTTCCTTTTTTGCATCAAAAATGAAGCTTTTCCTTCATTTTGAAGTTTTTCCTTTTTAAATTTTTTTTTAATTTTTAAAAATTTTTAAAATTTTACATTTATTCTATTTTTTTTTAGTCATGCCACGAGGCATGTGGGATCTTAGTTCCCAGACCAGACATAGAACCCGTGGCCCCTGCAGTGGAAGCATAGGGTTCTAACCACCAAACTTCCAGAGAAGTCCCCATTTTTCATTTTTAAAATGTTTTTTAGTCTTGGGGAACTGGGAACAGGGGTAAAGTACAAATAATCCTTGCTTATTATTGTCAGCTAGTAAGACCTCAAAGTTTCTTCTTACTCAAAGCCGTTCAGTGATTTTCTTCTCCTGGCAGAGTGAGAAATGCTTTGATGGTACCAAAAGCTGAAAAACAAAAGAACAGTTAATTCAGTGTAATAGCTATTGAGAGACATTGATGCTAATCATACTCATCTTCAGAATCAATGAAAAACAGGATTCAGTGGGTAAAGAATCCAAGTGGGCTTTTGGAGAAGCGCTTTTATGGATTTTAATACATAGTCCCTCTCTGCACCCCCACCCCAGCCCAGCGTTTGTCACAGCTGGGAAAACATGAACACACGATGCTCTGTGTTAAATTTATTCTTTGGTTCTTGAAACTGTTCATTAGAACCTCATCTTATTGTTTCCCTTGTTAAAACCATTTGATAAAATAAGGAAAAATGCTCTTGGAAAAAGTTGATGTTTAAAATGTGGACTGTAGCTAATGTTTCAATCTTCTCTCCCCCTTTGTCCTTCTGTAGTATGACTATGAATACGACGAAAATGGTGACAGAGTCGTTTTAGGAAAAGGCACTTATGGGATAGTTTATGCAGGTCGCGATCTGAGCAACCAAGTCAGAATCGCCATTAAGGAAATCCCAGAGAGAGACAGCAGGTACAGTAATTGTGACTAATCAAAGCTGCTTTCTAAGGTATTTCAGTTGTTAATAGCATTTACAAAATATTTTGGTGATATTCTAATTAATGAAACTCTGTCTGAAAACTCCATGGCTTTAATTAGCTCCCTCTGAGGTTTAGCTGCTGCAACTCACTCAGTGATTCAAGCCCAAGACTGTTGGGGAAGCATGACATCTCCATGGCAACTGGGACTTTCAAAGAGTAGCAAAGGGAATGGCCCTGTGTGTGTTGGGCTCAGGTTATGTTTCATCATGATTGGTTTATTATATGGATACATGGGGAATAAGCACCAGCTAAAATGGTTTGAACCAGAAGTTCCAGTTTCCAGTCCGGTGTGTTAAGGACATTGGAAGTCAGCACCCCATCCTAAACTGCAGGTGGAAAGTTGGACCAACTGAGAAATCAACGACTCTTCTTGGAGCCATCAGAAAAGTGATGTCACAGGGCAAAACCGCTGTCCCCCAACATTGGAGAGACAGACGTAGGGCCGTCCCGTACTCTTGTGAGCCTTTGATCCTCGCAAAGACTGTTAGAGAAATCCCTTCCTCAGAGACTGCACAGAGCTCTTTCTCAAGTTGAAATCACATCATGTCATTACTACTTAAAACTATGTAGTTCTTACAACTATGACTATGAGTTCTTACAACACAAAACCCGGGAACCTTAACACAGACACCCGCCTGCCTCTGTGGCCTCGCCTCTCCAGCGGCAGCCACGCTGACCTGTTTTCATCAGGCCCACCAACACCACATATTGGCGGGATTGCCTCGTTGTCATCAACTAGGTCCCAGTTCAGTTCTCAAGCCCTCAGAGATGCCTTCTCTGATTACCACAAGCTCAAAAAGACACCCTTCTTTCCCCTGTAACCAGGGGGAGTCAGGCCTGTCCCAGGCCTCAGTTCTCTTTCTGCCTTGCCCTCCTTAGTCTCCGTCCTTGGTACATGACTTTCTGACGGGTGGTCACTCTGCCTTCTCTGCATTCCAGACAGGGAGAGGGAAAAGGAAAATGAACTTTCTCAGAAATGTCCAGCCTATTTTCGCCTCTTGTTTCATTGGCCAAAAGTGACCACTTCTGACTACAAAGGAGGTTAGAAACTCAGTAGTTTTTAAGTTGGCTAGTTGTTTCTCTAAACAAAATCACAGAAAGAGGGAGGAACAGATATTAGGCAGGTAGACAGTAAATTCAGTTTTAGGTTTTCTATGGTATTTTTGCAATTTCTCCTTGGTTAACTCATGAGACATAAGTATGAATTCTTCTGGGATGGTGATAGAAACTATTCACTAGATACATAAGGGAATAGATATGTGTGTGTGTGTGTGTGTGCATGTGTGTGTTATATTAAAAATTTCATCAAATATTCCTATAGGTTCTTAAGTATTATACATTGATAGAGTGGATTTTTAAGCTATATAAAATTTTAAAGGATTGTCTTTAGCAACATCACCTTCCTCCCCACCACCAGATAAATTTAACTAGTCACTTGGAAGAAAACCACTTTGAAAACTGTCTTTGTAGCTTAAGTTTATTCAGCTGCCACTGTGTATACACAGAGTACACCAACACCAGCGAAGATCCGTTTGCCATAATGTGGTTTGTTTGAAAACACTTACATGACAAGCTCTTCTCTTGAACAGCTGCTGTGGGGCATCTTTTTGTTACCTCTAAGAGAAGATTAAGGTGAAGTCTATCATGTTATTGTGAGATACAACACAGAAAGTATTTCCACCTTTGTGACCTGGAGAGTTTTAGGGTGGCTTTTAAAAAGGTAGCAGTTACAAAGGATAATTGCTCAGATGGTAGGATGGTTGTGAATAATGCATAATCCAGCATACACTAAACACTGCCATCTGTAGTGAAGGATCACAGCAACAAAAGCAGCTCCTTCCATGGTTCCCTTACACTCTAAAAACACTTCGTTAGAGCATCAGACTAGTCATAAAAGCAAGCTGCTGGATTCTAAGGACCCTCTCATAATTTGTCCCAACTAGTTGTACATCTCGAGTTGGCTTCTGCTAACATTCTACCCATTCGTCAACTATTTTCCTAGGTCAGGTATTTCTACCCAGCTGTGTGTTAGAGGAACCTGGGGAACTTTTAAAAAATACTGATGCTCAGGCCATAACCCCCAAAATTCTGGGGTAGGTCATAGACATTGATATTTTAAAAAATCCTTCCAGGAGATGCAGAATGGCCAGCCAAGGTTGGGAACTTCACTGCTTTGGATGGTTGTAGAGGGAATTTGACTCAGGAGGGGTGCTCTGGAGACATGTATGATATATTAATTTTTCAAGGCTAAGTGCATATTTAAGTATCTTTGAATATCTATACCATTTTTCTTTCTGTTGTCACAGGTAATTGAGAAGAAATGGGATTTTCTTGTAATTCCCACAGACAAGCATTGCTTATTGACCTGAACAAATTATAATTCCATGCTTATTCAGTGTGCGGTACTTACACTTTCACTTACATTTAGCGAGAATTGCTAGGTGTTACTAATCGTTTCCACATTAGAGAAGAGTCCTTATTCTCAGCTAGGATGAATTCTATTATTGTAACTTTTGAGCTATCCTTTGGTTACATAAGAAGTGTGTGTTGTATATTTATTTCTTCATGATCTTATGTTTAAACATTTATGATTGATATTTAATAGGTTGTCAGGGGGTCTTTCAATATGGAGGCTCAGCTAGGAGTGAGTAAAAAGTAATTATGATAGAGTAGAACTGGATAGAATAGAATCAAGGAGACTTGGCATATAAATGGTTTTATATTTTTTTACTGAAGAGTTGTTCTTTTCAGTAAGTTCTGGAATGAATATTAAAATTATTTGCAATTTTGTCTTCCTGGGAAAGAATCTCCTGAAATAATAAACTTACGAAGCTAATGGAATAGAAGGTTATATGAATGTAACAGTGAGCTGTGTGGGTGATTTCCGTTCTCTTGGGTAGATCTTAGTTCTGTTACTCACTAGCTTGGAAATCTTGGATAGGTTAGTTCTGTGAATCAATTTCCTTATCTGTAACATGGGCATCTTAGTAATACCTTCTCATGGAGTTGTTGTGCGAAATGAGCTAATATATACAAAGACCTAGACTAGTATCTGACACAGTTCCCCTCAAACCCTACCAGGGCCCCAGCTTCACAGAATTTATGTGATGAGAAATAAAGACCTTAGATGGTCATATTTTATTTCATATATGGGTGAATTCATTTAGCTGGAATTTCCCATTTGTATTGCTTAAATTTATACAAGAACGTCTGATATAATTAGCTCATTGACATTTGCATGTCTTTCAGATACTCCCAGCCCCTGCATGAAGAAATAGCCTTGCATAAGCATCTGAAGCACAAAAATATTGTCCAGTATCTGGGCTCTTTCAGTGAAAATGGTTTCATTAAAATCTTCATGGAGCAGGTCCCAGGAGGTAAGAGATGGTTTTCTTTCTTAAAAAAGTATAGGTTTCTACTATATATAAAATTAAGAAGCTACAAGGATATATTGCACAACCCAGGGATCATAGCCAATGTTTGCTCATAACTATAAATGGAAAATAACCTTTAAAAACTTCAGATGTTATATACCTGAAACATATAATACTGTACATCAACTATACCTCAATAAAAATAATAAATAAAGTTTAGGAAAACCTCGGGAAAAAAAACTAACTTTTTAAAAAAGTATGTTTCTAGGGTCTTGAAGAGTAAAACTGAATGGAATTTACTAGTTTACAGGTCTTAATTTGTGTAAATGTAAATAAAATTTTGACATATGTCATTACATTACAGTTTAGTGAAAGTGAAAGCTGCTCAGTCATGTCTGACTGTTTGTGATCCCATGGACTACAGAGTCTATGGAATTCTCTAGGAGAGAATACTGGAATGGGTAGCCTTTCCCTTCTCCAGGAGATCATCTCAACCCAGGGATCAAACCCAGATAGATTCTTTACCAACTGAGTTATCAGGAAAGCCCCTCCAGTTTATCGGGAGATAATAAATAAATATCAGAGCTGTTCTTGTATCAATCATTATGTCTTGAATTAAGGTTTACAAACTGAGTGGTCTTTTGTGTGTGTGTGCTAAGTTGCTTCCGTCGTGTCCAACTCTGCCACTCTAAGGACTACATAGCCTGCCAGCCCCCTCTGTCCATGGGATTCTCTAGGCAAGAATACTGGTATCAGTTGCCATTCCCTTCTCCAGGGGATCTTCCCAACCCAGGGATCAAACCTGCATTTCCTGCACTGAAGTCAGATTCTTTACCCACTGAGCCACCTGGGAAGCCCCGTGTGGTCTTTTCAACCGTATTTGATAAAGACCATCAACAGAGCAGGGACTTTCCTATTTATATTTGAACCCAAGTACTCTGTCTAGTATATTACCTGGGCCACTGTTAATAACCAATAAATGTTAGCTTAATGTTGTAATACTAACATGTTTTAAAGAATTCATTCAAATAAGATTTTATCCACTGTTTCTCCCTACTTACAGGAAGTCTTTCTGCTCTCCTTCGTTCCAAATGGGGCCCACTGAAGGACAATGAGCAAACAATTGGCTTCTATACAAAGCAAATACTGGAAGGATTAAAATACCTCCATGACAATCAAATAGTTCACCGGGATATAAAGGTAGGTTGCACTAGGATTCATTCTTGTAAGGTCTTTGATGGGTAATTGTTTTATTTGTAAAAATTGTTTTTCTTATGAGAACTAATTTGGAATGATAAATAAAGCATAGAAACAGCAGATACATATCACTCTGCCCTGAGTCAGTTATTGATAGTCCTGTCTTATCGCTTTTACTCAAGGAATAAACTCCTTAATCATGTTCAGCCAACAAAGATTGAGTTTCCACTTCATGGCTGGTACTGTTTGAGGTGCGCCATGGGGCTGGAAGCTCAACAGAGCAAAGTTAACAAGGATATGGTCTCTGCTCCCAAGAGGCTTGAAGGCTGGTTAATCTTTGTATCCTTGCCCGTAGTAGCTACTCAATAAATACTTGTTCAATTAATGGATGAATAGTTAGAAGGAAAAAAGTAAAATCCCCACTTCTCACACTTATCATATACTCCTGGGTTGAACTGAAATTAGATAATCTGTTAAATTCTCCTTAAAAAGGGAAAATTTAGAACTAATAAATTTATAACAAAATTGGACTATTGAAAGCAAGTTAATATTACTACCCTAAAACTAACACGAATGTCCATTTATTTGTGCTGCCCCTAAATATTCTAGGAAAAGAAGTAAAACAACATAGAATAAGTCAAGTACTAGGAAGGTATTAATATCATAATTTAACTAATCATACTCATATCAAACACAAATAGCCCTACTATCTATAAACCTTGTTTCATCTTGTGACCTGAGTAGCAGATTGTGAACTGATAGTATGTAAACAAAAATGGTGTCAATAACTCACTACTGATGTTACTGTTAAGGAAGAATATAGAAATAGTATCCTTTTTGCTGTAAGGACACTTTTTCTTATTAGATTTTCAAGCCAATAACAAACAGTATTGGGAGAAAGATAACATTTCTGATTGAAGTTCCTTCTTCTCTAGGGTGACAATGTGTTGATTAATACCTATAGTGGTGTTCTCAAGATTTCTGATTTCGGAACATCAAAGAGGCTTGCTGGCATCAATCCATGTACTGAAACTTTTACTGGTATGTTTTTGCAGTGATGATACAGATCTTATGTAATTAAAGAAATAATTGCTGTGTTTGAGCATGATGTGAGAGAGAAATTTAGTCTGGGTTCTTACCAACATTCATATTGATATCTTTTGATGCTCACTGAAAAATGCTATACAGAATTTCATCTGACCATTTCTTACCTTGTATTTATATAACTCACTCAGTCTCCTGCTTAATACTGCTGAAGATATATATTTTTTTAACTCTCAATTTGATATTTGTTTTTCTTTTCATGTCATTACTTCTCTCCTGGTTGGTCTACAACCACTATAATCCTGACAACATTTCTTTTTTTAACATTTCTTTAGCCCAGCCTCTCAGTGATTCTTACTCATACTTTAATCACTTCCCATTTGGACTACGAGTTCTTTCTTTCCTAATCTGTTTACTGCCTGTGGTCTATTCCCCTACTCACAACCTAAATAACTAAGATTTCAATTCAAAAAAAGGAAGTGACTCACTAACTCAGAAGTAGGGTGGAGAGAAAGCTTTGCTGAGAAATTAGGCAATGCAGCTACTAAGCTCCCTCTGGACCAAAATCCTGAGAGGGTGGAGACAACGTGACTTCCAAAAAGGTAACAGTAGCCAAGAGGAAACCAAGGCTTGGAGAGATTAATGACCGCCCAACAGTTATAGGGAGGACATCTGGAAGTCCAGCCCTGCTCTCCCCTCCAAGTTTTCATCATCCACTCTGCTGATTCTCATGAAGTGTTAAGTTCCTGTTATTGTGACTTCCCTGGTGGTCCCTGGTGGTAAAGAATCCACCTGTAATGCAGGAGCCTGCTTAATACTTAAAACCCACTTAAAGTGGGTTCAATCCCTGGGTCAGGAAGATCCCCTGGAGGAGGGCATGGCCACCCACTCCAGTATTCTTGCTGGAGAATCCTGTGGACAGAGAAGCCTGGCAGGTTTCGGTCCATGTGGTTGCATGACTAAAGTCACAGCACGTGCACGCTGGTGGTCCAGCAGGTAAGACTCTGCTCTCACTGCCTCGGCTCGGGTTCAATCTCTGGTCAGGGAACTAAAATCCCACAAGTCTTGCAGTGCAGCAAAAAATAATAATAGTAAAAATTAAATTCTTATTATCATCAGAGAGAGAGAGATTTAGAAAAAAAAAAAAAGATACTGTAATGGATAATCTTTGGTCTAATATAAAACAAGATTGTCCAAATGCCCTCATTTCTGATTTCTGTGACATGATGGCAGTACTTCCATTTTGCAAATGAAGAAATTGAGAGAGAGAGAAGGGACATCACAGCTGAAAGTCACAAGAGTTTATAAATGATAGAACTGATTTTTAATCCACCCTTTGAGCTTTGCTTTGAGCTTCTTGCTCCAGTCCATCTTTCTCTCCACCTTCCTGAAGTGTCTCTAGTGGCAGCTTGGAAAGGGGAAAGGCAGAGAAAGAGATAGTCTGAAGTCTCAGAACATTCAATCAGCAAAGTCTCTGATCCAATTCCTGCTCTCACGGCAGTGGGGATTTCGGGACACAATCAAACCCATTTAGAATGCATTTTTTAAACAAAATGAATTCCAGCCTTCTAGTAACTTTAAATATATTTATATTTCTTTTCCTCATACTCCCTCCATTTGGCAGGAGACCCTTTAAATACTGCCAAGTCTCAGGAACTTCTGTGAGGAAAATCCTGACTTTCAGACACTTGATCTGGGGAAGATGTCACTTTAATATCTGCTGCTTATCTTAAACATTTTCTTTAATCCCCAGAGAAGCTGTAGTCAAGCAGTCCTCCAGGAGCCCTTTGCTTGGACTTCTCACACTGGCCTCACGTGGTGTGCCATACGTGACACACGCGTGGGTCTGTCCCCAGCACTGATCGTGGGGACCTGGGGCGTGCGGGCCTCCCGGCGCTAACTCAGCGCTGGTCACGTCATGGGTGCAGGCAGCCTCTGATGAGCTGAGTCAAAAGACAGTGGCCTGTGTGACTTCTTCGTGATTTGATGAGAGGGCAGGCAGCCCCAACTGTTCTTTATGGAGCGCTTACTGCATCCAGATTGTGTTAAGTGCTTTACATGTTATTGCATCGAAATTCATATATTGAGCCTTAATCCTTACATATTATTACCCCAGTTTATGGTGAGAAAATTAAGGTTCAAAGAGGTTAAATAGTTTGCCTGAGGTCGCAAAGCTAGTAAGTCAAAGAGCTGCAATTCAACTAGACTTAACACGCCAAATGGAATGAATTAGCTTTTCCCCAAACCTGTTCCACCCACACTCTCCTCTGTCTCGTTTGGGCACTCCAGCCTTAGAGTTATCCACTGCGCCTCTCTTTTCTCACACTCAGCTCAGTCAGCCAAGGAAACCTATCAACTCTGTCTTCAAAACGTGTCCAAATCTGGACCGGTTCCTCTCCGTCTCCCTGGCTCCTGCCCTCGCCTCTCACAATAATGATCTCAATAGCCTTTTTTCCTGCTTCCACTACTGTCTCCCCTCAACTCGACAGCCAGAGCAATCCCGTATAGACATAAATCGAGCCCTATCACTCAGAGACTTCGATGGCTTTCTGTTTTTGGAGTCAACAAACACCACAGTCCTTACAATGATGGACAAAGCTCAGACCTTCTCAGAGTCTGTTACCTTTTAGTCTGTTACCCTTCCCACCTTGCACAGGCCTTCTTGCACTTCCTTCATTCCGCCAGGCGGGATCCTGCTGCAGGGTATTTGCACACCCTTTTCCTTCCATGGCACTCTTCTCCCGGCTATCTGCATGGCGAAGTCCCTCACGTTCTTCAAATCTTAACTCACAGGTCATGCCAGTGAGGCCTGTGATTGCCCTGTTTACATGGCAGCCCTCCCCAGACACTTCTGATCCCCTTCTCCTGCCTTTTTCTTATTTTATCCTTAACACATCACTTTCTAACATACTCTGTCATGTACTTACGTGTTTTACTATAGTTTGTTGTCTGTCTTCCACCGCAACAATGTAAGCTGCACAAGCCCTGGGATTTCTGTCTATTTTGGCCACTCCTTCATTCTCAGTGCCTGGCCCATAGAACCGTGCTGTGCTCAGATGCTCCATCTTTTCCCGCTCTTTGTGACCGCATGGACTGCAGCCTGCTAGGCTCCTCTGTCCATGGAATTCTCCAGGCAAGGGTACTGGAGTGGGTTGCCATTTCCTTCTCCAGGGGCTCTTCCCAACCCAGGGATCAAACCTGCGTCTCCTGCACTGGCAGGAGGATTCTTTACCACTGAGCCACCTGGGAAGCCCTTCGGGCAGTATTAAGCCACTAAATGCATGCTGCTGCTGCTGCTAAGTCACTTCAGTCGTGTCCAACTCTGTGCGACCCCATAGACGGCAGCCCACCAGGCTCCCCGGTCCCTGGGATTCTCCAGGCAAGAACACTGGAGTGGGTTGCAATTTCCTTCGCCAACTAAATGCATGGGTGAATGTGATGTGACACCAAGGTTTAAGCTTTTAGCTACTCTTGTACTCCCCAGGTGGTTGTAGTGGTAAAGATATTCTAAAATAGGTGATTTTAAAGTAATTTGTTGGCCTCCGGACTTCTCTGAGGCCAGCAGCCGCCCAAGCAGGGACCCGGGGCCGCGGGCTCAGCCGACTACCATGGGCTCGGTGTCAAACCAGCAGTTCCCAGGTGGCTGCGCCAAGGCGCCGGAGGAGGCGCCGGAGGACGCGGCCCGCGCGGCGGAGGAGCCGCAGCTGCTGCCTGGTGCCGGCTCTGTGAGTGGTTCAACGTGCGCATGGGGTTCGGCTTCCGGTCCATGACCGCCCGCGCAGGGGTCCCGCTCGACCCCCCGGCGGATGTCTTTGTGCGCCAGAGTAAGCTGCACATGGAGGGCTTCCGGGGCCTGAAGGAGGGTGAGGCCGTGGAGCTCACCTTTAAGAAGTCCGCCAAGGGCCTGGAATCTATCCGAGTCACCGGCCCTGGTGGGGTGTTCTGTATTGGGAGTGAAAGGCGGCCCAAAGGGAAGAATATGCAGAAACGCAGATCAAAGGGAGACAGGTGCTACAACTGTGGCGGTCTAGACCATCATGCCAAGGAATGCAAATGCCACCCCAGCCCAAGAAATGCCACTTCGTGCCAGCATCAACCATATGGTAGCCTCGTGCCCGCTGAAGGCCCAGCAAGCTCCCAGCCCCCAGGAAAGCCAGCCTACTTTCCGGAGGAGGAGGAAGAGATCCATAGCTCTGCCCTGCTCCCAGAGGCCCAGAATTGAGCCACAGTGGGTGGGGGCTATCCTTTTGTGATCAGAAAGCTTTGAGGAGCAGGCATCAATCGGCAGAGTGGAGAAAGTGGGGACAGGGTGGGCAGGGGGCAGCTGGCACTGCCATATATCTGAGGCTGGAGCCCACTGCATCACCCCCTCTTCCCTCTTGGTGGGAAGAAGGGGTGAGGCAAAGAAACTCCAGTTAGCTCTTTCCAAATGCATGTGAGGGCTTTGGGGGTTAACCCTCCCTGCATGCTTTATATGAGTCTCCACCCCCAGAATCTCCAGCTTTTGAAAGTGGCCTGGGTACGGAAGTTGTTTTGCTCTTAAAGAAGAACATGGAATAATATTTCCCATATCAGAGTGTGAAGATTAAGAAGAACAGATTGATGGACCCAACCAACAAGCCACTACATTCCATGGGAGGAAACATCTCAGGGGGGTAGCAGGGTTTTCCTCTTCTCTTCTCATAACCCCCTCTTGGGACAGAATGCTAAGAACTGTCCCAAGTAATGGATTATGATGACAGATAAAGGGGTGATTGAGGAAACAGCTGCAGACTTGCTGCTTCTAAGCTCACTCTCACCCCATTCTGGGCCAACTCAATTTTATTTATTTGCTGCCTTGGGTGACTGTACCTTGGGTCCCACTTTCTCCAGGATGCCAACTGCACTAGCTGTGTGCGAATGACGTATCTTGTGCATTTTAACTTTTTTTTTTTTTCTGTAATATAAATATTCTGGTTTTGTAAAAAAAATAAAAAATAATAAAGTAATTTGTTTATTCTAATGAAGGTATTTGAGGTATGGGTTTTAGAGTTAATACTCTCACTTGTTCTCTTTGGGTTAATGTTCACACTGGTTTGATCTTCACTATCCAGCTCTGTAAATCTCTTTATATAAAATACTGTATCATGTGCTTGTGGAGTAAATAGAGCAGATATGAACACATGGTTAAACGTGCCATTTTGGTACTTGATCTGTGGGGGATAATTAAACACAGTCATCAAATATCACTCTTTGAAGTATTATCTAATGAATCAAAACACTAATTTATTGTTAAGATATTACTTGAATTATCCAATTTTTAAAATTCATTATATTTTTGGTCAGTTGTCATTCCTGCTGAGATATTAGAACAACTTAAATTCTTCCTTTAAATCCATTTTAGATCCACAGATAATAAAAGAGTGGTAGGCTTCAGCTCATATTTTCTCAATGATCACTTGATTTTGTTTACTTTGTAAAAAATGACCACTTTGGAGGAAACTGTCAATGAAGAGAAATTGTAACAGTTTTCTACTAAGGGTAACAATTTGAGGAGCATGGTTACCTTATCCTTCACCAGGTGAAATGCTTTCTTTCAAAAATATGACTGGTTTAAGCTGAGAACAGACAGGTGAAGTTGTATGTGACCATGAGCATGAGCCATTCTCATGTAATGATGAGATCTCAAAGATAAGCCTGGTAAGATGACAAAACTTGACAAAAATAATATACTTTCACTTAAAAAAAATTACAGCCAGTTTCTAGCCTTTAATCATGGGTTTTGTAGGAACTGTTTAGAGGAAATTTGTGTAGCAGTTTTCACCTATAAATTAAGCACAGAGCATTCGTAGAAAGTGTTCCTTGTATTTATCAAAGTGTCTCTTATTGTTTATGAATAAGAAAATGCTCAAGTGGCTCTTTTGGCAAATGCTTCAGTATTTGAAATAATTTATTATGGCATCTTGGATCCTGTTTGCTGATTACATCATTTATGAGTATATCAGAAGCTGGGGACATGGCAATTATCTGTTCCTATTTGTACTCCTGACTAATTGCCGGATTTTGAGAAATCACTCCAAACTAGATATATAAATTTGGCCTCTAGTTGTAGCCAATAAGACAATTGCAAGTTAGTGTCCACTTGGGAAGTAGGAGACCGGAACTAAAACCACGGGTTCTCGGCCCCCATGTGGTGCTCTTTGCATCATACCACGCTTTTCAACTCCTTGATTCCATGAAGCCTTTTAAATTTCCTCTCTTTTTCATTCTATTCTTCTTCACTCCAGTTACTTGTTTATACAGATGGCTCATGACTCGACTTTAACCCATTAAATCTGTTATTCTGTGGACCACAGGCTCATAGCAGAAGCCATGTATGTTAGATTAACAGAGTAAAGTACAACCAAAATTATTTACATTATTTTAAACAATGGCTTTCAGAAATCTTCATGTTTTCATGTTTAAGAAATAAACATGAAAACAGAAGAACTGAGCATTCAATCAGGAATTGAGAAATTACAGACTAAGGAAATGGATGAATGACCCAGATTTTTCCTGCAAAAGATTGGAAGTATACGTAAAGGGAATCTCCATGTATTTGAAAAACTGATCACAGAAAATGTGTGTTGATGTATTTTCTGTTATTCTCAAATGACTATTAGAAGTTTTGAAGAGGTCCCAGGGAAATGATGCCTCAATTACACTCTACTGTCTAGGAAATGAGGAAGTATCTATTCATAAACAGATAATATTAGTAAGATATATTTATATCACTAGTGAAATCCATTATGACAACTACTATTTCCCCTTTTATTAGCAGCAGAGAAAACTGGGACTTAAAGAAGATGAGATACTAAAACCTGAATCATGCTTTTAAATTGTCTTATTTATGTAAATAACTTGAAACCATCGTTAGTGCATCTGTTTTCTCTTTTTAAATTCTAACTGTGTTTGAATTCTATCCAGGTACCCTCCAGTATATGGCACCAGAAATAATAGATAAAGGACCAAGAGGCTATGGGAAGGCAGCAGACATTTGGTCTCTGGGCTGCACGATCATTGAAATGGCCACTGGAAAACCACCCTTTTATGAACTGGGGGAACCACAAGCGGCTATGTTCAAGGTCATATTTCATATCTTAAATGTCCTAAAAATCAGTGGTTAAATCTCTTTACAGCTCTTGGAGTTCCATGTGTGTATGTCATATTTTTTTAAGCAAAAGGAAAGGAGCCTGAGCTAGCACAATGTAAGATCTAAAGTTAAAGTTTCACTCCCCTCAGTCAGCCTCACGTGGAGGGTCTCTCTCCACATTTCGTTTTCTCAGCTACCAAGTGAGACTCAGTGTAAGGCCTTTTGACCACCTTTTCACGATGCAGTATAAGTAACACGCCACTCCACAGAAGATGATTTAAGCCCTTTGGGAAACACAGTCTGAAAAATCTTCCACTGAGGGACATATGAAAACACTTTTTATCCATTTAGGTATTAAAGACATGTTTTCCTTTTCTCCTCTATCATTGTAGTTTGAAGTTTCCATAGATAAAAGGGTATAGTTGTTTTAAGTACATCAGCCTTAGTACATCTGTCTACTCTTCCAGCCTGTTACTCTGCCCATTAGTAACTCTTCTGGGGGCTGGGAAAGGAAGCAGCTCCAGCTCTCAAAATAGGGAGCATGTGAAATGGAAACAGCCCTGAGAGAACCTGGGGGGCACAGCGTCAGCATCCGGGGCCCGGACAGTGACCGGCCCCTGAATCCCTGCAGTCCGCTCCTGCCACTCCACTGAGCCGGAGGAATATTAAACTGAAGCCCTGTCTCCCGGGAAGTGAAGCTCCCATCTCTGCTATTCTCTGAGGCATCGGACTTTTGATTGTAATTTATTATTCCTTTCCCTGCCCCTGACCATGTTTCTAGCACTTACTCCATTTGTGAATGGCCTCTCTTATGAGGGGCCATGTCATGTCCCTGCTATGTTTGGACCGAACTTGGTTTACCTGAAGCTTGGAGACGAGCTGATGGGCTGCTGCTGATACAGAAATGAGTAGTGTAACCACACCTGAAAAAAACAATGAGAGTGTCTCAGAGATCTGCCTTTCTGGGCATGAATGGATGTCTTTCTCTTCTTGGCCAGTCTTTCAAGTTCTTACCAATCTCTGGGACTTCACTCTGAAATGTTCCTCTGTTACACATCAGTGCGGGATTATTAAGCAACATGCTTTAGAGGAGATAGCATGCTCTGGCACTGACTTGCAACATTTTAATCCAGGCTCCAACACAGTCAAGCTATTTACTGGCTTTGAGTAAATTACTTAACCTTCTTGTGCATTGGTTTCCTCATCTATAAAATGGGTAGAAAAATAGTACCTATCTAATGAAGGTTTTTGAGGAGTGAATGAGATAATATGTGAAAAGCACTTAAAACAATGTCTGATACATAATAAAGGCTTTATAATTAGTACAAATGTATCTTATCTATATAATAAGTTAATATAAGCTATTTAATAACAAAACATTTCCTTAGGAAATTTTCTCTGTACTAAATACATGAAACATCGCTGAAAGACATTAGAATGACAGCAATGAGGAAAACGTTCTCATTGTTATAAAAATACTGTTTGTTTAATTTTAAGTATTTTTAAATATCTCTTTTAAGGTAGGCAATTTGAGACAGGGAAAAACATTCACAAATCACGGCACAGGAGAAACAATACCGTCTTTAAGCCAAACAAATGAAGGTTCAAAATCCCAGCTCTGCCCTTTCATATGCATGTAACCTCACCCCTGTGAGCCTCATTTTTCTCATTGCTGTAACTGGGATCATATTTAAGCCACTGGGTTGCTAGGAGGATTTGATGAGATCTCATAAATGAAAGAAAACAAGCACGAAGCTCTGAGGACTGAATTATTATTTCATAGCGCAGTCTACTGGAGAAGGCAATGGCACCTCACTCCAGTACTCTTGCCTGGAGAGGCCCATGGACGAAGAGCCTGGTAGGCTGCAGTCCACGCGGCCACAAAGAGTCAGAGACGACTGAGCGACTTCACTTTCCCTTTTCACTTTCATGCATTGGAGAAGGAAATGGCAGCCCACTCCAGTGTTCTTGCCTGGAGAATCCCAGGGACAGGGGAGCCTGGTGGGCTGCCGTCTATGGGGTCGCACAGAGTCGGACACGACTGAAGCGACTTAGCAGCAGCAGCAGCGCTGTCTACTATCTTAAGCTAATTACTGTGCCTGTGTCATTGATAAAGTTACAAAAACACTGAAAACTTTCCATACCCTACAGAAAACAGGTCCTGTCTCACTTTGAAAAAAGCCACACGTTTGTAGCTTTTGATGAAGGAGCTTGTCTCATTAGGGGACCGAGTTATGGGATGAGATGGTTATTCAGAAGCCATGTTGTCCTGTGTCTTAGGTGGGGATGTTTAAAGTCCACCCAGAGATCCCAGAGTCCATGTCAGCAGAGGCCAAGGCGTTCATATTGAAGTGTTTCGAACCAGACCCTGACAAGAGAGACTGTGCTAACGACTTGCTTATGGATGAGTTCTTAAAAGTTTCCAGCAAAAAGAAAAAGACACAACCTAAGCTTTCAGGTATGTGGTTGCATCAAAGGGGGTGTAGGTCAGAGTCTCTAAATGCTAAACTTTTAAGATGGAAGATTTTTCCAGAGGTGAGCTAATTTGTTTAAAGGTACCACCGAAAACTGGCATCTTGAAGCTGTGTTAGCAGGAAATTCACAAATACTAGGGCCTCACACATAATGATCTTCCATCACATGGCTAGTAGGGGATTAGTATACCAGCATCTATATGTTAGCATTGCTGATACAAAGATTAAAGGACAGAAGGGGTAGAAGGTAGTTTTTTCAAACTGAAATTCCAAATTACCATTGATTGACTACAGAGTTATTAGAGGACTGTTAAGCTTCCAAACCATCCGGATAATATGTTCTTTTAATTTTAGATTGTCCAAAACACCAATTTCCTTTTAGAGACTATCATTCCAAATAATTAACGCCCCACCCCCCCCACCCCGGCCAAAAAAAAAGAAAGAGAAGATTTCCAGTTATAATAAAATAGCACTGTAAAAATATAAATTGGCTTTTTGCAATAATTTCCATAACTCATTTCAGAAAGGGAAAAAGTAAGTGATTCACTTATTGTTAGCATTTTTGGTGTCTATGTGGGATGAGATGGGCAGAATGAATGTTTGGAAAGGACATCAATCCCATTTCCAGCATTCACTTCACTTTTTGTTGATTTCTCAGTTTAATAACAAACCAAATGCATGCTTATTTTGCTGTGTTTACTTTTCTTTCCACAGCTCTTTCAGCTGGATCAAATGGTAAGTTTATTTTTATGTTGTCCTTTGGGCTGAAGCTTGGTACATCATGAAATAAGCTCTAGATTTCTTATTGGAGAGCCTCATCCTCTGCTCTTTGCTTACATGGGGTGAGGGTAGGAGGCTCCTGGGTACAAAGGATGTGTGGTTGCAAGCCTGGCTGGGTTCATTCTTTCAGAAACCCCTCAACTTTCTCTGTCATAAGACAGGCTTCTTTTGATCCTTCCTAAATGCAGGATGGTGACTCTGTTTTTGAAATCTTCAATGTGAGAGGAGTCCATGCTTTCTTAGGGGCTTCCCAGGTGGTGCTACTGGTAAAGAACCCCTGCCAATGCAAGAGACCAAAGAGACGCGGGTTCCATCCCTGGGTCGGGAAGATCCCTGGAGGAGGGCATGGCAACCCACTCCAATATTCTTGCCTAGAGAATCCCATAGACAGAGGAGCCTGGGGGGCTATAGTCCATAAGGTTGCAAACAGTTGGACACAACTGAAGCAATTAGCATGCCCACATGCTTTCTTATCTGAGAGCTAGCTGGCCACCTAACTCATTTCTTGGGGAAAATTTCAGTGCTGGACACCTTTCCCTGTCATCTTTGGTGTCCTATTTTCCTCTGACTTTAGCTGGTCAGGACTAGATGTGGTTTTGATTTTCAGTATTAGGCTTTGCAGATCATAACTAGGAAGGTTAATCTGCTCTAGGAAGATCAAGTGATGCATTTCAAGGCACAGGAAAGAAATGACCATGATTTGGGATTTTCCTAAGTTGGATGAGTTGTTGATCAAATAGACATGGGGCTCGGTGTTCATTGTGAGCATCCTGTGAGTTCTTCCACTGGCTGGGGGTAGATTTTTGCAAGTTCCTTACGTGCCTCAAAGTTAGCCCAGAGAAGAAGCCCAATAATCAGGGTTTCTTGGCCACAGCCTCTCCAGTTTTCCCCCCTCAATTCTTAGAGTCAAGAAGAACTCTGTGAAGAGGAGCCCCTCTTTTCCTCCCTTCTCCACAGTCACTGCATTTCACAAGGAGGACCCCGGGGCACTCAGCAGCCTCCCCGGCAGCTGGGTTTTGATGTCATAAAATGGGCCCTGACTTTGGACTCCAGCGGAAGTCGATGCACTTTGCACTTAGGTGGAAGCCAATTCTGATCCCAGCTGAGCCACTCTCTAAAAGCATGACAATGCAGCAATTTACTTGTTTCATCAGGCATTCTGTGCTGGGAACAATACCTACTGCACAGATTTGCTTCTGAGAACAAAATAAAAAATATATACCAAAAGAAGCTGGAGCCATGCCCAGAAGCTCAATCCATGATTGCTTCATCCCTTCCACATGGGTAGGTTTTTGTTGCAGGAAGCAGAGTCTCATCAGGCGCACATTTAAATTCTGTGAACTCAACTATACACACTTGGCAAGAGACAACTGGTGAGAGGGAATGTAAGCTGACAGTTCTGCCCACAAGCCCTCTCAGTGAGCATGTGCCTTAGAGCGAGCCTGAGGTGGAAGGTGTCCATCTGCTGACCGCTCGGTCACCTTTCCCACACACCCTCCCCACTCCGCACTCAGGGTGACTCAAGAGCATCTGGGACTCAGCTCTGGCTTTAGAGTCTTTTACTTAAGGTATTTTAGAATCTTATGATTTTGTAGAGTCAGCATTAAGAGAATGGGCATTGGAGTCAGAGCTGGGTTCATGCCTTAACTGGGTGACCCTGGAAATGACTTACCCTTAGTCACCTCATCTGTCCAGTGAGTTCAGTTAGACAAACTGCCCATGGGGCTTTGTGACAATTAAAATACAGTCACACATGTGACATGCTTAGCAACTGCCTAAGGTGGTTATTATGACTATTACTGTGGGGCTTTTCTTGCTGTGGCCTGCCCATGCCCAGTGGCTTGTTTAGTATTGTAGACCACAGTCCAGAAGTCCCCTATTCTTTCCCTAAAAACTCCCTACCTTCCTCGCTCAGAACATCTCCCAGGCCTCTTCAGTTCTCTGGATCTTTTTAATTTTGCAGTAACTTATCCATTTCTGTTCTGCCTCCTTGGCCTGAGACATTGATCTGCTTGATAGAGATGTTTCTGACAAAATTACTTATTTTAAAACCAGTATTTGATGAGAACTAGGCACCTCCTATTGTGTCAGTTCAGACTCCATCAAAATAAAATAAAAGCTTATGTTTGTTATAGAATTATAACTTCTGAGAACTGGGAAAGGCCTAAGAGTTCATCTGCTCTATTGGTTTCCAAAATATGTGTTTAGCAAAGAACTGCTTTTTAAAAAATTATGAATTCTTAAGCAGAGCTTAAAGTAACAAATAGATTCAAGGGATTAGATCTGATAGAGTGCCTGAAGAACTATGGACGGAGGTTCATGACATTGTGCAGGAGGCAGTGATCAAGACCATCCCCAAGAAAAAGAATTGCAAAAAGGCAGAATGGTTGTCTGAGCAGGCCTTACAAATATCTGAGAAAAGAAGAGAAGCTAAAGGCAAAGGAGAGAAGGAAAGATATACCCATTTGAATGCATAGTTCCAAAGACTAGCAAGGAGAGATAAGAAAGCCTTCCTCAGTGATTACTGCAAATAAATAGAGGAAAACAATAGAATGGGAAAGACTAGAGATCTCTTCAAGAAAATTAGAGATACCAAGGGAAAATGTCATGCAAAGATGGGCATAATAAAGGACAGAAATGGTATGGACCTAACAGAAGCAGAAGATATTAAGAAGAGTTGGCAAGAATACACAGAACTACACAAAAAAGATCTTCATGACACAGATAACCATGATGGTGTGATTACTCACTTAGAGCCAGATATCCTGAAATGTGAAGTCAAGTGGGCCTTAGGAAGCATCACTACAAACAAAGCCAGTGGAGGTGATGGAATTCCAGTTGAGCTATTTCAAATCCTAAAAAATGACGCTGTGAAAGAGCTGCAATCAATATGCCAGCAAATTTGAAAAACTCAGCAGTGGCCACAGGACTGGAAAAGGTCAGTTTTCATTCCAATCCCAAAGAAAGGCAATGCTGAAGAATATTCAAACTACTGCACAATTTCACTCATCTCACATGCTAGCAAAGTAATGCTAAAAATTCTCCAAGCCAGGCTTTAACAGTACATGAATTATGAACTTCCAGATGTTGAAGATGGATTTAGAAAAGGCAGAGGAACCAGGGATCAATTTGCCAACAACCACTGGATCATCAAAATAGGAAGAGAGTTCCAGAAAAACATCTGCTTTATTGACTATGCCAAAGCCTTTGACTACGTGGATCACAACAAACTGTGGAAAATTCTGAAAGAGACAGGAATACCAGGTCACCTGACCTGCCTCCTGAAAAACCTGTATGCAGGTCAAGAAACAACAGTCAGAACCAGACATGGAACAACAGACTGGTTCCAAACCAGGAAAGGAGTACGTCAAGGCTGTATATTGTCACCCTGCTTATTTAACTTATATGCAGAGTACATCATGCAGTACTTTTTTCCAGTAGTCATGTATGGATATGAGAATTGGACTATAAAGAAAGCTGAGTGCTGAAGAATTGATGTCTTTGAACAGTGGTGTTGAAGAAGACTCTTGAGAGTTCTTTGAACTGCAAGAAGATCCAACCAGTCAACCCTTAAGGAAATCAGTCCTAAATATTCATTGGAAGGACTAATGCTGAAGCTGAAATTCCAATACTTTGGCCATCTGACTCGAAGAACTGACTCACTGGAAAAGACCCTGATGCTGGGAAAGGTTGAAGATGGGAGGAGAAGGGGACAACAGAGGATGAGATGGTTGGACGCCATCACTGACTTGATGGACATGAGTTTGAGTAAGCTCCAGGAGTTGGTGATGGACAGGGAAGCCTGGTGTGCTGCAGTCCATGGGGTCTCAAAGAGTCAGACACGACTGAGCAACTGAACTGAACTGAATTCCTAATGTTAGCAAATTGGACTGCGAGGAGATCAAACCAGTCAATCCTAAAAGAAATCAGTCCTGAATATTCATTGGAGGACTGATGCTGAAGCTGAAGCTCCAATATTTTGGCCACTTGATGTGAAGAACTAACTCATTGGAAAAGACCCTGATGGAAAGATCGAAGGCAGGCAGAAAAGGGGACAACAGAGGATAAGATGGTTGGGTGGCATCACTGACTTGCTGGACATGAGTTTGAGCACGCTCTGGGAGTTGGTGATGGACAGGGAGGCCTTGTGTGCTACAGTCCATGGGGTCTGACTCAGTTGTACATGACTGAGTGACTGAACTGAACTGAAGCAGAGCTCTGATATATGACTGAAGGAGCATGGTTGTTTTAGGTAAAACAGGGTTGGAACCTGTGTTCTAGGATCACAGAAATCTACCCACTCACCCCATCCAAGGCAGCCCTGAGAAATAGGTGGACCTTAAACTTCTAAGGAGCACAGTTTATCGGTTATGAATCTGGTCCTTTATTTTATACATGTGAAAAACTAAGACTCAGAAATGACCTTCCTAAATTCTAGTGGGTCTGTGTGTGCTGACGTGTCCAACTCTTTAGACTGTAGCCCGCCAGGCTCCTGTGTCCCTGGGGTTCTCCAGGCAAGAATACTGGAGTGGGTTGCCATGCCCTCCTCCAGGGGATCTTCCCCATCCCAGGATCGAACCAGCATCTCTTGCATGTCCCACGTTGGCAAGCAGATCGTTTAGCACTGCACCACCTGGGAAGCTCCTGAAGTCTAATAGGTGGACGATAAAAACAAATGTTCTGAGAGAGCATCATTGAAACAAGTATACTATCAAGGGTGAAACAGATCACCAGCCCAGGTTGGATGCATGAGACAAGTGCTCAGGGCTGGTGCACTGGGAAGACCCAGAGGGATGGGATGGAGAGGGAGGCGGGAGGGGGGATCAGGATGGGGAACACATGTAACTCCATGGCTGATTCATGTCAATGTATGGCAAAAACCACAACAATATTGTAAAGTAATTAGCCTCCAACTAATAAAAATAAATGGGAAAAAAAAAAAGAGTTTTCATGCAGCAACTAAAGATCCCATTTGCTGCAACTAAGACCCAGAACAGTCAAATACATAAATAAATATCTTAAAAAAAAAAGGGCTGAGAACCCAGACCTGCTGGGCCTGGTGCCTCCTCCAGTTTCATGCCCCTGAGATAGTTCTTGCAGGGTCTAGGAGGCCCTTTCCTCACCGACCTCCTGCAGGGATTCCTCTGGGGAACCGTGGTCCCAAGGCCAGCCCGTGATGTTGCATAGCGCGGCTGCTCGCTGGGATGAGGCCCTTGACAAGCATCCTGCTGTCTCGTGTTGGGTGCGCACGTCTCTGGGAGCCTCACTGTCTCATGCCCCCTCTGACACGCAGAGTACCTCCGGAGTATCTCCTTGCCAGTGCCTGTCCTGGTGGAGGACACAAGCAGCAGCAGCGAATACGGCTCCGTCTCCCCCGACACGGAGTTAAAGGTGGACCCCTTCTCCTTCAAAACAAGAGCCAAGTCCTGTGGAGAGAAGGACGTCAAAGGCATACGGACGCTGTTTCTGGGGTAAAGACCTGACTTCGCTGGGGTGAGGGACGTATGTGGGGTGTCATTTGATAACAGGGATGGTAACATGTGCTGCCTGAATTATTGCAGCATCCCTGATGAAAATTTTGAAGACCACAGTGCTCCGCCTTCTCCAGAGGAAAAAGATTCCGGCTTCTTCATGCTGAGGAAGGACAGTGAGAGACGGGCCACACTTCACAGGATTCTGACCGAAGACCAAGACAAAGTTGTGAGAAACTTGATGGAATCCCTGGCTCAGGTAAAAGCCGTTATATGGAGACTTCATTTCCCCAGAGTTGACTTTTTCTTTTCTTGACTCTGCTGACTCTTTGCTATGGCGCTGGGGCTTTTTTTTTTAGTTGTGGTACATGGGCTTAGTTGCCCCTCAGCATGTGGAATTTTAGTTACCCAACCAGGGATCGAACCCACGTCCCCTGACCTGGAAGGTGGAGTCCTAGCCACTGGACCACCGAGAAGTCCACTTGGACCTGTCTCAGATGATGTGAAGACATGAAGAAGTTTCCACCTCCTGATGACAAAACAAACCTACCACGGGGGGTAGGCAGAATCCCTAACGCAGAAACTGTGTTTTAGAACATAGGTTGTTTTTGCATCAGGCTTCCCTGGTGGCTCAGACGGGAAAGAATCCACCTGCAATGTTGGAGACCTGGTTCCGTCTCTAGGTTGGGACAATCCCCAGGAGAGGGGAATGGTACCCACTCCAGTATTCTTGCCTGGAGAATTACTTGGACAGAGGAGCCTGATGGGCTGCAGTCCATGGGACTGCAAAGAGTCAGACACAATTGAGCGACTGACACTCACTTTCCACTTATTTTTAAGTCAGAAGCAAAATGTTGATGAAGTTCTGGCGGGTCCCTGCAAATCTTTTCACCCTTCATTCATTTATTCATTTAGACAATAAACATCCACTGAGACACGTGAATTGCTTCCCGCCGTTAGCATGAGACCACCTGCCATTGGCTCCTCTGAGCATTTGGGAAACCTCACTTACTCAACAGAGACCCCTGTGCTTGGAGGGCTCCAGTCAAGAATAGGGAGATAGGCAATAATAAGTAAATGATCTAGGGTGGTAAGAGGCCATACATGCTACCAAAAAAACCAAAGCTGGGCAAACTCTGTTCCCTGGTGTATTTGTTTGCTGAGCTGCCATAATAAAATACGTTAGACTCAGTAGCTTGAACATCAGGGAATTTTTCTCTCTCACGGTTCTGGAAGCTGAAAGTCTAAAACTGGGGTGTTGGCAGGTTTGGTTTCTCCTGAGGCTTCTCTGCTAGGCTTGCAGGCGGCCACTTTCTGTGTCCTCACCTGCCCTTTTTTCTCTGTGTGCCGGGAGTGTCTCTTCTTCCTCTTACAAGAGCACTAATCCTGTTGGATTAGGGCCCCACCCTTATGATCTCAACCTTAGTTATCTCCTAAATACCCTGTCTCCAAATACAGTCACCTTGAGGGATTAGGACTTCAACACATGAATTGGGGGATGGGGGAAATGGCACAGTTTCATCCTAATACCTGGAGAAATGTATTCCCTGGGATTCTGCTTATAGAAATGCGGAAGAATGCCCTCCTAACCCTGTCCTAGTGGAGGCAGGGTGTCCACCACCTCTACACTGCAGGTGATGCTTGCTTGCCTGGAGCAGAGCTCAGGCCTCCTCTGAGTATAAAACTCCCCAGACATACCTGGCCCAGACATCACACTTGCATCCTCTCTCAGTTCTATGGGTGTCAGGGACTTGTGAACCTGCTTCAGCACCTGTGGTCACCAGCTGTCTTCCATGATCACCATGATGACATGTAATTTCTCTCCTCGCTTCTGTCCTAGGAGAACAGCTGCAAAAAGGGTGAAGCTGGAGGGATCAGGTCAAGTTTTCATCTCAGTCCAGTACTTTACCTGGTCTCAGCTTTTATTAGAATGTAAATGAAGCCAGGCTGTCTCTTTCTCAGCTCTTGCTATATAGCCCTTGCTTGTCTTTATCTTGAGAAGCCCCTGAAATTTCTCTGCCGATTCCACCACCTCAGGAATTCTCTATTATTCACGTCTTTAGATTCCATAGGAAGAGCTGAAACACCATGTGTGTGTCATCAGGGTCTCTGGGTACAGGGAAAACTGACATCTATGTGTTCTGGGAAAACTTCTGATGAGTCCTAAAGGGAAGCTGCATGGAGTGAGCAGGGAGTCTGAGGCCCTGAAAGGAGGTGCTCTGGGTGAGGGACAGCCAAGTTCTGAATTGGAAGTGGAATGAGTGCTAAGCATGCCACAGAGGAATCTGGAGATGTGGCTGAGATGGGAGTAGTCTGGAACCTGTAGCTGTCACTCATGTCTTTCCATCTGCTCACTGTGGTCATTCAAGGACTGAGAATCAGATGATGTAAGATAAAGAAGCAGAACCAAGTTTAGAAGGAAGGAGCAACTGTGCAGTAATTGGAGGTCATTCATTCAACAAATATTTATTGAGCATCTACTAGATGCCAGGCATCCCCCCATCTATGTGCTGGGTATGCTAGGACACCATAGTGAACAAAATGAGAAAAAATAGATGCATCCCATTGAAGCTGACATTCTTGTAGAGCAAGAAAAGCAATAAAAATGTACTAAGTGCATAGTTGAATATATCATAGTTAAATATATAGTTAAGTGTTATTATATACTATGTATGTTACATATATGTTACTATATATGTTAAATATATCATGTGTGTGTGTCTGCTTAGTTGCTTAGTTGTGTCCGACTCTTTGCAACCCCATGGACTGTAGCCCGCCAGGCTCTTCTGTCCATGGGATTCTCCAGGCAAGAATACTGGAGTGGGTTGCCATGCCCTCCTCCAGGGGAACTTCCCAACCCAGGGATCGAACCCAGGTCTCCCACATTGCAGGCGGATTCTTTACTGTCTGAGACACCAGGGAAACCCAAATATATAGTAATAATAGCAAATACTTTCTGTGGGCCAGATATTGTTCTTAGTAGTTCCTGTGTCTCTACTCACTCAGCTCCTTGTGACCACAGTCCTGCCGCAAAAGTTCTGTTAGTCTCCTCATTTTGCACAGAGGAGGTACAGAGGCGTTGAGTAACTCACAGAAGCCACACAGCCCTAAATGATGGAATTGGGATTTGGACCCAGGCAGTCTGGCTCCAGGGACTGTGCTGTCTAGAACCACACTGCTGTCCCTCCTGCTCCACCAGAGGGTGGCAGGTCCTGGGAGAAACACATGCAGCAGAGGAGGGGACGGGGTTTGGGTTTGGGAGAAGGAATCGCCAGTAGCTGCTGTGGCGTGAAGGCTTCTGTTTTAGGTCAGTACACGGAACCCAGTGATGCTTAAATCTCACGATCATCCCCCGTGGGTGTGCTCTCCTAACACAGAAAAGTGTCTGCTTTGATTCATGTCATGGTCTCAGCCCTCAGCAGAGAGCCTAGCAGGAGACTGTGCTTCCATGACTGTGCTGAAATTCCTAAATTTTGGAGTTGGTTAATCCTATTCAAGGCTTCCCTGGTGGCTCAGACGGTAAAGTGTCTGCCTACCATGTGGGAAGCCCCGGGTTAGATCCCTGGGTGGGGAAGGTCCTCTGGAGAAGGAAATGACAATCCACTCCAGTGTTCTTGCCTGGAAAATCCCAGGGACGGCGGAGCCTGCTGGGCTGCCGTCTTTGGGGTTGCAAAGAGTAGGACACGACCGAGCGACTTCACTTCCCTTCACTTCAATCCTATTCAAGTGTTTGTGACTTCCTAGTGTTTTAAGAATGCTTGAACGTTCTGTAAAAAAGAGAAAAGGAAAGAAAAGCCTAAAAGTGACTGCCAGAAGGCTTGCCTCAGTGCACCAGTATGAAGTGACCAGTATGATTCTGACCAGAAACTGCTGGTCACAGTTGCTTAGTAAATCCAGAATTGTCAAGTGAGATATAGGGTCCTTCTGACGGTGACTGCTGCAGATGCTGTGAATCCTTTCCTGGGGCATCCCATGGTGATCTTGTAATAGAGCAGGTCCCCACCCAGGTTTACTGCTGGTTCAGACAGCTAATTGAGGCAGTAGAAGGTAATGATTAGGAGCTTGGGTTCAGCCTCAACTTGACTCTGAGGCCTGATTCTACCACTTAAAGGCTATGTGATTTGAACAAGTTAGTTAACCTCTCTGAGGCTGAATTTCCTAATCCATAAAATTGAGGAAACAATGGAGTTAGTCACCGTAGCAAAGGGTTGCTACGGGGAGTAACTAAGATCATGAATCATGAGACAATAATAGGGAGAATTCCATAAATGTTAACTATTATTGTTGATATCATCATCATCAAGAAGTTATCTAGTATCTGATTTTTTTCAATGACCAGATGGAAATGTATTTTCATTGTATTAAATATTTCTAGATACATCTTTACATTTAAGCCTGCCCCTTTATGACAAGGCTGAAGTGTAGATCCTCAAAGTGTGGCCCATGAAAGCACTTTCAATCTGTAACATCCTTCTGAAACCCACTCATCACTTTGAAGGAGTTTAAGGACAAAGAAGGCAGAGCCCCTTTGCCAGAGAATCTAGGATGGTCCTCTTGAATGTTCAGGAAAGGCACCCTGTCAGATGCTACCTTCTGATACTGAATCATAAAGGCATGTTAATGAGTACACGTGGGGAGGCAGGCTTGAGAACAGAAACAACCATTATTATGACTATTATGTAGGTGATGAAATTCCCCAGATGAAAAACATTTCCCAGGGTAGATAGTGTTCCTTTGTAGGACAGGGACAGTGACATCAAAAACCCAGCAGGAGCCTGTTTTTCTGTTGAGAAAACAAAGCAAATGTCCAAAAGAATGTTTGCTGTTTAAACTGCTGGCAAACATGTAACTGATTTTTCACTAAGATAAGCTTCCAATTCCTAAATAGCACACATTTTTCTTCTCAAACATATTTTCATGTTTTTATGATATTGCCTGTGAATCTTTACTTTGAGTGTAATTTAGTTTGTGGCAAGAAAAGAAACAAAGTTTAAAACTGTTCCCTGTCTGATTTTCAAATATTCCCTTAATGATAGCTTTCAAGCTTTTCAATATAATCTTTTCTCATCAAAGCATAAGCATGAGAGGGCGCTCCCAAATGAAAGTAGATTGAGAGAACGAACTTGATGGGGCATTTCTCTTTTATTTTAACAGGCTCCTAGAAATTGTCATTTTCAAAGCCCAGTTGAGGAATTTGATTTTAATGATGCAGTAACAAAATACACAATACAAGCTAGAAATGAGGATAATAAAAATCCCTTTCTTTCTTAAAGTTAGATGAGGATCAGTAGCATTCTACTGTGTTTCCTTTAAGTAATAACGTTTCTTGCTCAAAGGAGAAGTTCAACTTGAAGAAGGGAATTTGTTTAAATATTTAATTTTTAATATGTGAAGTCATCCATTTGGTCCATTCTTATTACTGATTGCCTTATTGGTGTGTAAGGAATGGTTTCCAGGATAAAGTTTGAAGCAAGCTCCTTTTAATAGCAAAATGTTTTATATGTTTTTATTGTTAATTAATTTTTATTGGAGTATAGTATCTTTACAATATTATGTTAGCTTCTACTGCACAGCAGAATCAATCAGCTATACATATACATACGTGTGCATGCTCAGTCGCGTCTGATTCTTTGTGACCCCATGGACTATCGCCCGCCTGGCTCCTCTGTCTATGGGATTCTCCAGGCAAGAATGCTGGGTTGGGTTGTCACTTCCTACTCAAGGGGATCTTCCCAACCCAGGGATCAAACCCACGTCTCTTGCATCTCCTGCATAGGCAGGTGGAGTCTTTACTCCTGTGCCACCTGGGAAGCCCACATATACATATTTTCCCTTCGTTTTGAGTTTCCCTCCCATTTAGGATACCGTGAGTGAAGTAGGTCAGAAAAAGAAAAACAAATATCATATATTAATGAATATATCTAAAACATGGTATAGATGACCTCATTTGCAAAGCAGAAATAGAGACAAAGACTTGGAGAGCAAATGTATGGATACTGAGGGGTAGGCAGGGTTGGTATGAATTGGGAGATTGGGATTGATACATATACACTATTGATACTGACAACTGATGCTTGTCAATCAATCAATATATCTATATTGATATAGACAACTGATGCTAGCTGCTTTTGATTGCAAAGAATTGATGTGTTTTAAGGGCACTTGATGGACTGCAAGGAGATCCAACCAGTCCATCATAAAGGAGATCAGTCCTGGGTGTGCATTGGAAGGACTGATCCTGAAGCTGAAACTCCAGTACTTTGGCCCCTCATGCAAAGAGTTGACTCATTGGAAAAGACCCTGATGCTTGGAGGGATTGGGGGCAGGAGGAGAAGGGGATGACAGAGGATGAGATGGCTGGATGGCATCACTGACTTGATGGACATGAGTTTGAGTAAACTCCAGGAGTTGGTGATGGACAGGGAAGCCTGGCGTGCTGCGATTCATGGGGTCGCAAAGAGTCGGACACGACTGAGAGACTGAACTGAACCTAACTGAAAGGGCCCTTGATGGACTAGGAACATGTTGGCAGACACATGGATTCTCAGCGTCTCGCGGAGCCTCACAGAGACAGAAACTGGAGTGTAATTCCAAGGCCTTCAAGGCCCTCAGTCTGTGCTTCTCTGGCTTGGTTGCTGCTGGCACCCGTTTCCGTCTGCTTCTCTCTCCACCAATCGTCCTTCTCACCTCTGTTCCTTGTGCTTCCTTATAACTCGATGTACTCTCACCCTGTTTTATGACTTCTCTCTCTGGGCAGACTTTGAGCCTGAGATCCTATGGCTTGTTGCCTGAATCTCTCTTTAGCTCCCAATTAAAATTTCTGAAAGTGGAATTTCAGTCTCTGCCTGTCCCTGTTTGTCCATCTGACTACATCACGACTGTTGGACAGTGTATGCGGTGGGTTTCTTTCCTTCCCAAGGACTTCTCTTTCCTTTCTTTTTTTTTTTTTTTTTTTGCAGGGGGACAAGCCATAGTTTAAATATGGCTGTTCCCCCTTAGCAGGGGGCTATTGATACCATGTATAAAAAAAGTCCAGTTCTTCTCAACAGGGGCTATGAGGGCGGCAGGCCCGTGGCTGAAACATCCAGTACAGAAATATCTGACCGACTGATAGACTGTTGGTTACTATTCACAGGGGGCTGAAGAACCTAAACTAAAATGGGAGCACATCACAACTCTCGTCGCAAGCCTCAGAGAATTCGTGAGGTCCACGGACCGGAAGATCATAGCCACCACCCTGTCCAAGCTGAAGCTGGAGCTGGACTTCGACAGCCACGGTATCAGTCAGGTCCAGGTGGTGCTCTTTGGTTTTCAAGATGCTGTAAGTATGATGCTTTGCCCATGTTTTCCCAGGCACTTCAGCTAAAATTAGTCAGAAAAAACAGGATAAAAACATAAGCTCTGTTGCCTTTTCTTTATTTAATCATTGCCATGAGTTCTCTTCTCTTTAGAACATGAGTAAGTATGAGATGGTTGCCTCTCTGTGTGCCTCGAAACACTAGCTTTGTTTGTTATATAATCTGGTATCTCCCCCAGGTTAGATACACATAAAATGGAACACCGTGGAAAATAACAACACTCACAGACATCTCCCATGGCTGCACTTTGTTCTTATGAAATCATGTAGTTGGTCACTATTTATTTTGATGATTTTAGCAACAGAGCACTCTTCAGTCCTGCACTTTCTATTATATATGAAAAATGCCATCTAGTGGTCACTCGGAAAAATGTAACCGTACTGATCAGAATGATCAAATTTTTCCCCCCTTGCTCTGTTTTCCAAACAGAACATTTTTGACATGCTTGTTTAATAAATATTCACTACTTCCTAGCCAGCAATATACTTTGGAGTACAGGGCTTCACTGGATAAAAGTTAATCCACAGGCTCTGGTGAGAGATCACTGACCGTGCCTTGCTCTCACAGCGAGTTGCTACGCAACACAAACTTGAAGCCAGTTTTCCAGAAGCCTGATTCAAACCATATGTGATATCCTTGCATGAGACTTGCCTGTGGAACTTGTACCAAAAAAAGCCTAAAGTCCCTCCCAGAAGCCCTTACAAGTGACTGCGGGAGACAGAAATAAGAGAGTTCCCAAGGTGCTGGCCCTGTGAATAGGGAAGCACTTTGCATCATTTTAGGTAAACTCCCCAAATTGCCTCAGTCCTAATGAGTTTATTGCTGCTCCCTAGAAGATGTCTTGGCAGTTGCATTTGGTGCATCAAAAGATCCCAGATTTAAAACTAAACTGTAATCCTTCAGTGAGCTCTTGCTCCCTGGAACTCTGTGCAAGCCGCTCAGTCTTGGGCTGTATCCTGGGCAGGGCAACGCTCCTGACTCGATTGACGTCATGGGAAATGAGAGCAACTGGCCAGGCCTGTCATTAATATAATGCTAAAGGCACACTTACTCTGTGACTAGGGAACCCCAGCCATCTACAAATAGAATCACATAACTCAGTGAGTTTGCAACTTGCTCACACATTTGGCTTCCAGTCTAGAGGTTGGAAAGCAAATAGGCAAGTAGAATTCAGATTGAGAGTGGGTTAGTGGTAACCCTGGGCCACAGACCAAGTCACACACACACCCACACACACCCCTACCTGCTCTTGCTCTGACTAGAGACGTCCAGAATGGACTTGCACTGTCCAGGATGGGAATGAACCCAAAGAATGGCCCAGATGTAATATACTGTTTAATGAGGGGTTGTGAGGAGCTGGTCATGGTAGGGGACCCCGTCTCCATTTTCTGTTTGGGACCCTTGAGAGAAAGAGTATTAGTTACTAAATGTTGTACCCACATTAGTCAAATAATCAGGTGAGTCCTTTAAGAAAGTGCCAGGACAAAATTATTCTGAAGGGGTTTCCTAGATCAAGTGGGAACCTAGCAATGGTCCACTTCCTTGGGAACAACCATTCTGAGGAATTCCTCAGACAGACTGCCATTGACACTGGTGGATTTTGATGAAGATGGATCAAGGGCAGGAATGAGCCACTGGAACTCTAGCTTCTGGTGTGAGGTTGCAGCTAGGTCACCTTCTCCCCAGCTTCCTCTAAGATCTCTAGTCAGAGTGCTGTTGGGAAAAATAGCGTCTTTTATTAAAGACTCATGTCAACCAGAAATTAGTGGAGTTAAACCTAATTTTGAATAAACCTCTCTTAGCCTTATGATAAAAGTCATTTATAAAAAGGTAATGGCTTACCCCTACAATGGAATATTATCAACCTGAAAAAAGGAACGAAGTTCTGATACATTACACTAAGTGAAATGAGCCAGACACAAAAAGACTATGATTTCGATTGTGTGAGACACTTAGAGTAGTCAGATTCATAAACAGAAAGTAGAATGGTTGTTGTCAGGGACTGGGAGGAGAGGGCAGGGGGGAATCATTGTTTAATGGGTGTAGCGTTTCAGTTTTGCAGGATGAAAAGAGTTCTGGAGATGAGCAATGGTTCAGTTCAGTTTAGTTCAGTTCAGTTCAGTCGCTCAATCGTGTCCGACTCTTTGCGACCCCATGAATCGCAGCACGCCAGGCCTCCCTGTCCATCACCAACTCCTGGAGTTTACTCAAACTCATGTCCATCGAGTCAGTGACGCCATCCAGCCATCTCATCCTCTGTCGTCCCCTTCTCCTCCTGCCCCCAATCCCTCCCAGCATCAGGGCCTTCTGATGGCGATGGTAGTGTTGACTACAAAATGAGCCGCAGCCTGAAAGTAGAGAGTTACTTTATTTGGTGGGAACGTTAAGGACTCCAAGCCCAGGAGACAGCATCTCAGTAGCTCTGTGAAATCTGCTCAGAGGAGGCAGGAGAGGGAGTCAGGCTATAGACAAGTTTGCAACAAAGAGGGCAGGCAACCTGAACATCAAAGATCATTGTTAAGTAGTAAGGAAAACCAGATTTCAAGCTAAGGAATTTAGTGTTTTCTGTGTATGGAAAGATGCAAACCTCTGGGCTCTCTGAATTCATTCCTTTCATAGGCACCTCAGCTGTCAGGGGCCAAAACTGTTTCTAGATGCTTTAGATCCTTAATTCCTTTTTTACCTCAAGGGGTGGCAGGTGTGGCGGATGGCTGCTTCTGGCATCCCATCTCTTCACCCCACCAGCAATTGCCATGGTTGGGGGCGGTGGCATCTGCTGGATGACACTTTGGGGAGCCCTCGTTCACATTAGGAGGCCTGAAATCGCTGACGGCTGTGACATGTCTTGCCCACTGATACAGCAGGAAATGTTTCATTTCACACTAACACAACAGTGTCAATGTGCTCGATGCCACTTAAAAATGCCACTTTAACTGTACACTTAAAAATAGTTGAGATGGTAAATTTGATGGAACGCATATTTTAGCATAATTTTTCAAAAGAAAGGTAATGCATTTATCTGTGTCAGTGTCTGTGTAAATAAGTGAAACATTACTAGTCACTTTAAAAAGACAGTCTTACAACAGAGATTTTTAATGTGAACAGATTGGAATAGTTCAACACTTTATTCCCCTTTTAAAAAGATAGAGGCTGTTGTGGGGTAGAAAACAAGGCATGCACCATGGCAGGTCTGTAGGTAGCACGCGTGTTCTCATGCTCCCCCTTTAAGCGGTGACTGGCACTTTCAAGTCGTCACATTATGCTGAAGTGCTTGGTTGTGTTGAACAGCAACCATAACATTTAAGAATAAAAAGGAAATACATAGTCTCGATGCACGTGTGTATGCTGAATCACTTAATTCATGTTCACCTCTTTGCGACCTCATGGACTGTAGCCCACCAGGCTCCTCTGTCCATGGGGTTCTCCAGGCAAGAACACTAGAGTAGGTTGCCAAGCCCTCCTCCGAGGGATCTTCCCAACCCAGGGATCGAACCAGTGTCTCATGTCTCCTGCGTTGGCAGGTGGATTCTTTACTGCTAGTGCAACCATTTTAAACCCCGTGGACTCTTTTTTTTCCCTTCTTTTATCACCCCCACCATCCAATCTGCTGACATCATAAAAGGCAGAAGTTGCAGATACCAAGTCCCAAAGAGGCAACATTCCCTTTCAACTAGATTGCCTTTCATTGAAGTGGTATATCTCACTTGCTTACATGGGGAGCACCAGACTTCATTTTGAAGTGGCAATTTTTCATTTGTTTTCTGGTGACATAAATAAATTATTCACAATTCAGAGTGAAGAAGCCTTTTAGTTATTATTATTGGTAGAATATCATCCGAATGCATGCATCAGCTAGGTTATTTGCAATTAAATATTAAAGTAAACCATATATCACTCTCTTTCTCCAGGTCAATAAAGTTCTTCGGAATCATAACATCAAGCCACACTGGATGTTTGCTTTAGACAGTATCATCCGAAAGGCGGTACAGACGGCTATTACCATTCTGGTTCCAGGTCAGAAATACTTAACTACTTTGCCGATATTTAGAGTTTGGTATTTTCAATTACTGTTTATCTATCATTTATGATGTCTCCTCACTGCTTTTAAGACAACTTAGCCTTTTTTTTTTCATCTTTCAAAACCACCAAATAATATTTATCTAGTGTGTGTACTCTGAGCAAAATGTTTACTATGAGTGAGGAAGTCTTGTTTCCTTGTCTTTAAAGAGCATCATTGGATATAAAGACAAAGAGAAAATGATACAGGAGCTCCAAATACATATGCATTTCAATATTTAGATATCTGTACCCACAAAACACCCTCCCATGTCATCTGTTACCAGTGGTTCTCATAGCTGCCAGTGCATCGAGTGATGTCAGGAGCTTTTTAAAATTACAGCTTTGAGAGCTCCATCCCAGACTGAGTGAGAATCTGCTGAGGATAAAGCTCAGGAATCTGATTTTCCAGGTCATTTTTATATACAGCCAGGTTTGGAAATCACGGGTCTAAATAGATTCCAGCTATGTTTGCACTAAGATATTATACCAAAGGGTATCTCAATGAATGCAACCAGGTTATGGGAGTAAGCATGTGTGCTAAGTCGCTTTAGTCGTGTATGACTCTGTGTAACCCCACGGACCCTGCCAGGGTCCTCTGTCCATGGGATTCTCCAGGCATCAATACTGGAGTGGGTTACCATGCCTTCCTCCAGGGGATTGTCTCGACCCAGGGATTGAACCCACATCTCTTACCTCTCCTGTATTGGCAAGGAGAGTTCTTGACCACTAGCACCACCTGGGAAGCCTGTTATGGAGAAAGGGACAGATGCACTCATGTTCTAAGATAAGCTTCCAAAGTGTTTTGATAGTGTACCCGTTATAGAAATTTTAAGCGGAGCTATTCCAGCTTGCATTGTGTGTGTTTGTGTGTGTATAGATAGAGAAATAGACTGATTGAGGTATATGAATTAGAAACGTGTTCTAAAATAAAAGAAACATGTTCTGTTGTACTAATTTGTACATGTATTATAAAGTACTCTAAAACAGAAATCGAAAAAGATAAGGTAAATATACATATGAAACATTTCAAATTTTATGTTATTTATAAATGGTACCACAAACTTTCAAGTTATCATAAGCCCTTCTGAGTTGTGGAGTTCCTTCTCTTCTTTCAGAATGCCTTGGCTGGTTTCAGAGTGAGGGATTAACATTTCTTTCTTATAAAACGAGGAAATAGAAGAAGTTCTAACATCCCTGAATGGGTCGTTCGTCTATGTGGTGCATACCTCACCGCCCCCACCGTCCCCCACCCCCATCCCTCTGGCCACCTCCCCTTGTATTCTTGTTTTTGTTTTTTTTTTTCTCTTGTGTTCTTGTAAGTTTGCCTTCTTCAGGTCTCAGTTTACGAGATGCCCTCTCAGAGAGTCCTGACGGACCCCCAAAGTCTACAGTAGACTCCCTGTCTCTCTCTCTCCTTGGAAATGGTTTTCCCATTGGTGACATTTGCCCAGTCAGAAACTACTTTTATTTTCTTGTCTAATGGCTGTTTCCCTTACCAGAGGGTAGCTATGTCTTTTATTCTGTGTCAAACACGTTGTCCAGCATGTTGCCTGGAAATTAACAGATTTCCAATAAATATTGGTTGAAGCAATCAGTAGATGAGTTTTACCTGGTTATAACAAATTAGGGTAAAAACTTTGCATCACTTAGAAGAAACCCTAGTGAGGCTTTGAAACAAACGGCTGGCAGTTGGATGTGAACCTGAAGAATGTAAAGCTGATGGAGACCTAGTGTGAGGCTTTAAGGAAGTCAGCATGCACTTATGTTTAGATGGTTGATCAGGGAAATGAGCTTCGGTGTGGGAAGTGTACCAAAGAGGGGTTATAAACCCAAAAGACATAAGGGGTGGAAGGAAGTAAGTGTGTGTCAGTGAGTAGTATAGGTGTAGGCCATGAGTTACACCGTGTGCCATGTGTGCAAAGTCACTTCAGTTGTGTCTAACTCTTTGTGACTCTGTGGACTAACCTGTCAGGCTCTTCTGTCCATGGGATTCTCCAGGCAAGAATACTGGAGTGGATTGCCACGCTCTTCTCCAGGGGATCTTCCTGACTCCGGGATCGAACCTGCATCTTCTGCCACTCCTGCATTACAGGCAGCTTCTTTACCGCTAAGCCACTGGGGAAGCCCCAAGTTACACCCAGTAGTAACCTAAATTGAGAATGTCTAAATGAGGAGAAGAGAAAGGGATTATACTTTGAAATAATTTAAATAATATATAAATGATCTGTTAATCTAATTTGTAATAACTTCTTTTAAAATGGATTACCTAAATGCAATGGATTGTACCCTGAAATAGAAAAAAGAACATCAGGAAAACGAGCATAATCTGAAAGTACCCCAGTTTCCTTAATACAGCTGATACTATACCAATGTTAATTTCTTAGTTTTGACTGAAGTACCATAGCTACATAAGATGTACTAGGTGAACTGGGTGGAAGGTATATGGAGTTCTCTGTATTATCTTTATAGTATTTCTGTAAATCTAAAATTCTTCCAAAATATAGTTTATAAAGCACCCTGATTATCATGCTGTAGATGAAACACTTTAAGCTTAGAGGGAGAGACGGGGACAAGGGACAACACAGGGAGGCATGTCTCCTCACATGAGTGTTCCCGTGATGGGCATTGCTCTAACCCAGCTCGTGTGCAGAAGAAGGCACACTCTATGAAAACAGTTTGCTAAGCAAGTTTTCTGTCCTTCCACTGTGAAATGGGTTTCTTTGAGGCCACTAGGGGTCTCTGATGACAACTGAAATGATTCTTTGAAAGCATTTTAAAAAGTGAGCAAAAAAAACAGGACTTCCCTTGCGGTCCAGTGGTTAGAATTCCACGCTTCTACTGCAGGGGGCACGGGTCCAATACCTGGTCAGGAAACTAAGATCCTAAAAGCTGCATGGCGTGGCCAAGAATAATAGTAATAAGTAGAAATTTCAGAGAATTACATTAAGAAAATATTTTTTAATATTCCTCTCAGGATGCAGGAATACAATATACACTGTACATCAATATGTATATGTTGAAATATATGAACAAGGGCAACCAATTTCAAGCATTTGACAATTCCATTGATTTCCAAATGTCCCTAAAGATTTTGTTATACAATTAAGATTCAAAGAAACTACACTAAAAATGCCTGTCTTTTTAGTCTCTTGATAAAAATTCCTTTTAGATGACCAAATACTGCAATTAACCTACCAAAATTTTAAGACTTGCTAAAGAAACCAACAAATTTAAAAGTATACCATCATCAGTACACACATTTCCTAGATGTGTTTGCTGAGAGGACCCAGATGCTGGCTTTTAAATATTCTCTAATAAAAGGAATCAGAGCTCCTTGCAGAAATGGTTGATTTCCAGGCCTGCCTGGGACAGAGAAAATACAAGATGAACCTGTAACTTACTGTGATGGCAAAAAGTAAGGAAGTGCCCCAAAAGGATGGAAGCTGATGCAAAGGATCCTGGAGACAGCTTGAAGGACTTTCCAAAAGTCTAAGCCAGAACAAATTAAACAAAAAATCAATAAAAATAATATTGGATTATATGCATAGAGTAAACTAAATAGCCACGAGTCCATACTGATATAAGTAATTGAATAAATACGTATATGGAGGAAAAAGGACAATTATTTGTCTTAGTAGAATTCCAATTAATACATGTAGAAGGGATGAGGGAAATAGAAAATCACCATTAGGCAAACACCACAGTAATAATTAATACAGCAAGAACCATTAATAGCTGCTGAGGTAAGCAGGAAAAATAATGCTGAGAAACGAGGTATTTGAATGGTCTCAGGGACTCTCCCGACAAGATATCTACTAACCACAAAGAAGAAACAGTGACGGTTCCTTTACCAAAAGCTCAAGGTAAACATCACTCACATAAGACACTGCAGCATCGGGTACCTCCTGATATGATGCTCTGAGAAGGACACAACATCGCCTTTGTGGTATAGGAGCCAAAAAGGCAAGAGCCTCAACCCAATCTTGACAGGACATAAGTGATCCAAAAATGAGGGACACAGTACAACATAGCTGATCAGGACTTCTCAAAAGTACGGAGGTCTTGGGGGATAGAGAAATACGAAGGTACCATCACAGATTGGCAAAGACTGAGAGACACATGACAAATAATGTGGTGTGGGATCCTAGATCAGAAAAAGGACATCCTTGGGAAAACCGTGAAATCAAGTAAGGACTGTAGATTAGGTTGATAGTATTGTATCCATGTGAATTTGCTGGCTTTGGTAATAGTGCCAAAGCTGTGTAAGCTGTTACAAATATTTAGGGCAAGCTGATACTGGGTGTACAAGGAACTCTCTGACTGTTTTTTGCAACTTTTCTGTTAGTCTAAAGTTATTTCAAAATGAAAAGGAAAAAATAAGAAAATGTTCCATCTTCTTTCTTCCGAAAAAGAAGGCACAGAACAGAGAGTACTGTGTAAATCCCATATGAGTTTCTTTTTTTTCCCCTCAGACTCTTTTCCCACTTATCTTCAAGGATCAGCCTGTGAACTATTGGTAACACTGAGTATCTTTCATTACTCTTCAAGTACAGGCTGGCTGTGGGTGACCAGATGGCAAAATTCTGAGCATGAGACTGCGTTGGCCCAGCGAAGGAAGAGAGGATGCACAGTGCAGGCACACTTCTGATGGGAACTCCAGTCGTTTAAGCTGCTAGAGGCCTTGGTGTCACTCCCAGTTGTTAAGCTGAATCAGTCCTGTGCCCCATGTCCACATCAATATAAAATGACCAGCACCCCAAACTACATGCAGTGTTTAATGCAGGGATCGTGCACCGCTCTGACAAGTATTGTGATCCTACCGTGTGTTAGAGAAGCTTGGTCTGGTTATTTTCCTCTGATGAGGCTGCCAGTTGGGGTGGAGTGGGAGTGAGGGGAGGTGGGGATAGCATTGCTGTGTGACCCTGTCTTGTGTTTTGGAAACATGCACTCCCTTGAGTTTCCCACACATGGGCTTAAATGTTGTCCATTCATTCCAGGCTCCCCTGAGTCCCTGCCTTTCTTATGACACTTGGCTGTGTCCGGACAGTTCCCTCTGCTTTCCATTCTCCTCGGAGGGCTCATTTGTCCTTCCTTCTCTTAAGACAGTGAAGAATCCACCTGCAATGCAGGAGACCCAGGTTCGATCTCTGGGTTGGGAAGATCCCTTGGAGAACGGAATGGCTACCTACTCTAGTATTCGTGCCTGGAGAACTCCATGGACAGAGGAGCCTGGCAGGCTACAGTCCTTCGGGTTGCAAAGGGCTGGGCATGACTGAGCAACTAACATTTCATTTCTCTCAAGTACCTCTTCTCCTTTCTCCACCCCAAGGCTTTCCCCTCCTCCAGAACCTGCCTGGGCCCTTCCATCTCCTTGAATCCATCAATGAGTAAACCCCACACTAGGTTTAGTCATTGCAAATATACTTTACTTACCCCTTAGCACTCTTATTGTATGTACCTGTGAATTATATATGTAGGTAGGTATATAACTGAAAGCATCTAAGATATTCAAGCTGAATTTATTTGTACTTGTAATTCCATGTTATCTTCGCATATGCTTTATGACTCTTGTGTATATTTGCCCTAGTTCTCCTTCAGGTTGTTTCTTTTGGAGGATCAAGACCAGATGCTCTCTCTTATTTGCATGTTTTACAATATCTAATTTGATGATGTGTCCTCAGGGAGCCATCATGAAAGATCAAAATAACAAAGTATTGCATTCACTTATAGTTTTCTACTTTCTTCGAATTATTGAGAAAAACTCTTAGTCATTGGCACATAAGTAAAATGATGACATATGATCATTTAAAGTGTACAGAGTTAGAGGAATGTAAGGGAACATTTAAATGTAATAATGTAATAATAAGTATTAGAAATTTTCCCTCTCCTAAAGTGAGATTATATTCAACAAGACAATAAACCTTTAAAATTAGCTTTAAAATTTCAGTTTAGAGACCATAAGAAAAAAATTTAGAAAATTTAAAAAGGCCTATTCTTGCTTTAATTTAATATAGATCGAATTCTCATATGTTTTTAAAAATTATTTATTTGGCAATGCCAGGTCTTAGTTGCACAGCACAGGGGATCTAGTTCTCCAACCAGGTATTAAACTCGGGCGCCCTGCATTGGGAGTGCTGTCTTAGCCACTGGATCACCAGGGAAGTCCTCTTATTTTTAAAGATTTTTTTTCACTATTTTGTTCCCTTTTAAATAATTGTAGTAAGGTAACTTCCATTCTGCCAACACTTTTTATGAAGCTAATATGGCTCAGCCCCTGTAGCAGATTTACGTAACTTAAAAACACCTGATCTTGAGTTATACCTACAACTAACACACAGAATGAAGACAAAAGGGCTTCCCTGGTTGCTCAGACAGTAAAGAGTCTGCCCGCAATGCGGGAAACCCGGGTTCTAGATCCCCTGGAGAAGGAAATGGCAACCCACTCCAGTGTTCTTACCTGGGAAATCCCATGGACGGAAGAGCCTGGCAGGCTATGGTCTATTGTCACAAAGGGTCAAGACACAACTGAGCGACTAACACAGAGAATACCATAGATGAAGTAGGAAATATAATTTTGGAAGGAGCAGGCAATAATGCAGACAGCAGAATAGAGGTGGAGTTTGGCTAACCTTAAGAGATAAAGGATAAGGATGTGGAGAGATCAGAACCTTTGTGCACTATTGGTGAGACTATAAAATGGTGCAGCCACTATGGAAAACAATATGTGGCTCCTCAAAAAAATAAAAATCACCGTATGTTCTTCTGGGTATATATTCAAAAGAATTGAAAGCAGGATCTCAAATGGATAACTGCACACCCAAGTTCACAGCAGCGTTATTCACAGTAGCAAAGAAGTAGAAGCAACACAAGTGTCCATTGACAGATGAATGGATAAACAAAGTGTGGTATGTGCAAACAATGGAGTACTATACAGCCTTCAAAAGGAAGGAAAGTCTGACACATGCAACAGCATGCTTGAAATTTAAGGACATTATACCATACACAGGTCAATAAGCAAAGACCGAACAGTTCCCTGGAGGACTTGGCAATGAATTGGCCCTTTGGCTGCATTGCTGTAGCAGCGATGTTAGCGTAGTGGAAGGGGTCTTCCATCACTCCCACTGGTGCCCTCCCCCAACACAGGGGCTCTTAAACTGTGGTTCATGGACTCTCAGAATTGGCTTCCAGGGAGTCAGTGAGCCCCCAAGAAACAGGGAAAATGCTGTCTGAATGTGCTGCTCTTCTGGGGAGAATCCATATGGCTCCAGGGAGTCAGTGAGCCCCCAAGAAACAGGGAAAATGCTGTCTGAATGTGCTGCTCTTCTGGGGAGAATCCATATGGCTCTCATCAGATTCTCGCTGGGTTCTGTGATATAATGAAAGCTCCACATGCCCACAGTGAGATATCACCCCAGACTTGTGGGAATGGCTATCATTAAAAAGAATACAAATAACAAATGTTGGCAAGGATGTGGAGGAAAAAGAACCCTCCTACACTGCTAGTGGGAACGTAAACTGTTGCAGCTACTGTAGAAAACCATATAGAGGTGGCTCAAAAAACTAAAAATATCATATGACCCAGCAGCTTCACTCCTGGGTATATATCGGAAAGAAACAAAAGCACTAATTTGAAAAAATACATTTTTTCCAATGTTCATAGCGGCATTATTTACAGTTGCCAAATTATGGAAACCACCTAAGTGTCCAACACATAAATGGGTAAAGAAGATGTGGTGTGTGTGTGTGTGTGTGTGTGTAAATGTGTGTATGTGATGGAATACTACTCAGCCATAAAAAGGAATGAAATTTTGCTCTTTGCAGCAACATGACATGAATGGACTTGAAGAACATTATGCTGAGGTGAAAAAGTCAGACGAGAAAGACAAATACTGTATGATATCATTTATATGTGGAATCTAAAAAAGACAATAAACTAGTGAATTTAACACTGATACAGAGAACAAATCAGTGTTTACCGGTGGGGAGAGGGGATGGGAAAGGGGCCATACGGGGTACAGGGAAAATAAGGGTCATTCTAGGATTATATGAAATCATATGTGTGAAACTTTTGAAAATTGTAAAGAATTTAAAGAATGTTTCTTTGAAAATAAAAGTTTCAAAAAAAAAAAAAAAAAGTTTCATGTATCATAGCATATGGAGCCAAGATCCAATATTTCTGTTACCCTGATTTTACTTAAATTATGAATGTAATTCCTTTTGGGGGGGCCATTTTGAGAACCTAATCACAATGTATAATAGTTTTTCCCATCAGAAGGTATCATCCCAATTCTGAAGTGACCCGCAGATGAGCTCTTGGCCTGCAGTCTGTTTAAACTGGAGACTTGTAACTTCTGCACTTTAAATCTTAGTGGTGAGTCAGTAGGTTAGGGTAGGACACACACTAAAAATTAACCTAATAGTCAAAAAGTCAAAAGCAGATAGGCCTACTAGAGTGAATATAAGAATGTGTGTGTATTTTCAGTACTTGCCCCTCCCACCCCCAGACATTTTGAATATTACAAGCAAAAAGCATTCTGTCTTCTTACTTTTGTTTATACAATCTCTCTATATCTCACTTTCCTCATTTCTAAGTGAGTTAATAGTTGACAGAATCAAAACTATAAATTTCAATTGTATAAACAAATTTTCATATTCTTAACAGGTTTTTTACACAATTGCCTATCTGATTTTAACAGATTTCCCACGTATCTTATGTGCTGTGTGAAAATTTCTCTTCTGTTTGTTAGATCATTCTGAGTTTACATATCTTATGAATTTTGCAAATTTACTGGAAGAACAAATCTGAAGTAATGTGCAGAAATCCATCCTCACTTTTGGAAAAGCAGTTGGGAATACATCTCTTATTGATAGCAGGGGAGATGACATGTCTTAAGAAATTAAGGCAGTCATTCTTATTTCATTAAGATTGTTGTTGATCATATGCTTAACAGAACTGAGGCCACATTTCAGCCTTGCATCTGAGAGTGATACTGCCGATCAAGAAGACTTGGATGCAGAAGGTGACCATGATGAACGGCCTTCAAATCAAACTGTCCGAAGACCTCATGCAGTCCTTGAAGATGCGGTGGCCACCTCAGGGGTGAGCACGCTCAGTTCTACTGTATCCCATGACTCCCAGAGTGCTCACCGATCGCTGAATGTACAACTTGGAAGGATGAAAATAGAAACAAATAGGTAAGGCCTATTCCAATATGGTTGGGTTTCTTTTTTCTTTCTTTTATATAAATGCATGTGTTTGGAGTCTACTTTAAAGATTGGTCCACAGAGTATACGTAAGGTAATTCCTTTTTCCCATTCATATAACCTTGATTTAATTCTTTATTAAAATGAGAGATTTATTTTAGCCTCTTTAGTCAAATATGTTTTCTGCTTCTCCCAATTCAGTCCTTCAGCATCTCTTCTTTGATCACTGCACTAAGATTTTCAGAATAACTTAGTTGTAACCTCACAGACTGTTTGGGATGCAGGCTCAGAGCATCATGTACCATCCAGTAGATAGCTGAAAGACAAGCAGAGAGTCTGTGATCTTGAGACCCATGACTTGGAATATCAGGTTCTTTCAGGAGAGGAAGAGCTCTGTTCTTAAGGAGATAAAACTAATGGTTCAAAAGTTTTTCGTTTTAGAAACTTGAAATGATGATCCATTGACCACATTTATGATTTTATTTTTAATATGCTGTATCATATCTGGAGTTTAATTTTTCTTTGTGAATTTGATAACACAGAACTCACATGATCAGGTTATTGAGGGAACAGGAAATATGTCCCTGTGCTTCACAAGATGTTGACACAGTTCAAGGTCTGAATGTTTATGATTTATAGCTTCCTGTGCTGGTTACCGTTGACATGTGGGCAACTGACATTATGACTTTGGGTTGACAGGGAAAACCTTTTTATTATTTATATTTTTGGAGTGAATCAATAAACATTGCTCAAATATTTAGAAACCTTAGTTGAAAATCCAAGTTATTCACCGGGGAGATAAAAATATTTTATTTCTAGTCGTAAGTTTGGGTTCTTAATAAGCTTGAATACCAAGCTTGTATGAGTAGTACCAACCAACCTCATCCTATATTTAGAAACTTGAATTTTAGTTGCACGATTCAGTAAATCCATACTTAGCTTCTACAGTTTACATACAGAAATCTTTCTGAATAAAGGGAAAGTGACTTTCTTGTTTCTGTATCCTGGATTTAAAAAAAAAAAATACTGATTTATTTATTTGGCAACATCAGGTCTCAGTTGCTGCATATGGGATCTTTGCTGGGTCACACGGGATCTCTCGTTGCAATGCACGGCCTCAGTAGTTGTGGTGAGCAGACTCTCTAGCTTAGTAGCCCCACTGCATGTGGGGTCTTAGTTCCCTCACCAGGAATCAAACCCATGTCCCCTGCATTGCAAGCAGACTCTTAACCACTGGACCAACAGCGAAGTTTCCTTATCCCAGTCTTGTCCTCTGAAACCCACCTCTTTACTTCCCACCTCTGTTACTTAGTGAGAAAGAATTGGAGTCTTTCCTAAGACTTCATTTAAATCTTCATGTCCTTCATTTCCTCCTCTTCTCAAGCAATATGGGCTTCCCTCATAGCTCAGTTGGTAAAGAGTCCACCTGCAATGCAGGAGACCCTGGCTCAATTCCTGGGTCGGGAAGATCCACTGGAGAAGGGATAGGCTACCACTCCAGTATTCTTGGGCTTCCCTTGTGGCTCAGCTGGTAAAGAATCTGCCTGCAATGTGGGAGACCTGGGTTCCATCCCTGGGTTGGGAAGATCCCCTGGAGAAGGAAAGGCTACCCACTCCAGTATTCTGGCCTGGAGAATTCCACGGACTGCAAAGAGTCGGACATGACTGAGCAGCTTTCAGTTTCACTCAAGCAATAGTCCCATTATGACTCTCCATAGAGCATAGAGCAGCTGTTGAGTTTAGTCACTTCTCTTTAGCTTACTCTCTGGCACCCAGTCCTGAATGGAGTTGTGTTTTCATACCCTTCTCTGACTTCTGGAGGAGGGGCGTGCACTCAGGACTGTTTAGGTCCCACCACCCACCCGGCCCTGCCCACGGCTTCCAGACAGTAAAGCTACTTTATTTACCAGTGAGCCAGTACATTTGCTCCCCTGGCTCCTGAAGCTTCTGTGTACCTACCCTGGCTTATGTCAACAGAATATGCCTCTCCCAAGCGCAGTGTCTTCCTCCTCTCCTCAGCCCATCTGCATCACCCTGACTCACCACCCCCACGGTCCCCACCATGCTTGCTCCACCCGTGGGCCCTGGGCGCTGCCCTTCCCCGCCTGCTTTCTTCACATCCCTTTTCTGAGGGTATCAGACAGCTGAGGGCCTGCTCCCCACATGAACGACCATGTCTTTATTACTTTAGGATGCTGTTGCAGTTCTTACAAAGCCCACTCATTTATGTTTTCTATGTATTTACACTCACATGTGTGAAATCTCTGTGGTTACTGGCCTCCTTTTTTTCTTTTCCTAGTAGAATCTCCCACAGCTCCTCCCAGCCCTAGAAAAGTGAGACAAGGTACAACATTCACTTCACGGAGGGATCTAAAGAAAGGGCAACTGTGTTAGGACAGGTGCCAACGAGGGGCTGGTCATGTCTACAACCGGTCCTTGTAATTTTCAGTTGAATATTACTTGATATACAGATGTACATATACTGCAAAATAAGCTTGAGGAAATGTTAATGTGTTTTTAGGAAAGGGTGTAATCCTCAGGTTAGAAATCGTAAGCTTATATTTAGGATAATCACTGATGAATATCTATCCAGCTCTTGATTATTAGATCATCAATAATATTAAATAGCACAAAGTAACAAAATAGCTTTAGGAAGCATGTTTTACTTAAATATAAAGTATATGCTTACCTAAAATGTTCTGAAAATAATTCACTTAACATAAGGAATTGGGACAAAAATGCAGAGGTAGTTAAAATCTAACTCAGGAGGAGCTGACTGATTATCTGATTTCCCTTTCCTGCAATTCTGGAATTACCCACCAACCCAGCTCCCCACCCTCACCTATTTGAGTTAAAAAATTGACCTCACGGCTGATCCTTGCCAAATTTGTCTGGCACAGAGAGGCAGTCAATTGCCTTGGTTTCAAAGGATTTCCCTACTAACAGAAGACAAAGTAAAAACAAAACTGATGGACTGGATATGTCCTAAAAATAGTTTTGAGGGCTGGATTTGGGACAAATGAGGTGGCCTGTCAGTACTTTGCTTCCAGCATTAAGTTCTGGCTTTTAGGATTAAAAGGAAATAAATAGTCTAAATGTGTGCATGCTAAGTTGCTTCATCATGTCCAACTCTCTGTGACCCTATGGACCATAGCCCGCCAGGCTCCTCTCACTGTCCATGGAATTCTCCAGGAAGAATATTGGAGTGGGTTGCCATGCCCTCTTCTAGGGGATCTTTCTGACCCACGGTCTCCTGCGGCTCCTGCATTGCAGGCAGACTCTTTATGGCTGAGCCACCGGGGAAGCCCATAATCTAGATAGATGCAGTTAAATTCTAGAAAATTTCACTGTGTGTTCTTTGAGAAAAACAGTAAGAATATACTATCGCTATTCATACTGTAGATTAGTATGAAAAACAAAAATATATGCCAGACCAAAAATTGCCAAATTAAAAGTTCATACTGAGCCTGCCGAAACTTTCTCTGAATACCGTTTGTGTTGGAGTAGGTAAGTCTCCCTTAATCCTCTCCTTCCTTCCTTCTTTCATTTCCTACTGCTTAATCCATTTAAGCGTGTGCTGTTTACTCCACAAGCTGTCTTCCTGTAACCACTGTCTCTGTCTCCCATTGTTTTCTTTTTGTCTCACCTACTCACCTACTTTGCCAACAAAGGTCCATCTAGTCCTATAGTTTTTCCAGTAGTCATGTATGGATGTGAAAGTTGGACTATAGAAAAAGCTGAATGCCAAAGAATTTATGTTTTTGAACTGTGGTGTTGGAGGAGAAAGGAAATCAGTCCTGAATATTCACTGGAAGGACTGATGCTGAAGCTGAAACTCTAATACTTTGGCCACCTGATGCGAAGAGCTGACTCACTGGAAAATACCCTGATGTTGGGAAAGATTGAAGGTGGGAGGAGAAGGGGACAACAGAGGATGAGATGGTTGGATGGTATCACCGACTCAATGGACATGAGTTTGAGTAAACTCCAGGAGTTGGTGATGGACAGGGAGGCCTGGCATGCTGCAGTCTCATGGGGTCACAAAGAGTCGGACATGACTGAGCAACTGAACTGAATTGAACTGAACTCTACTACAACCCTTTTTTCTACCTGATAGCCTCCCATGTCTCTGTCCTGTGGGAAAGGGGTGGAACCTGGAGGTCGGGGAGACAAACCCTCGTGAACCCTGGGAGGCCTTTTGTCCAGGGCCTGAGGCTGCAGCAGAGAGCAGACAGCCCTTCTTAAAGGCCAGACTCTGTGCTTGGCATTCTACCTATGATGATTCTCATCAATGATTACAGTCATTCTCTCAGGAAGTTCTACTCTTCCTTTTTACAAATGAGAGACTGGAAGCCCAGAGGCATTCAGTCATTTGTCAAGGTTAACACAGAAAGTTTATGGCTGAACCAGGATACAAGCCCAGGGTTGTCTTCAGTTGGGCTCTGCTGCCTTCAATCCATGTCAGCTGAAACAAAAACAAACTTTTGGAATGGAATCTGGTCCTGAGTTAAATCTATCAATACTCAGAAAGTAAAACAAGTAGAGCTTGTTAAGAGCCATGAAACAATGTACCTTGATGATCTTATACATAATTATATTTGTTGTTCAGTCACTCAGTCATGTCCTACTCTTTGCAACCCCATGGATTGCAGCACGCCAGGCTTCCCTGTCCTTCACCATCTCCTGGAGCTTACTCAAACTCATGTCCATTGAGTCAGTGATGCCATCCAACCATCTCATCCTCTGGCATCCCCTTCTCCTCCCGCCTTCAATTATTCCCAGCATCAGAGTATTTTCAAATGAGTCAGCTCTTTGCATCAGGTGTCCAAAGTATTGGAGCTTCAGCTTCAGGATCAGTCCTTCCAATGAATATTCAGGGTTGATTTCCTTTAGGATTGACTGGTTTGATTTCCATGCAGTCCAAGGGATGCTCAAGAGTCACCACAGTTCAAAAGCATCAATTCTTTGGTGCTCAGTGTTCTTTATGGTCCAACTCTCACATCCATACATGACTACTGGAAAAACCATAGCTTCGACTATATGGATTCTTTTGGTGGCTCAAATGGTAAAGTCTGCCTGCAATGCAGGAGACCCAAGTTCAATCCCTGGGTCGGGAAGATCTCCTGGAGAAGGAAATGGCAACCCACTCCAGTATTCTTGCCTAGAGAATCCCATGGACAGAGGAGCCTGGCGGGCTACAGTCCATGGGGTCACAAAGAATTGGACACGACTGATCAACTTCACTTTCACTTTGTCAGCAAAGTAATGTCTCTGCTTTTTAATATGCTGGCTAGATTTGTCAAGTTTTTCTTCCAAGGAGCAAGCATCTTTTAACTTCATGGCTGCAGTTACTATCTGCAGTGATTTTTGGAGCCCAAGAAAATAGTCTGTCACTGTTTCCATTGTTTCCCCATCTATCTTGAAGTATTGCAATTCTGAATTTGTTACTCAGATAGTTTTCTAAAAACTCAGAACCTCTTTCTTCACAACTTGGAGTATTTTCCCAGTAGTGGGAATGGTGAGTGGGTTACCACTTGGCTGTCAGCTATGCAATGAACATTTCATGGGTAAGAACCATGTAAAAGAATACTTCTCCTTATTTCTTTGGAGAATGTATCAGGTACCAATGGGGAACTGAATGTACCAGGAACACAGCTGTCCTTTTACTCAGTTCATTGCTCCCCTTAGAAGGCAGAAAAATAACAGTAACAAACACAACAACCCAAGCAATCTTCATTAACATTTACTGGGGACTGATTATGTGCCAGGTACTGTTGGTGACCTCCCCTGTAGTTGTGAAGTCAAAGTGTTAGTCGCTTAGTCATATCTGATGCTTTGCGACCCCATGGACTGTAACCCGCCAGGCTTCTCCATCCATGGAATTCTCCACGCAAGAATACTGGAGTGGGTTGTCATTCCCTTCTCCAGGGGATCTTCCTGACCCAGGGATCAAACCCGGGTCTCCTGCATTGCAGGCGGATTCTTTACTGTCTGAACCACCAGGGAAGAGTTACTTCTCAAATTTTCATAGTTTAAAAGAGAGAGAGTACCTTTCTTCTTTGCATTCATTGCCTATTGTATTACCCATGTTGACCAACTTTTTTTGATGAGGGGCTCTGCAGGTAAACGCCATATATAAATTTGTTTGCCATTATGATCATTAAAGAAAACAGAACAACATCTCTGAAGAGTCTGTCAGCCAATTAGGGGTGCAAGTTTTAAATTCTTGTCTGGAAACACACTTTCTAGAGCTTTGTTACTCAACTTGGATGTCTGTGGATGTGGGAGCTTATTACATATGCAGAAACTCAGAGCTCCCAACCCACCCCTGCTCCCCAGCCAGCTGCTGGATCAGAATCTGCATTTCAATAAAACCCCAGGATGTCTGTGTTCATTTTAGCTTGAGAACCCTTGTCTAGAAGGTCATTCTGTGGCTGCTCCCGCTTCATTATCCTGTCAACCAATATAATTTCCTTCTGCAGATTACTGGAAGAATTGGTTCAGAAAGAGAAAGAATTACAAGCACTCCTTCATCAAGCAATTGAAGAGAAAGACCAAGAAATTAAACACCTGAAGCTGAAGTCCCAGCCAATAGGTGAATAGCAGAAAATTTTAAAGTAATACTGTTCAACCAGACTGCCACAGAAAACTAGAAAGCCAACAGGCAAACTTTATGTCATGGCTTATTCAGCATCCGTCACTTGTACCTCAACTACAAGCAGAGATTGCTGTACAAAAATATCCAATTCTTAATTGTAGCAAACTATTATTTCTTACAAGTACAGTAAAAATGATTCATAATTATCTTTTCCCGAGATTATATATTATTGAGGTAAATAGGGCTCTCCAATTTTTTTGTCTTTATTTCTTTTTAAGGATTTCACAAAGAAATTACTAGAATGATATGATACTATTTTTGTCATTTTGCATTTGTATTCTGTGTGTTCTAGTGTTTTATAATTTGATAAGGCTTAAGTGGAATAAAGATAAAGCAATAGCAAGTCATAAGTTGAATATACTTTAATAAAATGTTTTGTCAATTATATCTCAGTTTTTTTATTTTTTTGAGTCACAGATTGGAACTTTAAAGAAATCTATTCTGTGAGAAATTGGGGATGAAAGATAATCTTTAGGCAATCTTATTTAGACCATTTAGAGGAAAATAAAAGTCATTATTTTTTGTTCAGATATATGGTCCTTCCATATTATTGCGAATAGGAGAAATAGAGATTATTATAATTATATGGTTCTCTGCTAATTATGCTCATTTTTGTTGCCTGAAAAACACACAGTATGATTTTGATGCATCATTTTATTCTAAGAAGCTATAAAATTGATACGAAACTACAACGTAGAAGTTCCATTAATTATTGTTCGTGACTCTCCATTTACTAGTATATTAAGCAGTCTTAAAGAGTTTGATTTATATTATCTTGTAGACTGCCAATCTCAATGGTTTCTATTGATTATACTGTGATGGAGAAAAGTCTGTTAAAGCGTCAATAAATGTTGATTATCAAATGACCTCTGAAGCTAAGAATGTCCCTCCTTATCCCCCCACCCCAATTCTGTTCTAGATATTCCTGGGTTGCCTCTGAGTCACTCCAATTCCCCTGGCACAAACACTGAAGATTCTGCACTTAGTGACTGGCTGAGAGAGAATGGAGCCGATGAAGACACTATAAGTCGGGTAAAGAAAATGTTCTACGAGACAAACGTTTTTTCACTTCTTTCCTAATGCTGAGAGCCTCCTATGTGCCAGGCACAGGGGATACACTGGTGAGAAACTCTGACCCAGCCCTGCCCTCCTGAGGCTCACAGACTAGGGTAGGCAGACCATAATCAAAGAATTCCACGTGTACAAATGTAATTATGTCCTGGTCAAGTCTGTAAAGGAAAGGTTATCAGGTGTTAGGAGACAGAGGGAGGGAGAAGTTGGGGAAGGTTCTTGGAAAAGATGATTGGCGAGCTGGAGTCTAAAGGAATACTTAGGAATAAACTGTATGTCTGTTCTGGGATGGGGGAAAGGCAAAAAGGGAAAACCATTCGGGGCAGAGGACAGAGACAGTGAGGCAGACAAAAGCTCTGTGGTCCAGAACCCGTAAGGATTTTTATGCTGTTTAATTGAAAATAAAGAAGAATAGGAAAAATCAAGACAAGAACTAAAAGGAAAAAGTTCTTCTGCTTCTCATTCTTTCTCTCGTTTCTTTAACTCTTAAATTCTCATGTGACATTCTTAGACTCTACTGGGCAGCAGCTATTTATTGCTACTTAATAAAATAGACAAGTTAGTGAACTTATATCAGAAACACTTTCTATACAAACTATATTATATAGGGAACTTTTGTAGTTAGCATGAATAGATTTCTTTATGTTGTAAGATCACATATATGTGCAGTAAGAGGTTATATTTTTATTATTTTATAGAAATAATAGTTTATATAAATAGGAAATATTACATTATTTATTTTAATACAATATTATGTTGATTTCAGTTTTATATTTAAATTTTTTCAATGACTAAGAAAAAAGATGAATTTCTCTTGGCTTGATAATTTATTAGATTACTTAATAAAATTTAAGAGTCTCCTTAGAAATCTGCAAACAAATTACAAAAATTTAAGGGATTTTCTCACCTATGGGAAAAATTTATCCAATCAAATGTTCCAAAATATTTTCCCCTCTAACTTAGACTCAAATAAAAACTAAGGAGTAGTCATTGATGACCCACTAAGTCACTGACCTTTTTGAAAGATTTAAAATTAAAAGCTTCACTTAAATTCAGGACTCTGATTTTGTAGTAAGTATCAGTAAGTTTTCCGAAATTAAGTGTAAACAACATATTTTACCCACTGGGAAAAAATAAAGTTACAAAGCACTAAACCTTTTAAATACAAACATTATCTTATAAGCAGCAGATGTAATTACAAGCAAGTCTTATCTATTCATCAGAAGACCAATCAAAAGTACCGTGTTCCTTATCATCTTTCTACTCCTAGTAGTCGTATGGATGTAATTCTTTGGAATTATTTTGTAATAGGGGGGACTGTTTTCTAATAATTCCAAATGATTCTGTCTTTAGTGAATTTCCTTTTAGATTTATTTTTCATTACTGCCAATGTTTACATTGTGGATAGTTTGTTACTTATGGAAGTGCGTAAGACATCTTACTTTTGTGCATATTTTACTTTCTCCACAGTTTTTGGCTGAGGAGTATTCATTAATGGATGTTCTCTACTATGTTACACGTGATGATTTAAAATGCCTGAGACTAAGGTACCACTTTTCTTTCTGTTCAGTCTCATCATGATGGAAAGAGCACTGGGCTGAGATCAAGAAGCCTGGGCCCCTTCCCAGCCGATTGCTAACTAGCTCTAACTAGCTCTCCAGTCTTGGGTAGAGTGCTTGAGTTCTCAGCTGCTCTGAGTAACCTGAGTTGCTTAGACCAGGCTATTATTGGGAGCACTAATAACCAATGTGTCCATATTAGGAAATGCAAATCAGCCAGAAGAATTTCTTGATAACATATGAGATTAAGACCGTGCAGATATCTTAAAGCTGATATTTTAAACCAAATGCTCTAATTTGGTTCATGATCATATCATACTTATTAAAAATACCATGATGAGGTGCTGATTTGCCATCCAAATAACATGATATAATCTGAACACAGTTCCTTACAATAATTTGTTGTCTCCATCAGGCCAAGCACAGACATAATTATTGTTCCTATCCGCCTCTAGAAAGACGCATTTCAAAAGTGCTGAAAATCTAAAATGATGCTTTGGGCTCTGGTTGTCTGTGGGAGTGGAGAGGAAAGGCGTGGAGGGGTGAGGAGAAAATATCTACAAAAAGAATACACCAGGACTGACAAGCCTTTGGGATCTTCATGTTCTGATCAGAGCCACTGAAAACTAAGAAGTCACTTTCATATTTCAAGGGTGCTGTTTCAAGTGGCCATCTCTTCACCGTGTTCTTGTGTCTTTACACAGGGGCGGGATGCTGTGCGCACTGTGGAAAGCCATCACCGACTTCCGAGACAAACAGGCTTGACTGTCGCTCAGCTTGCTTCCAGCTTTCCGTGGAGATTCTCAAAATGAATATAGACCTGATCTTCTTCTAGGGGAGGGAGAATCGAAGGGACAGGAGAAAGAAGCTGCACTTTAAATCCAGTATTTGTTTACTCGTGTTAAAAAAAGAATAGACAAAATACACTGAAATTTCCTAACTGCTTCTGTTTCTATGATTCATAAGGACTCTTTATAAGGACTCTCAAAATAATGCCAAACACCGTGATGTTTGGGATTATTTTGGTCCGAACATTTTTATGGAAATATTTTTAATTCAGCAGCTATAATAACTCAGCCAAATGTTTATTTCACAAGAAACAGATAGAACATTTCATGTGATTGTGCATCACTGGAACAAAACCAAAATGTGACCATAACTTTTTAGGCTTATGTGTGTTTGTATTATACCCTGATCATTTGAGTAGAAGTGCGTGATTTGGATTATTGTATAAAGTTTATGGGTTTTTTTTTTTAAGTGTGTAGAATCTGAGAGCAGTGGTTTTTACTTACCTGTATTAATTGTAATATTAACTCTATTTTGTAACTTAAGTTTCTGGTCTAGAGTACATTCGTTTGAGTCATTTATGTACTACTGAACTGTACCAGTTGCACCAGCCTGAATCCTAGTAATGTTAGCTTGTTCTAAAGCTATCCCTTGTGTCATATTTACTCTAAAAAGTAAAAAGACTCTCAAAATACTGTTTTGATAAATTCTAAAGAATTTGTATTTTGTTTTGGCAATCTAGATAATTACTGTGTCAAAATTCTAACTGTTCCTTCACCTCTGACATTAAATAGAATCTGTCTTCTCTTCAAGTACTCAAAGAACTGATGTCCAAGTCATTCCTTGGAGATACTGAGTGGGAAGAGAGGAAGGACATGGAAAACAGAATAAAAGAAACTCAGTGTATTTTTCTCAAGACCCCAAGTTACCTTGGATGACTACTGTGTATCTCAACGGGTCTGCAAAGAGCACCCCACTGGGGAACACTGCATTTTCTGTCTCCTTAATTTTAGTTCTCATATTTGAGGTAAATATTTTTATATTAAGCTGGATATGTATTATATTTTATAAGACTGCCCATATGAATAGGATAAAATCTGAAGCTCCTAGATGGATGAATGACATAAACAAATGTCTTAAATACAGAGGAACTTGTTTATTATGCAATATAGAAATAACAGAGCTGATCTTGTATCATGACTTGATCCATACAGAACAGTCTTTAATAAAACAGGAGTCATCTTTATTTCTATGTGAAAATCAACATACAATATACCTTTTACATATTGCATTAGAGTGTGCAAAAAGTTCTCACCAGTATGTTCCTCTTTGATACCTGCAACAGCCCAGCTGCATTTTTTTCTTCCATCCCAATCCTGAGAGCACTGCTGTGTCCTGCAGCGAAATCTCGAAGGAGGTGAGGTGTAAATGAAATCATAAATCATCTCACTCACACTTAAAGACAGGATAACTTGTTTATCAAGCCACAGTTCATATCCCCACCTGTAATGGTTAGGTGCTTCTTTTAAAACCATATATGTATATACACATCAAGCTACCTATCTTGAGTCAACTCTTTAATGATGTAATCTCCTCTTGGGATCTCCCTCCTACCCTATGTAGTAGTAGTACTCAGTAGCTCAGCCATGTCCAACTCTTCTGTGACCCCATAAACCGCAGGCCACACGCTCTTCTGTCCATGGGATTATCCCAGCAAGAATAGAATACTGGAGTGGGTTGGCATTTCCTCCTCCTCCTCCTCCCCTGTATCTATGGGCAAATGTTTCTCTATCCCTACATGGTTCATAATATACTCCCAGACTAGCATCCTTGGGGTTTTTTCAGAATTCTGGGCCTTAGTCACAAAAGAAGGCAATTGCATTATAGCTCAATTTCCATGAAAGTTTTGCACTGAAAGGCCTTTGGCATCCATCAAGGCCCGTGATTCTCAACCCAGCTTCATGTTAACATGATCTGGACACTTAAAAAAATATATTGATACCACCACCTCAGAGAAACTGTTGTTACTGGTTTGGGGTAGGGCCCAGAGATCTTTTTACAAAGCTCTACAGATAATTTAAGGCTTCCCAGGTGGCTCAGTGGTAAAGAATCTGCCTTCAGTGCAGGAGATGCAAGTTCAATTCCTGGGAGGGGAAGATCCCCTGGAGAAGGAAATGGCAATCTGCTCCAGTATTCTTGCCTGGTAAATCCCATGGACAGAGGAGCCTGGCAGGCTACAGTCATGGGGTTGCAAAAGAATCAGATATGACTTAGCAACTAAACAACAACAGATAATATAACACTGTCAGGTCCCACCTCCTAATGCCAGGTGACACCTGGAGAGATACACGGACAGCCCTTTCCATTAACGTGGCAGTAAGATGGTTACTATTCACTGTTCATTTAGTGCAGAAAGAGCCCAGGCACAGAGGCCTGGAGCAAAACTACCACCTCCCTAGTGACCTTGGGCAAGCTAATTCACCTCTCCCACTCTCAGTTTCCTCATTTGAAACGGGGGAAAGTACATGGGGTTGTTGTAAGATTTAAGTAATTGTTTTAAACCTATAGGTGTGGATCTGCTTAGTACAATACTTAGCAGATGGATAGCACTGCCATGCTGCCTGCTATTATGATCATTCATTCCAAAGTACTTCTTAAATATGTACTGAGTACTGGATCCTGTGCATGAAGAAGACACAGTTCTTTTTCCTGAAGCTCACTTTCAGAGGTGGAATCAAGACAATAGAAACAACAGTACATGCAGTAAGCGCTATAGTTGCATCGAACTGCCAGAGAGGGTCAACAGAGGCTTTACAGCAAAGTGAAGGTCCAGAGCTGAGCCTAGAAAGATTTTTGTAACAAAATAGATTCACATGGGTGCCAGGGGCAGACTCAGAAATAGATCCAATGTTTCTTTCAAACCACAGTTTGACCTCTTTTTCCTAGTTCTGTTATTGCATACTGTGTTTCTTTCATTCCCAAGCTATCACATGACACAGTTTGGCAAAGAGGAATTAACTGCGAACCCACTGGAAGGCCTACTGTGTGTGAGGTGCTGTAGCAGCAGGAGAGATAGACGCGCAGCCCATCAGGTTCAGAATGCAGGCACGTGGGTCACTGAGGACATCTGCAGCCTGTCAACAAATCAAATAATTGATGGCTCCAGACATTATGGACACCTACAGAGAAAGATAAGACGAAGCCCCTGCTACCAAGTCATTCATATCAGATTGAAGAGGCAGATGTGCAGTAACAAACCACATCTGGTCTGTGTTAAAGACGGCACAGGTTACAAGTACAGAAGACCATGGAGATGTTCAGAGGACCAGCTTGCCAAGAGACCCAGGGGAGGTGGAATAAATCTCACTGAGTTGGTGGACCTCAACCTGGGCCTTGGAAGAAAGGAAGTATTAAATTATTTAGGACTGGAGAAGTCACTTTGGCAAACAGCTCCAAGAACAAAGGCAGAAAGAGATTTTCAAGGTGTTCTAGAGAAAGTGAACAACTTTCATATTGCACTAAAGTATACACAAATCTTAACTCATTTTAACTATTGAAGAAGTGAAGTCGTTCGCTCAGTCATGTCCGACTCTTTGCGACCCCATGGACTGTAGCCTACCAGGCTCCTCCCTCCATGGGATTCTCCAGGCCAGAATACTGGAGTGGGTTGCCACTTCTTACTTGGCTGGAAATATGAATTATAGAGATGAAAAGTGGAAATGGGATAGGAGAGCTCAGGATGTAATTGGGGGATGGTCAAGGAGGGAAGTGGAGTTAGTATTTAATTATGTAGAAATGGGGAATCTAAATTTTCTGAGCAAGGTGTGTGTGTGTTAGAAGATTAACTTGGTAACGTTGTGTTGGGTAAATTAGAAGGAATGGAAATTGGACAGAGCAGTTGAGAAACTGTTTAAGATGTGAATGAGGGTCTAGTGGAAGCTACAGAGCGATATGATGTGAGAGGGTAGAATTAAGACAATGAATTGACAAAATTTTGGAAACCTGGTTTGGGCAGTGATGAAGATTTTGAACTTAGATAAGAGAATTCAAAAATAGGCATGTTGTGGGGGGGGGGGCGGGTGGTGCTGGTGTGGGGACCTGTTGAATTAATGTCAGGGCATCCTGCTAGAATGTGCATGAATGAGAACATGCTAGAATGTCCAGAGACCCTTGAGGATGTATTGGTGGAAGTCAGGACTGAAGTCAGGATATAGAGTCTCGATTTAGGAGTCACTTGGATGGAGATAACAGTAGATGAGGGCTGTCAGAAATAGAATAGAGATAGAAAGGTTATGGCCTAAGATTTGGGGAGGAGGCAGGTTTGGGGACAAGCTGAGAAGGAGGAAGAATTTAAGTCCACAAAACAGACAAAAGAACTGACCACAGAGGAGTGAGAAACATCAGGCCAGTGGGGTAAGCCAAGAGGAAAACAGTCAGGCTCTAGTGCTGCAGAAAGTCTAAGGGAACACAAGTCAAAAATTAATAATGGAATTTGATTTTGTGAGCGGGAAAGCTTTTACAGACAGGTAAGAAAGACCACAGCCGGTTAAACAAAGATGATACACTGATGGCGGCATAAGGTCCACAAATTCATTCCCTTTGGTGAACAAAATAGATCATGAGATTTGGCAGGGTAGGGAGTCAAAGGATAAACTTTTCAGAATCAGAGAGTCCTGAATGTATTTGTTGGGGCAGAGCCCCTTGAATGGAGGCGTTTAGGGAGTAGGGATAAGGGAGAGATGAGGTTTCAGAGGAGGCAGGAGGGGGAGTGGGTGGCCTGAGGACATCCAGCTCCTCCCCTGGAAAAGGGAGTATGATGATTCGGCAAGGTTTTTGAGTTGGATGTGGGCACTCAGGACAGATGGCTTCCGCGTTCTCAGTAAAGTGCAACATGAAATACAGCGTGGTGCTGCGACATTTAACAGATGTCACCCATCCCCGCAGTCACCCAACCGTCCACTCTGTTCAGACACTGCATGGGGTCTGGAATACAGTCTGTACAGGGTCTAAGGGCAGAATTTTGGTGTGTTTCTTGTTGCATTAATTTTTTTGTAACTTGTGACAAACTGAAATGTAAGTTATCGAAAGAAGGGGAGACGGGGTGAGCACAGACAGACAAAAACCAAACACACATACAAACAGACACACCAGTAAGCCTTCACTTTTGGGAGGGAACGAAGTCAAAGGAAGAACTCATTGGTTCACTTAAGTAAATAGTATAGCAGAAGATTGAAAACAAGTGGCCTCCTTTTCCTAAGGAGCATTCTTGATTCTTTTTCTTTCAGAGAATTCAGAGTCTTTCTGATGTTCAAAGGAAAGTGTCTTAAACCCTGGTGACTTAATGTATTAAAAAATACCTTTGGTTGGACCCAAGCTGAGGTCTGAAACTACCTCCATCCACCTGATGCTTTATTTTTATTGATTAGAAAGGTTATAAGAGTGATCTGAATGTGATTTAGGAAGGTCACATTGCCAGATGATCAGTTTGCCTAGTCTACTATAGAAATAGCACCGAGGGAAAATCCATAACAACACATCGCAGCATGTGTCCCTTAATGAAAACCTCTATCTAATCAGCCAATGACCCAGTAAACCAAATAAAACCAGTCCATTCCTGGGCTCAGAGTGGCAGGATGTTCATGCATGGATGGTGAGAGTTGTCACCCTACCAAGAAATCCAACACTGTTCTCAGACACGCTTGGGCTCCCCTAGATTCTGCTGAAGTCCTTGAGAGGATTTTAAACTGTTGGGAGCTTGTGACTTGTGTTCAGCCAACCAAGGCTGTGGGACTCCATCTCTGTGTAACGAGGCAGAACTGATCTCTGCTCCATTTCTTTCCTTTATGTTTCCATTTATACAGGCTACTTGTTTTTTTCGTCTCAGCATTTGTTGCTTAACGTTTATTTGCTTGTTAGCGCAGAAATTGATGTCTCTGCAGCTAATAATCTGTTTCTTTAAAAAGAAAGAAAGAAATTGTTGCCTACTGCTTTTTCCCCTGGTCTTCCGGAGCCAGCCACGAGTCACAACCTAAGCTGCTAATCAGAAGTCAAGAATAAGAAAAGTTACATCATCGGGCACAAAGTTGTGTGCCCTGGGGAACATCAGATACAGAAGCCTGGTGAAAAGACAGGTCGTCGGCAACCATGTGCTAAAACGCATGTGAAGACTGGACCGCTGAGTCGAATCCAGCCCGTGTAGTTCGGCTTTCCACGTGGCATCAGTCTCCGGCGGCTGTCACCAGGAACCCCAGCCCTGGCGAGTCTAACATTGATCAGACTGCCTCGGAGCTCAGAGGGGAATAGAGCTTTCCGGATGCTCTCGCCTCACTTCCACGGATCCTCACAGCGTCCCAGTTCCTAGCGCCACCAAGCGTCCCCGAACCCCCTGCAGACCTCGAGGAGCCGGGCAGCCGGGACCAGAAGCTCGCGGCCCAGGTTGCCAGACTCCGCCCGCTGCTCTGGTTGCGGAAACACAGCCGCGTCAGCCGGAGCGGCTGCCACGCCGTACCTGCCCACGAGGGGGCGCGCCGGGCGCAGGCCGCCGCGGGCTCGCGAGCGCTCGCTCCCTCCTTCCTCCGCCCTCCCCAGTCCGCGCTCACCTGTCTGGGCCGCGGGCCGGGAGGCGGGGGGCCGGCGGGAGCCAAGCCGAGGAAGAGGGCGGAGCGGCTCTCCGGGCGCGTCATCGGAGCACCATGGCGGACCTGGGAGCGGGCGGCGACAGCCACACGGGCGGCGATGGCGTGGCGCAGAGCGAAACAGGTGACTGAGCTGCGGGGCCAGGTGGGGGTCGGCGGGCGCGGGCGGGACGGCTGCCAGCGGGGCTGCGGGGCTCGCGTGGGGCCGGCGCTCCCCTCCCCCGCCCGGCCGCGGCCCGGAACGGCCGGCTCGGAGCGCGCTGGCCCTCCGCCCTCCTCCGCCGCCGCGCGTAGCTCGCGCGGCCCCGGCGCCCAAGTTCGCTGGCGCCCGGCCGCAGCCAGGGCCGCCCCTCTCGCGCTCCAGCTCGACTCCCCCCAACAGGTGGAAGCGCGCCAGGGAGCGCGGGCGGGAGGAGGAAATGGGGAGACGCCGGTCCTCCTCTCCCACCTGCCAGGCTGGGTCTAATTCGGTTGAATGGGGAAATCGTATTCCCCCAACCAAGCCACCAGCCGGAAAATCCTTGTCCAGGTGCGGCTCGCAGGATTATCCTTTTCTGCGCAAACCTTCTCGCCTTAACTGGCGCACTGGATGCCGGGGTCGCTCGACGCGGTGGACGCAGCCCGGCGCTCCGGAGCGATTGTCCTGGGGTCCGCAGTTACGACGTTGGTCGCGAGAAGAGCGAGATCGGGGCGGTCGGGAAGCAGGGGCTGTTTTCGGGATGGTGGGGGCCTGCGGGTGCTGGTGGGGGTCTCAGAGAGTCGTTGACTTGAAAGGATCCTCAAGAGTTCATGTTTTCAGTCCGTGCACCAGCCATAGGTGGGAACGTCGTCCCGGCCCCTCCGAACGCTGTACTGAGGACCCCCCCCCCCCCCCTCCACTTCCAAGCCGCGGTCGAGGGCAGGAGCTCACATCCCTGAGAGCATTGTCTCCCTTCCTCCACTCGATCCACCCCCCCACACTCGATTCCCCCCCCCCCCCCCCGCGATCACTTTTTCTTGCAGATCCACCTCTCTTTTCTAGTCCCCTCTTCTATTCTTGGCCAGTAAACTGTTTCTGGTACCTTCCTACACTTGGGGGCGGTGAGGCAGTTTCTTATTTTAAAAAGCAGTGCCAACTGCAGGCTCCCCAATTAAGTTGCGTTTTCTGCTTACACATAATCGCAAAAACAATTGTTACCTAAAAGTGAGACTCCCTCCACCCTCAAAAGAGAGGTGTTGACTTAGAAGGTATGCTTCTATTAATGCGAAAGATCTATTAATGCGAAAGGATCTGTTCAGCTAGGTAGAGCTGGGGCACCTAAAGTCTGGAGACTTAATCCCTCCAGCCAAAGTACCTGAGATTAAGACAAGGCATCTTGAACTTGTTTACTTTGAAGTCACGCTACTTCCTGAAGGGTGGTTTATTTTGTCTTAATGTGTTTGAAAGATTGGCAGGGCATTATTTTGGTTTGGGGTGGGGAAGGAGTGGTTAAGAGGACGTGCCTTTGTAAATGCTTTAGAGAACTTGATAAACTGGGTTCTGAGGGTTAGTGCAGCAGGAGGGCAGTGTCCTCATTAAGAATAGAAACGGTTTGGTGCCTAAGCCGCGCAAAGGAAAAAACGGCAACAGCAACAAAAAAACTGCTTCTGAAGCAAAATTGTTCCAGTGAGTTAATACGCACGTTTTATGCTAAAAATAATAAATAAGCATTTCCTAGAATTTGCACGTGAACAAGATTTTCAGATGTTCGTGAATTACAAACTAGTTTATTCAGTGCTCAGGCATGTTTGCTAAGGAACTGGTCATGCTTCTAACAATTAACATACAAATCAACCATGTGGCTGTCAGTGAAATATTTTCTTTATGATAAAGGCAATTTAACTGGCTACCATCTCCTTCATAGAAAACAATTCTTCCACATCTCTGCCTGGAAACTTCAGTTTCCAAAGGACAAGTTTTATATATAGTCTTTTGAATAAGTGTAGTTTAGTTGATAAAGAATCTGCCTGCAGTGCAGGAGACCAGGGTTTGATCCCTCGGCTGGGAAGATCCCTCAGAGAAGGAAATGGCAACCCACTCCAGTATTCTTGCTTGGAGAATCCCATGGACAGAGGAGCCTGGCGGGCTATGGTTCATGGGATCGCAAGAGTTGGACACGACTTAGTGACTAAACCGCCATAGTTTAACTAAAGCTTATTTCTGGCTCATATCTTTTTCCTATTTTTCTAGCCCTGGATTTCTGTTATGGCTTTTCATGGTCAGAAGACCTGTGTGATTAGGTGCCAAAGAAAGAAGGAAGGTGAAGGTATATATATATATATATTTAAATCTGGGTAGCAATTGTTTGAGGATTGTAACAACTTAGGAAGTTTTTCATGTATTTAAAATATGTGACCTATATCTGAATATCAGACTTCAGTGTAGTACTTTTCTTCTTATGGAGGTATTTAATATTAACATACAAATGCTGCAAGTTATTTTTTTTATAATTACAGGATTATATTGAAGTGAGTTTTGGGGGATGGGGTGGCGATTTCTGTCTTTTATTACCATCAAGAGAAGAACATTGCCACCTTAAATGGCAACATTTGTTGAAGGATTCATTGAATTCCCTTTTAGATCAGGTTATTAGGTTATTGGGCTTCCCCAGTGGCTCTGATGGTGAAGAATCCGCCTGCAATGCAGGAGACCTGGGTTTGATCCCTGAATTAGGAAGATCCTCTGGAGGAGGGCATGGCAACCTACTCCAGAATTCTTGCCTGAAGGATTCCATGGACAGAGCAGCCTGGCAGGGGGGTGGCAAAGATTCGGACATGACTGAGTGACTAAGCCCAGCACAGCACATTAGGTTATTTGGAGGTAGAGCCCATTCTTAAATGTCTTAGTTTTTCTGTCCTTGAAAAGACAGTGGTCTAACTTTAGGGCAATTTAGATTAGAATCTCAGTTGATTATAAAAGTAACACCTGTAATGTGTTCATTATTATATACATATGTATGTGTGTGTATCAAAGATGGGTTGAAACTGGCAGTATACCACCCATAAAATGAGACATTTTTTAAGAATATTGAAAGGTAGGTTATAAAAATCATATTTCTTTCAGCATTCAGAACTGTATTTCTGTCAGCATATGTTTATTTTCTACTCAGAAGTAGTCAAGTCACATTCCTTATGAAGAGTTTTTAATTTTTTCTTTAAAGTGAACCATTTTTTCCACTTAAAGGTAGGCAAGAACTGAGCAAAATAATTGACTTGGAAACAAGTTTTTGGTTTCACCACTAGAGGATGTCAAGTCTATTCAGGTTGTTATTTTGTGTAGCAGACTGAAATTCACAAAATTGCCTCTGCCCAGGCTTTGTGTATTTAATTTTATACTAGTGCTCAAGAACTGTGAAAGTGAGTGTGCAGAGCTAATTTGTCAATTTAATAACTTCCTTTAAAAAAGTCTATTGAATTAAAACCAAATCTAGAGCTGCTCTTGACTAATCCGTGAGAGCACACTTTCACAGACTGAAGATAAGTTCATACTGATAACCTATGAAATCTGTTGACACTCCTTTGGGGGAAATGACTTAGAACCTGGAATATGGGCTTTTTCTCTCTTTAGCCGGAGAAGGCAATGGCACCCCACTCCAGTACTCTTGCCTGGAAAATCCTATGGATGGAGGAGCCTGGTGGGCTGCCGTCTATGGGGTCGCACAGAGTCGGACGCGACTGAAGCGACTTAGCAGCAGCAGCAGCAGCTCTCTTTAGCAGGAAGAGCATTGACCTTTAGTGTGATCTGGTTCATGACTCTTCACTGCGTTTTTTCCAAATTATAAAGTGGTATTTAAGATCTTAGATTTCAGGGTCTGCAAATAAAAATTGTTAGGTGGGGTTCAGATGGCATTAAATTCATCCATTTTGAAATTCACATCCTAGAGCTAGTAATGCCTCATTCAGGTGAATAGATAACTTTTTCCCTGTTATATTTTAGCTCATTCTTACCTTTACATCTTGCTAAGTAGAAGGGAAGTATTATTAGACTAGGCCTGTGGGCTCAGGAGCCTGCATTTAATTGATACATTAGTTAGGCATGTGTGTGAATCACTAATTTACATTGGCATGTTCTGTAAAAAAGAATTCTAACATCTTCATTTCCTGGGGCATGAAAAATAATCATTTGAAAGGGTTTTTTTTTTTTTTTTTTTTGGCTGTATTGAGTCGTCTTTGTTGCATGTAGGCCAGTCTCTGGTTGTGGTGCTATAGGCTCCTCACTGAGGGTGGCTTCTCTTGTTGCAGAGCACAGGCTCTCGGCTGCGTGGGCTTCAGTAGTTGTGACTCCGTAGTTGTGGGCCCTAGAGCATGCAGGCTTCAGTAGCTGTGGCACACAGGTTTTGTTGCTCCGTGGCATGTGGGATCTTCCCGGACCAGGGATCGAACTCATGTCCCCTGCATTGGCAGATGGATTCTCATCCACTGTGCTACCAGGGAAGTCCCTGGGGCTATTTTTGTTTTTTCTTTTAAACTCAAGTCTATTAATATGAGTTGAAAATATTAAGGTTTAGAATAATTTAACCAAGAAATATGTACCTTCTCGAAAACATAATGGTGACTGAAAGGTTGATAAAGACATGATCCTTAGATTTCAAAAGAAAAACAAAACCCACAAGCAAATAATTACAGGGTTATAAGGAGTTCAGTGAAGATAGAGTTACTTCTAAGCTGTGGCCTTTCATCAGGGAGGATGTACTGGGTGTAGGAATTAATTTAAACTTTTAAAATAGGTAAGTGACATATAAAGTTGAATGGGGGCAGGAGAAAAAAATACAGGTGCAGATGTGGAAAAGAGCAAAATTTGGGTCCTAGTGAGTCGTGTGAAGCTTAGCGTGAAAGAATCTAGAAGACGGATTAGGAATGAAGGCAATTGAGGTCGTGTTGTTGAGTGATCCAGCTCAGAGGTTAGTCCATGATTCTGCAGGCAGTGAGAAACTGTTGATGACTCCTAAGGATAACATATCTTGATAAAGTGCGATAAATTAGGTAATTCTCTACCTGTGGATCTTGAAAGCTTGATTAGCAAGGTCTGGCACAAGTGCTCAGCTGTGCATTTTAGAAGTGCACGGTCCCTTCATCAAGGAAAGCCAGTCCCTTGATTAATTCCCTTGATTAATTGCTGCTTTGGGAAGGGTCTCGGGGGCAAGGGGAGGAGGGAGTTTATGAGGAACATACATGTAGTCAGGTAGATCAGCCAAATCTCTGGCGATGAGGAGGGGAATTGGTGTTCTACCCACGTGATCCTCATTTTGAAGTAGTGTTGTAAACTAGGGGAGGGACTTAAGAAGGACGCATGCGGTGACATACAGACCAGCTTTGAAGTTCCTGAAGGAACCTCCTGGGCAGGCGTTGGGCTGGCACTATGGCATGGCAGTGAATGTGGGAAGAGAATGATTTAATTCAAGATTCTCTAGAGGCATGTGTCCAAGGATGCAGGTAAAACATTGACATTTAAGTTTATACTCCAGGTTTGAGTTCAGTTCATTTGTTTAAGGGTGGCATGAATATAGTCATGAGGAGGACCTGGTTTTGGTGGGAGAACCAGACAAATCTCTGCTTTAAACACAGAGATTTGAACTGCAAGGGAGAGATGCAAGAAAATATTTAATGGACACCTGGAAGGGTGGGAATAAGGAGAAAATGAAGGTTGGCACTCTGAGAAGATTCATTCCATAAGGGGAATGTAATGGAGGCCTTGAAAATGAGGAGGGTTCTGAAAGGAAAATTGAAAGAGGGGTGAGAACACTTCAAGGGTACGAGGTGGAAAGCCAGAAGGTTAGGAGAAGCATAATTGAGCAGTGCTGTACCAGCCAAGGGAGAGGGATGAGCCGGTCAAGGATTCAGAGGCTGAAAAGAAAGCCCTGGGCGCTGTTACTGGGTAGTCACTGACCACCCCCAGAGCTGGGGCATTTCAGAGTGGGGGATGTAGCAGATTATGGGATTAATAGACTAGCAGTTGGGAAGTAAAGATAGCCAATTTAAAAGACTCTCCATAAAATACACTGGTGAAAAGAAAAAGTGTAAAATGCTTGAAATGTTTCTTATTAAAACTTTTGAATTTGCACACAGCTTACTGTTCTGGGGGGGTATGTGATTCATTGAGTTTTGTCGAATGTATAGTCATGTAACTACCTCTATGGTAATGATCCAGAAGAGTTCTCACTCCAGAAAATTCCCTTGTGCGGCTCCTCCGTGATCCAGCTCTCCTGCCCTTAACGCCTGGCGACCACTGATCTGCTCACCACCCTAGTTTTGCCTCTTCCAGATTGTCATAAAAGTGGCATCCTACACGTAGACTTCTGAGTCTGAGTTTTTTTCGCTTAACATAATGCATTTGAGATTCGAATGTGTTGGGGACATCAGTGTTTGTTGCTGGTTTGCCATTGTAAGGAAGTCCCACAGATTAATCCATCTACCCATTGAGAAACATTGGCTATTTCCAGGCTTTGGTGATATAAATATTACTGCAAACACTTAGGTACAAGGTTTCCTTATTTATCTAAGGGAAATACCTGGGAGTGGAATTGCTGACTCGTAGGTAACTACCTGTTTGTAAGAAACCAATGAACTGTTCTCCGTAGTGGCTGTGCAGTCTTGCATTCCTCCAAGCAGTGTATATGAGTCTTACTTGCTCTGCATCCTGGTCAATACTTGTTGTTACGTTTAGGTTTGGTTTTTAGACATTGCGCTCAGTTCTTTGAGTAAAGCATTGTAGTCACCTTAAAGTAAATTGGTGCCCTTCGGGATACTACTTGATGCTCACTTGAACCAGGAAAACCTGTGGAGGTGCTCCCAGAGCCCAGGGTATAATGAGGATTTGTTTGGCTCAAATGTCATCAGCTTCTTTTTTTCCGTAGTATTTATTTCTTGGGGAGTCTGCATTCTGAAGTCGATGATGAACAGGAGTGTCGTCATACAGCACATTCCATGCTAGTCCGAATTCTCTTCTCACTGCTTCCTGTCTGTCCTCCAACCCCTGGAAATAAGGCTTTCCAGAATTTGGATTTTTTTTTTTTTTTTTTTTTTTTCAGTAAGAAAGTTGGAAGTATTACAGTAACTTGTTTTCTTTGTTGGCAGACTTTATATTGTCCAGCTCAGTGTCAGTTCTCAGTTACTGAAGTGTACTTATAGAGCTTTGTAAAAAGTCTTGATAATGTGTTTGGACTCAGCATGGGCTAAGGTTCTATAAGCGAAATGTGTACGGTGTTCAGGCTTTTCTAGAAAAACCAGTTTTTTAAGATTTTTAATGAGGTATAGTTGATTTACAGTGTTCTTATTTCTACTGTGCAGCAAAGTGACTCAGTCATAACACACATATACATTGTATTTTATACTTCCCATTATGGTTTATCCCAGAATATTGAATGTAGTTCCTGTGCCATATAGTAGGACCTCCTTGTCTATCCATTCCATTCTATATGTAATAGTTTGCATCTACTGACCCCAAACTCCCAGTCCATCCTTCCCACCCCCCACCCCTTGGCAGCCACAAGTCTGTACTGTCTATGAGTCTATTTCTATTTTGTAGATAGGTTCATTTGTGGCATATTGTAGATTCCACATACGATGTTATTTGTCTCTTTTTGACTTACCTCACTTAGTATGATCATCACTAGTTGCGTCCATGTTGCTGCAGATGAATGTAGAAATGCAAAATGAAGCAGAAAGGAAGCTGAGTGAAATGCATTTGGTATCTATGAACTGGGCTTTGCAAGCATATTTAGTAAAACTGTGATATTTCAGTTTAGAGTATTGAGATTTGGGATGGCTTAATTTCTTCTGTGACTTTTTTAATGCTCTAAAAGTCTGCTTTTTAGAACTGGCTTTGTGGTACACAGAAATATCTTTTACTGTGGCTTAACTTTCCACGTATACAACCTGTATCCCTGACACCGTTGTTATAGTCTAGGAAAAGTTGAAATTCCAAGGTGCAATTCTAGAAGGGACCCCCCCTTCTTCTAGTGTTCCCACAACCCACCACAAGGCCTGTTTGGGTGGACAGTAATGTGCATAATAATTGGCTGTAATGAAAACACCTGACTGCCCTTCAAGGTTTTAATCCAGGCAGGCCTCTGTTTCCCAGAAGCTCTTGACGTCTTTAGTGTGGCAGACATACCAAACAGGGCCCGGTTGCCTGCTTCCATCGTTCCTGCTGGGTCGGTTTATTTTCAGATAGATGCTCTAAGGTAGTATACCCCACAGCCCTGCTGGGTTTATCTAAATATAGCTCAGTCCTTGCCACAAGGTCATGTTGTTGAACCAATTATTGAGGTCATGTGCTGGAACATCATTGGTTCAGATCATTGGTTCTCACTCGCCTTGGGTAGTCTCAGTTGGCTATCACCTGGGGACCTTGTAAATACTCGATACCCTTGCTGCACCCTAGGCAATTACCTGAGAATCTCTAGGGGTGGGAGCCAGGTGGCAGTATTTTTTAAAAATTCCCCAGGTGGTTCCAGTGTGCGATCAAGATTGAGAACTACTTTAGATCCATTTCTACTTAATGCTCTTCCAGTTTTCTTAGGTTTAATTTGGAGGTGTTGAGTGTATCTTATGAAAACCACCTAGAAAATTGTAACATCTACTGCCCTCAAACTATCGAGCTTACTCTTTTATTTTAGCCCAGTCATTTTCTTTTTAAGGAAAGAGAAGTAAATATGGGTATGAGTCCACTTGAATAGCCAAGTGTATGTACACACATATTCTGGGACATATTTATGCACTTTATTGTCTGAATATGCTCATGTAGACACAAGGTTAGGTAATTAGCTTTCTTTTTGTCTACTTGGCTCAGTTGCTGCACTGCCTTCCTCTTCCTCCTCCTCAAAGTTCAGTTTCGGGTGGATAATTAAGGGTTCTGTTTGTAGAAAATTGCATACTTTTCTCAGAGATCTTCATGGTGACCCATGAACCCTAATCACCAGGTGCCTGGCTGGAGACCAGCCCTTGCTTCTTCCGTCTGTAAATACGTGGCACCAGGATGACCTTAGCCTTGATGCTGTCCCCTCCCATCTCATACCTGACCTGACGCCAGTGCCCTCTGGGCTGATCTTTCCTTCACCTCTTCTTTTCCTCATTCGTGGTATTTGACCGAAGGCTTGGTCTGGTAAGCTCTGCTCTTTTCATTTGGCAATTTTTCTCAACAGTACTATTCACATCTGTGGCTTTGAACCTCACCTCACATGACCATCTCTGACTTTGTTGTGTCAGAACCTCTAGAGACACTTCTGAGTTGCAGTTGTGTGTGCTTGCAAGGCCTTGTGGTGCCATCCATTGTGGTTGGAAGCCCTTTCCGAGAGGGCTTACCTTTGGCAGAACTGGTCTCCTCTTTTCTGCTCCTTGTAGCTGGTGTCTGCTTAACTGTAAAATCCAGGGCCAAAACAGAAAGGACAGTAGGGGAGATACAATGGCATGATCCCCGGAGAAGCGTATCTTTTTTGTTGTTGTTGTTTTTCTTCAACATTATACTGAAACTGAGCACGTGGGAAGACATATAGTCTTACTCTCAGCATTGACTGCCCAATTATTTAGGGATAATGCTAAACTATTTGTGCTGGGGCTTCCCAGGCAGCTCAGTGGTACAGAATCTGCCTGCCAATATATGAGAGACAGGTTCGGTCCCTGGGTTGAGAAGATCCCCTGGAGAAGGAAATGACTACCCACTCCAGTATTCTTGCCTGGAGAATCTCATGGAGGAAGGAGCCTGGTGGTCTGTAGTCCATGGGGTCGCAAAAGAATTGGACACGACTTAGTGACTGAACAACAACAGATTATTTTATGCCAGGACTCTGGGCTCTGGCTGCCTGGGTTGCAAGCTCAGCTCTACTCCCCACCCCTACAAGCTGAGGGAAATTGGGTAAGTTATTTGACCATTCCTCAGTTTCTTCCTTTTTAAAACAGAGATATTGGTACCAGCTTCATGGAGTGAGGATTGAATGAGTTAGTGCACGTCGAACATGTAGATCAGTGTCTGACACAGCATAGGCATGAAGTGTTATAATTAATGCGGTCATGACTATTAAGGATTAGTGCTGCATCACTGTGACACTGTGGACCCTGGCATGCTAAATCTCTCCCTTAAGCAAATTTTCTAATTGTGAAGCCTCCGTAATAAGAGATTCGAATATAGTGCTGATTCAGACTTGACAGCTGCTGTGATCACAGGGCCGTTGGCTTGTCCCAGGCATGGGAAGCATCATCAAAGCACCTGGGTGCCCTTCACCTGCCACAGTGTTGGACGCGGACGCAACCTCCCAGGAGAAGATGGTGACACCCTGGCCTGTGAGCTTCATGGACTGTGTTGTAATTGAGTCGGACAGCCACGCTGTCCCATCTTGACTTATTTTTGTTTTGTTTTTATGGTATTCAAATGTGTTTTTATTAACATACTATAGTTCTAAATGTTCTTAAAGTGTGATTGCTGTAGGATTATTGCACTTTACATGAAAGGTGGACTTCCATTCTTTTCAAACCACAAAGATGGACTTGCCAGGTTTGTTATACCCTTAAGAAGTCACCGTCACTTCATTTAATGTTTAGCTCAGCTGGTAAAGAATCCACCCGCAATGCAGCAGACCCCAGTTGGATTCCTGGGTTGGGAAGATCCCGTGGAGAAGGGATAGCCTTACCCACTCCAGTATTCTTGGGCTTCCTTGGTGGCTCAAGTGGTAAAGAATCCGCCTGCAATGTGGGAGACCTGGATTCAATCCCTGGGTTGGGAAGATCTCCTAGAGAAGGGAACAACTGCTTACTCCAGTATTCTGGCCTGGTGAATTCCATGGACTGTATAGTCCATGGGTTGCAGAGTCAGACACGGCTAAGCGACTTTCACTACGAGGAAAATAGAGGAAGCTTATACAGCTTGCCTTCTGCAAACTTCCATAAGAAAGTTTGGGTTTCTTCAAAGTACAGACATGAAAGAGAAAAATCAGTAAGCTGTCTTATTTGTCAGTTTCCTATTGAATTTTATGAGACTTTCTTAAATTGCAGAGGCTCCATTTACAAGGCCAGTTCTGGTTGTGTGATATGAGTATGTGTGTTTGAGAGAGTGAGACATGCACATGTGCAGAGACATTTTTCCTAAGAGAACACTATCTCCTTCACCTTGTAATTTAGATTTTTATATCTTGAAAATAACTTAGTAAATCTTAAAATGTCACTTCCTCCAGGGGATCCTGGGTGTTTAGATGCCTTCAGATTGTCTTTATGTATACAGTAGATGCTGTGGTAATTGAACAAATATGCTTTTTGCCATCTTCTATTAAAATTTGTATCATTCTTCAGAGAAAAAAATTGTAAATGGCATTATTGTATAATTTGCTTAACACTGGAACAAACCCATTAATTTATCTTGCACCAGTGGCTTCCTACCATCTACCATCTCTGTGAAGATGCTCTTGTTGGTATATAGCAAGATACATCCACATGCTTTGTCCCAAGACTTTGTGTTAAGTCCCAGGCTGAGAATCAGAAGGTAAAATACAAGTTGAAGAAATAGCTGTACAGTAGAAAGAAAGCATGAAAATAGAGAAAAGGGAGATGGAGCTATTTTAGTTCAGGAGACCTATGAGAGGACAAATGCCATAGTCTTATAATCCAATGAAGCCTCATGGGAAAGAACACTAGTTTGGTGTTTTTAATTGAATTTCTTGGTAGTCCAGCTGTATCCGAAGTAGTCAGCTTTGAGAATGTCATCTTGTTTATTTACATTTGCCTGCTACTCTGAGCATGGAGGGGAAAAAAAAAGTCCCCATCATCCACCAATTTGTACAACACAAGTCTAAACCATACACATGATTAGAACCTCATGTCATTGTGAAGGCGATTAAGGAGTCATTCAAGAAGGTTTTGGAAGAGGAGGAGCATAGAATGTCAGGAGGAAAGGGAAAAGGGCTGTTCTAAATCTGGCTGCTGGTTCAGAAATAGGACTCGGCGTATGGCTCTTGGACATCCGTGAAGTAGAGTTCACACTGCTCTGAAGTGTATGATGACTTTTTCCTCTACAGAGCACGTGGTTTTCTATTACTGAGGTACCTACCTGAAAACACTTCATGGAACAATTTTCAGTATTGCGGTTATTTTTAAAGCAAACAGCTTTGGTTATGTAAACCGCCCTCTTTTGGTTTGTAAACAGAAAGCAAGGACAAAGTCTTTTTATACTGAACTGGATGCACCCTGGCTTTGTGCTTTAGGGAGACATGGGTGCCTCTTGTTTGAGGGGTTCAGGGTGAGTCTCTTCCTCTGTGCCTATGGAGCCCAGGTAATACTATCTCCAGCAAGAAAAAAATTTGAGAGGGGGAACAGATTTTTATTATGAGGTTGATTCCTTTCTACACTATTGCATGTATCTGGAACAGCCCTTTTTTTTTTAAATACATCCAAAATTTTAGTACCTTTAACAATGAAAATGTAGCTATTTTGCCTTATGATAAAAAGGCAGAATGGTGTGTTGGTGATATTTTAGGAAATTTGCCAAGTCTCATTTGGCATTGTAATCCTTCCTCAGTAGCCTGTCTGAAGTGTACATGAGTTTTAAAATGAGGGCTTAGAACATGGATGTGTAAGGTAAAAGGTTTTAGAGATGAGGTTCCGGGGTGCTTTGAGTGTCCTTATCAATTCATCCATCCTTCTGAGATGTTATTTATTTCTATATAAGAGCCCCCTGAAATCTTAATAGCCCTAGGTTAGGCAAGACAAAAAGAAACTGTATTTATCAAAAAACAAATTGGATTGCTAGTAATATCTACATTGAAGTACTTCATGTCTTTTTTTTTTTTTAAGTGATTATTGATGTATTGGGCTTCTTCCCTGGTGGCTCAGATGGTAAAGAATCCGCCTGTGATACAGGAGACCCGGTTTCTATCCCTGGATCAGGAAGATCCCCTGGAGAAGGAAATGGCAACCCACTCCAGTATTCTTGCTTAGAGAATCCCATGGACAGAGGAATTCTTGGCAGGCTTCAGTCCATGAGGTCACAAAGACTTGGACACAAGTCAGAGACTAACACACACTTTGATGCATTAGGAACATTTTTTATTTAGCACTTGCAAATTTTGAAAGCTTCTGGGCTTGCTATTTAACCCAAATATAGTTCTCTCTTACCTGTATAATTTATTTACTTTTAAAGATTTAGACCATTTTTAAAGGCTTTATTGAGTTTATTACAATATTGCTGCTTTTTTTTTTCTTAATGTCTTGGGTTTTTTGGCCCTGAGGCATGTGGAATCTTTGCTCCCCGACCAGAGATCCAACCCGTACCTCCTGCATTGGAAGGTGAAGTCTTAACCACTAGATCACCAGGGAGGTCTGTACCTGTATAATTTAGGTTTAGGCTTCTGGTTGGTTGCACACAGTTACAATGGATGTGCTAATCCTTTTCACTGAGAGCCTTTAACTGAACAAAAATGACCAAACCTTAAACTTGCCCACCAGCATTTTATACTTCAGCATTTGTTTGTTACTTCCTTCCACTAGGTTGATTTCAGAACTGTGCCAGAGAATTGTATAATTCATCTTTGGTCAGAGTTGGGTCTAGTTAACAAATAAATCAATAACTATGTAAAATTTAGTACCTTAAACCTTTGTGCACACTTTATCTTCCTATGAAAAATGTCTTTTTTCACAATCTCTCCTTCCAAATTTATCTACATACCGTAGTTTCCTCTAATTGAAACAGTAGGAAGGATTTCTTTAAGTTTCATATCTGTACTTTCTAGACCATTTACTTTTGAGACAACCAGGCTGTTTAGTTCTTATAATGATAAAAAAGGGTTTATTTGATGCTTTGAAGTCAACCTGTATTGGATTCTCAGTGAAAAATCATCAGTGAAAATACAGGGAGATTTAATCTATTCTGAGGTATCCAGTTTATGAATACTATTTTCATAGAGCATTGCAATATTGGAAATGATTTGAGTAGATAGTATTCCAGTCTATTCAATGAAGGTTATGATCATTGACAGGTAGTCCTCTGACATGCTTTATTTCAGTGTGGGATTAGGGTCTTCATCTCGGGGTCACTGACTGAGATGGTTAAATTTATGTGTCAACCTGACCAGGCTACAGGGCCCAGTTTGGTCAAACATTGGAGTAGGTATTGCTGTGAAGGTATTTTGTAAATGTTAATCATATCTGCAGTCAGTTGACTTTAAATATATCTCCTCCTTTATCAAGAAACTTACTCCCGATAATCTAGAAGGTCTGATCCTATCATTGAAGGCTATCAGTGAAAACTGAGGTTTTCCAGAGAAGGAAGAATTTTGCCTCAAGGCTGTAACATACAAGTCATGCTTGAGTTTCAGCCTGCTGGCCTTCCCTACAGTTTTGGACTTGCCAGCCTCCACAACTGCAGCAGCTATTTTTCCTTAAAATAAATCTCTTTATATATATTTTGGAGAAGGAAATGGCAACACACTCCAGTATTCTTGCTTGGGAAATCCCATGGACAGAAGGAACCTGGTGGGCTACAGTCTGTAGGGTCGCAAAGAGTCGGACATGACTGAAGTGACTTAGCATATATATTTTACATATTATATTTTTTTCCAAAGACACGGAACCGAACCCTGACTGATATGTCGACCCACAGGAAGAAAACCAAGGGTTTACCTCTAGAATTATGCAAAACACTTAAATTATTTTTTGAGAGAAAATTTAAGTCTTAAGGTTAAAAGAGGATATTAAACCTTCCTAAATTGGAGGAAAAAATCCCAGTTGATATCAGTTTTTGTTTTAGGAGAATTGGGAAGAGCAACAGAAGGTAAGGATTGCGGGGGTGCAGGGGGGCTAGGTTTCAGAGTCTGAAACACATTGCTGTTGTGTTCTTCACTGACCTAAAGACTTAGGACTATCTTTCGCCTTAAAATGTCCATAAAGTAATAAACTGAATTGGCTTATATTTGTTGCTTTTTCACTCACAAACCTTTAGATCTCATCTCTGAAGTCACACAGCCACAGTGAGCCATCCGAAATAAATTGTGTCATGAAAGGAAAACGTGTATGTCTTATTCACCTTTACGCCCCCTTCCCCAGAGTTTTTCACCCAGTAGCTTTCAGTAAGTTGTGGGTGGGTGGGAGAAGAGGGAGGTCTGCAAGCTGCAGGTGCAGAAATCATGGTGTGGGCCTCTGCTGTCCGAACACCCACTGAGGGAGGCTTCCATTGTTTTCATTATTTAGCTTTAGGTCTGAAACCTCTGGGGGGCATCAGTTGAATGAGTAAAGCAATAGGGCTGCAGAACTGCCTACAGAGTGAAGCCCTGTGAAGTTTAGGTGTGGAGAGTCAGCGACAGCAAGGAAGAGGGTAATTTGAACCTCTCTCGGGCTTTTTCTCTCGGTCCGACTGTTTTCCCTGAGGATATAGCTTGAGTTTCCATTTTCGTCAGGTCACGGAATGTCAGGATCAGAAGGGACTCTAGAGTCTGAAACTCAAACCTGTGTACCATGCATAAGCCCAACATATCACCCCGGATCGGTGCTTGTGCATGACTGTCCTCGGTGCTGTTACCTTTGGTAACTTCCAATCACCCAACCTCAGCCTGTGTGCTTAAACTACACTAAAAGTTCGCCTTTAAATCCGTCCTTTTTATTCCTCCAGAGTCCTATTTTCTCCAGAGAAAATGTACTTTTTCCCCAATGATCCTCCTATGTTACAGGCTCGAGTCTTTGTAAGTCTTAGCTGCTTTTCTGAATAGGTTCTCATTTGTCATCCCATTTGAACTGTCGAGCTCAGACCGTGGGATCTGAGGGCCAGGAAATGCAGAAGGCTTGCTCCTCTGACCCAGCACGCCGGCTGTGCGCTGCTGTCCCCCGTGAGGATGTCAGGATGGGCCCTGCCTTGTCACACTGAGATGTGGGAAGCTTCCTGTCCGAGGGCCCTCCTTCCTCGTGTCTGCTGAAGCTGGGGTGGGTCTTCATTTTGTACCTGTGCAGTTGTTCCTTTTTAGTACAAGAAGAGGTGTTCATATGTATCACAACTAAAGCCATCTCTTTAGCTACAGTCCATTATTTCAAATCGCTGATCATTTTGGTCCTGATTCGAACCATCGCTCAGCTGTGTTTTTTTCTGCAGATGTAAAACCCTCATTCTCATCTGCATCTTTCGTAAAAATGTTACCCTCCTTTTCTTCCCACTGCCTACATCTCAGCTTTTATTTGTACTATTGGTATACCCATGCTCACTCCCCTGCGTGAGTCTTCCACATGCCGGGGGATGCCTGTATAAAAAAAGTGAATGAGTGGTTCTTGTATTTCTGTCTTCTGCTTTCTGTCCTCCCAGCCACCGCTTGAGATCCCTTTTCTCCACGTGAACAAAGTTATTATGTGACAAGGTTTTCTTAAGTCCCACTCCTTGTTCCTTCCTGCCCATCCAACCACAGCTGCCAGACGGGCCCATCTGGATGACACATTACCGCTCCTCAGTGACGCCCCTGTCCTTGTTTGGGAGAACAATTATGTGACTTGGCACCTGCCTGCCCTCCGGTGTCATCTGCCAGAGCACCTCATTTTGTGTCTTTGATGTTTTACCAAAACTCCTAAAAATGAGGAACCTGGTTCTTAGTTTTCTTATCTTTCTAATTGTATGGTTCAAAAATTAAACATGTAACTTGCTCATAGACCAGTGATGGATTGGGTAATTTTTAGAAACACTGCTCTGGGCATCTGTCTCATTCTTCTATTGAATCCAATGATTGATTTCTTTGCCTCATTTTGAATCTCTAAAATTGGTATCTAAGCTCATAAGGCTGTCCCTATTAAAGGAAAGGACCTTTCATGAGCATTTTAACTTCTGTCAAGGAATTCAGAAGCCCATGTGGTGTATATTAATAAAGTATTACCACTGAGAATAATGAACAGGAAAGCCTAAAGGCTCTCTAGCATATGGTACTGGGTTAAAGTTTAATGTGGCATTTTATAACATTTGCAACTTAGCTAGTGATACCTAATGTTTAGGAGAGGGTTTTAAAGAAAACTTAGTATCTGTACCTTACAATCAGATAAATGATCCCTCCGGGTTTCACATTTATGACAGAGCAGACAAGGGAAAGTGGACTTTGCTATCACCATGAAGTGTTCATGCAGCAAAGATTAATAGAAATGTTACAAAAGGCATGGCGGGAACCTGGTACTCCTTGGTTGATGGCACCTAACTACTAGAGTACTATTTACTGTTTTTCTTATAAGTGAAAGTCGCTCAGTCACGTTCCACTCTTTGCAACCCCATGGACTACATAGTCCGTGAAATTCTCTAGGCCGGAATACTGGAGTGAGTAGCCTTTCCCTTCTCCAGGGGATCTTCCCAACCCAGGGATCAAACCCAGGTCTCCCACATTCTTTACCAGCTGAGCCACAACGGAAACCCAAGAATGCTGGAGTGGGTAGCCTATCCCTTCTCCAGGGGATCTTCCCAACCCAGGAATTGAACCGGGGTCTCCTGCATTGCAGGTGGATTCTTTACCGACTGAGCTATCAGGGAAGTCCTTTTTCTTGTAAACCTGTTAACAAAAGGTGGTACAGAAGATCAAAGCAAACCTGCTTTATTTTCCTTTCATAGCATCAGTCTGCCTTTGTGTAGTATTTCTTTGTCCAGCTCTCCCTAATGCTGCAAGATGGCAGAATGTTGTGCCTTTATGGCCACAGATGCCATCAGGAAGTGGCATCATTCTAGGAAACTGTAAGGGAGCCATTTAACTTCAAGGAAGGGGATGGCAGAGAACCAGCTGGGACTTTTTGTTCCCTAGGAGTTGTTTTGATTTCACATCCACCTATGCTGGCTTTGTTGTTTTCAAACAAGGTAAGGTTTTTTTTTTTTAATTACATTAAAATATGGATTTCTAAAGCTCCTGCTTGCAGTAAATTGCTGCTTACTTTGGGGAGATGCATAAAGTATTTAAAAGATTACTGAAATCTAGTAGTTTTGAAGAATTAATAGTCTCCACAAATATAGAAATGTGGGAAAGCATTTTGGTACTTCTGGGCCCCACTGGAAAGTAACTTATATGGATATAGAACTGTAATTTACCAGTGACTGGCCATGTGATCCAGCAGTAGTGATTTTTGTTTTCAACTACAGTCCTTGATTAGTGCAAATCAGCCCCTTTACCATTTCTGTAATGTTTTTGTAAAGCTCACTAGGCTTTCAGAAAGGAAAATCTAAGTATGCTTTCTCACTGATTAAGCAGATTTCTCTTGGCAAGAGGAAATTCTTAGATGCACTCAGGAGCTGTGCGGTCTTCCAGTTTTGTGGTCACAAAAGCTTGGGTAGCATAAATACGAACAGCAGCCTGAAGGGTATGTGTGGATGCGTGTGCCTACATGTGTTTAGTCTCTTATATAACATCACGACAACGAGGCCCAAGTCATGAGCTGACTCTCCTACAGATCAGCAGGTTTAACTGTTTCATGCTCACGGTTTGGTGCCAGCCAGGGTAGAAAGACAGACATAAATTCATTGTGTACTGTGGGAGTAGGGTGGGAACAGCAGTTGCTCAAGGTCCTATTGGCCTGTTTGGTTCATAGCAATGATGAGTGGTACCATTTCCACCTATGATTTTTCAGTACATTTTGTGATTTTTTTCTGCTAATATTTTTTTCTCTGTACAAAGCCAGGCTAGTTGTAAAATCTACCCTTTTGCACCAGTTAGTCTCATTTGTACGGCGTCTCTGTTACTACATCACTTACTATTTTAACAGTTTAAACAAAGCATTTGTAAAACCTGATTGATTCTTGGACGTCTACATGCCTGCATTCCCATGGGAACTGAATGAAGCTCCTGTATCTGTAGGTGACAGGCAAGGACAGTCGTGACATGTTGAATTGAAAATGCCTATTAGTGCTGAGAACAGTAAAGAAGTTCAGAGTAGTAATCCTTTTAATTCTGGGAATATTAATTTAAGGTCCCACTCTCCCCCTTTTCACATTTGCTTTTATTTTGGGTCAGAGTGTAAAAAGGAAAAGATTATAGCCTCAGGCTCTGCCCCTTCAGGGATCAAGCCGGGGCAGTCCCGCAATAGCGTAACTTAAACCTCTGTATCTGTAAAAAGCTGGGTTTGAGCATTTAGGAAACTAATCTCAAATGTATTCCTGTGTCTTAAATGGGGTAACAAATGTGTACTTCATGGGTAGGAAAAAATACTTTATTATAATTATTTGATCTTGAGCTGTTTGCTTTCCTGTGACTGGTCACAGCTGTGACGGTGACGTCGTGGGTTTTGGAGTCAGGATCCACAGGGCAGCAGGATGAAAGCATCTTGGCTTTAGAGCCGATGGGCCTGAGTTTAATTCTGACTCGGTGCTTTGACCAGCTGTGTCACTTGAACCTCTCTGAGCCTCCGTCTCCTGATCTGTCAAGTCACAGCTCCTCTCTCTCGGGGCGGCTGTAACTAACCAAGGTAGCACGGGCTTTCTTGGTGGCTCAGATGGTAAAGAATCCACCTGCAATACAGAGGACCCAGGCTCGATCCCGGGCTCAGGACGATCCTCTGGAGGAGGGAATGACAACCCACTCCAGTATTCTTGCCTGAGCAATCCCATTGTCAGAGCAGCCTGGCGACTTTCACTTTGTGGACTTCCTGGTGGTCCAGTGGTTAAGACTCTGCTCTCCCAACACAGGGAGCCCAGGTTCGATCCCTGGCCAGGGAACTAGAGCCCACATGCTGCAACTAAGACCCAGTGCAACTGAATAAATATTTTGGGGCTTCCCTGGTGGCTCAGATAGTGAAGAATTTGCCTGCAATGTGGGAGACCCGAGATCAACCCCTGGGTCAGGAAGATCTCCCGGAGAAGGGAACCCACTCCAGTATTCTTGCCTGGAGAATCCCATGGACAGAGGAGCCTGGCAGGCTCCTTTTGGGGTACCAAAGAGCAACTCACACTTTGACTTTCAAGATAACATATCTAACGCACCTGGCACAGTGTCAGGCAGGAAGTTGAACATGTTGCCAGCAGATGGGTTCTTATTATAAACCTACACTTGCGACCACCCTGCCTTATGAGTTGAGTGATGGTGGCAATCTCTGACCTCCTTCGGTAGGCTCTCATTTCCCCCCGTCCCCCAAAAAATGATTTTAAGTATAACTTGTATTCTTTTAAAAACTAAAGCAAAACCAAACAGCCATTTTAGTGGTTTTCACATTTTGAGGCAAATCGAAATTTTCCAGGAGACCCCTCGGGCTAGAGCAGGAACAATTCTTCTCCCTCACTGAGGGGTATTGCAGTGAAGTTCACGAAAGAGGAAGACTCTTGATTGCCTGGGTTGAGTGTTGGAGCTGGGCTGTCCTGTGAGCTCTCTTCCCCAGGACCTTCATTCTGCTGGAAACCTTGAGTGCAGCCACAGACTTCAAGGAGGACTCCTTCCTGAAATTTGTAATCTTGTCTGGACAACTTAAATGCTAGATAGTATTTGCTTTGCTGTTGCATTTCTCCCATAAAATGATTGAGATCATCGTTGAAAGTAATGGAATGGATACCTGCAGAGGTCAAAAGCCACTCTTAGAAAAGTTTGTTGTTGTTCTTCTAGGACAACGAATAAATATTGTCATTTCAGTTTTTTATTTAGAAGGTGGAGAAGAAGATCCCTTTTTCTTCTTTCAGTAGTAGTTTTATTAAACTCAGTGGTGATGATCAGAAGCTGTTAGCTATATTTGAGTGAGGAATATTTTCTGAATGAAATCTGTCATTTGCCCAAGACATTGATTTTCATTTTCTCTTTCAAAAGGTAGTTTCAATTATGCTTTGTGTGGATGTTGCTTTTGTAAGTACCAGCCTGATTCTCAAGAAGAAACTAAAATAGATTTGAAAATATTTCAGATATGTTTATGTATGATAATTGACCTGTGTTTATTAATCATCTGATTAAAGAAAAATAATTAGGAAATAAAAAATTCTTTAATCCAGAAAAAAGCTTACCAATTATAGAAGGTTATGGAAATACATTAACCAGTTTGTATCCACTGTTTATTTCAAGGCATTTTCTTTCCTGTCCACATCTTGCCCTCTCTGTAGGAGTTGGAGTAGAGGGATCTGGTATTTTAAACCTTGTGGGCCAAGAATTTTTTATAAGAAGGAAGATTGAAGTAGGAAGAAGGGAATCTAAATTTTCATCATAGACTTGCTGCCAACTAACATTTGACTTGGGCAAGGAACTTCATTTCATGGGTCTGGGTTTCCTTGAACGTAAAATGATGCTGATTGAGATGCTTTCCGAGACCCATTCAGCTCATTTTCGTCTTTTATTCCAAATGCCTATGTCATAGGTTAACATGATTTTAAATAAACCCCATATCTGAAACTTCCTACATTTCTCTAAGCCACAAATCAAAATGCATTAATTAAATCTCCCAGCCTTTGGAGGGAAAGATTTCTGAAGATTTTTCTGTTGTTGTTTTTTTTCCAGCAGGCATTTGCTAACCATTTAGTACATTTCCAGCCCTACGCTGGGCAGTATAAGTAAATAAAAAGCAGAAGGATTCCTAGATGCAGTTGACAGTTGAACTGAAAACACCTTAAATAATTATGAGGCAAAAGTGAACTAGTTATAAAAATGTATTATAAAATATAATTAAAGCAGCTGATATTTATTAAGCACTTTTTTCTTCTGGCACCAGCATCATTTAATCCTTGCCCCTAATCCTGTGAGACAAATGATATTATCAACCCAGTTTTATAGAGAAAACTGAGGTACCAGGAGGGTAGTGAATTGTCTGAAGTTACTCTGCCATGCCAAGGATTTAGATAGGATGTCTTCCTTGCCTTAGCACCCCTGAGTCCCCTCTTAGATAAATAAGTTTGTTGTTTACGTGTGAGTCTGTGGACTGTAGCCTATCAAACTCTGTCCATGGGTTTTCCCAGGCAAGAATACTGGAGTGGGTTGCCATTTCCTTCTCTAGGGGATCTTCTCGACCCACGGATCAAACCTGTATATCTTGAGTCTCCTGCATTGATAGGCGAATTCTTTACCAATGAGCCACAAGGGAAGTCCATAGTAAGTTTAGGGATTGAGAAAAAGTAAGAGAGTAGGCTGGGGGCGGGAGGATGGCTACAGACTTTCTAAGTCAACTTTGATTAAAAGGCAGAAACAAATAGAACAAAGATTATTTTCTTAGTTTGGAGTTTGACATTTTTAATGTCATTTATTGTATATTTAGGTTTTCTTGCACACAGCATGAATTTTAGGCAGCCTAGAAATGGAGAGTCTCATAAAATGAGAGAGATGATTTCAGGAGAAAACAATAATCACATGATTGTGTGCTTTGGAGAAATCAGTCCAAAAAAGAGCTAGAATTGGGTCAAGTGTTGGGAATTGCTCAGCCCTGCCGGTAAGGAGTTACCCAGAGTGGTAGGAATTGGGGGGAGTTTGCTGGATATAATCAAGGCAGCTTGTTGCCCATTGGAGGATCGTAGTGTCTCATTTGTGTCCCTTCAGCATGACCTGCAGAAGTGATATTTCAGATTGTGGTCTCTGAGAACAGGCAGAGTTCTCCCCTGCCTGTTTTCAGTGGAGAGTCTCGGGGACATGGCCAGGCTAGTCCTCGTGACAGGTAGCTCCAAGCCTGCACTTATACAGACTCTGGGGTCTTAAGAGTGTCAGGGAAACTGGGATGTGTTACCGAGTGTGAAGTGAGCTGGAGGGTGCCAGCCAAGCCTTCATTCATCCAGGGGCTCACAAACATCGTTACGATGGAAAACCTGGTCCCCCAAAGAAGCAAAAGCGGTCTCACCTGGAGCCCCTTTCCCCAACTAGGGAGTCCACCGCTGCCTGTACAAGCAGAACGACATTTCTCCTCCCCTCCTGCTGCTCCTGCCGCTGCGAGGGAGAGGGAGCTGCCCGGCGGCCAGGCGGCCTCGCCTCCTCGCGCTGTAACCCTCTCCTGGCGAGCTCCCAGGACCAGCATCCCAGCCGGCTGGCTGCCGCCGCTCCACCGGGAAGATGGAGCCGCTCCCAGCCCTCCTCGATTAGGATATGTCAGGGTTGTCAGGGCAACTGTTCACGGCAGCATCTCCTGCTTCCCCTTCTGTGCTGCGTGCTGAGTATTTTCTGTGTGGTAGCAGGAGGAAGGCTGGGAAAAGGTGCCGAGCAGGAAGGAGAAGCTGGGATCTGACTGAGCAGGTTAGGCAGTGGAGAGAAGCGTTGGCCCCTGCGTGCCTTTTGCAGGGCTTTTCTGCAAGGAGAGAGTGGGCGTGTGTGGGTGTGGGTATGGGTGTGTGATCAAGCGAGCTTGAGCCAGCACACGTGCCTGTGAGGAGTAAGTGGGAGGGGGCTGGAAGGGGAGGGGGCGCTGCTAGGTGAGGGGGAACTGCAGGGCCTCAGTTACCAGGAGGCTGGTAGTATCTGTCAGCTGTTTGCACACTGTTTCCCCATAGGGGATCTATTACAAGTGCTCAAATGAACCGGCAGCTTAGAAACTAGCAGCTTCCTGGAGCTGCAATTATATAAGCATATACTTTGGGTATACTAGTAATTAAAAAGCAAGTCGCAGCGGTATGCCTGGATCAGCTACAGCTCTCCGACAAGAGAGACTGAAGAAGCCCCATGCAAGGCCAGTCCCCCTTGGCCTATTCACCATTAATGAGGAAGATGAGCAGCAGAAGAATGGACATTCCAGAAGACCAAAAGGTATGCCTCAGCCCTACCCTGTGGTCAGAGCCAGACCAGCCCCCCGTTTCCCACACTCCATACATACAGCACTCCTATCAACTAGACTCTGGTGCACGCTGTGTGAAGTGCTGGTGACCTGCTGGCACAATTCACGGGTTATATTTACACACTCCGTAGGGCTGTGTGTGTCTGAAAGGGAGAACAGATTTTTGCAGATTGGGTAGGTTTCAGATCAGCTGCCTACTTGACTCAAGATGCTTTCTGGGCCTAGAGAGCTTTACTCTTCACCTGCTGGCTTAAACAGTCCCCAGTGACTGTCCTCATCAGGAGGAGGGAACGTGAGTTCTCAAGGTTAAAATGAATAGCTCCCCGCCTTCCGTAGGTGCATCGGGCGATTTTCTCCTCGAGAGAGATTAGTTGGATCGAGTGACCCAAAAGTGCAGCCTTTCCATGGGCAGAGGGTCAAGCTGTTACTTGCTCTTCTATTTTGGAGTGCCGAGAGAGGAGGAAATCAAACAGCAAGCATGACCGTGGGAGGCAAGGCTGGGGAGCAGGGAGGAGACCCTGAGGTTTTATAACTCCTGATGGCAACTCTGCTGCATCTGAGTAGAGGTTGAAATGTGCCGGGTATGGAAAGGAGAGGACCAGTTCTTGTGCTGTCCCTTCATCAGGATGAAATGGGGCAGCAGCTCGCCGGCTTCTTCCATCCCAAGTACTGCATCATCCTTAGCGCTGTCTCACGGCCACCCTCCTGGGCCTGCAGTCACCATTCAGACAGCAACATCATGCATTTTGAAACAGGACTTTAAGGCTTACATTTTCCAGTATCATTCTTGCAGCGCCCCCTTCCCACACATAGATGAGCTATTAAGCTGATCGGTGATCAGTTTTGTTGTTTCCTATGTTCTGATTACGTTTTAGCTCGTGTTCAAATTGTCCTGTCACCGAGAGATCACATTTTGCTCAGTGTATCTCAGAGCTGTAGCATAGCAAAGGAGCAAGGAAATATTTGAGCCGTGATGGAATGAGCGTTTACATAGAAGCCACTGTCTGAAGACAACTGGCTCTTTCTCTCCTGGTTCTGGGTTCAATCTCTTTGCTTTTAGGAAATATAATGTAAACTCTCTAAACCAAAAAGTGTATTTTAATCTCATCTTTAAAAGGCTATACAGGGAAGTCCTAATAAGTAGAGTCTTATTACTGTCGTTGATCTTGTTTCACTGTTTCTGTCTGAGGACCAGCCGTCTTCAGGTATCTGATGCTGTATGACCAGAAGGTGACTTAGGTGATTCTTTTATTTGCCCGTGAACTAGATCCTGGTGAAAACTAAATGCTTTAAATTGTTGGTAGCAAAAAAAAAAAAAAATTGTTGGTAGCAAATCATTTGGCTTCTGGCATTTGGTAGCTTTGAAAAATTAATGTGGATTTGTTGAATCGTGGCCACTGTGTGTTTTGGGGAAGTTGTTGATTTGTGGCTCTTTCCCCCCTGTGTGTCCTGGAACGGTATTCAGGATCATCATCCGTTTTGTCCTTAGTCATTTTCTTGAATTTCCTCTCTGTCTCCTGTTCTTTTCAGTTGCCTCTAGGATTTTATTTAAAAGGAAAGAGGGCTGGGGGATGGAGGTGCTTCTTAAAATCTATTTGTTTTTGGCAATTTATGCAACTTCTTGGGTAAGAGACTTAAATCGAGGAGTTTCTGATCCCCTACTATTTTGTTTTTCCTACCTTTCCCCACACCAAGGGCAGAGGGGAGGGGGAGCGAGTAGGGGGAAAAAGCCTATGCTGGTAAGGATGTCCAGACTTTCTGTATATCCCAGAATGTCTCTAATTTAGGACACATTCAGTAAAATAAGCAGATCAATCATCTTGGGTGTCTCTTCATGGGTAAGACTATTACCTTCGATTCTGAATTTGTCATCAGGTCTATAGGAGCAATAGGAATGTTCACTTTAAGTCTAGCTTTGTCCATCAGGAGGACAGTGATGGAAATACTGTCTGCACTGTCCAGTGTGATAAACCACTAGCCACATGTGGCTAAGAGCACTTGCAATATGGCTGTTAGAGCTGGCAAACTGATGTTTTAAATTTTATTAATTTTTAAAGATTTTATTAAAATTTTTTTCAAAATTTTATTAAATTTAAAGATGGCCGCATGTGGCTAGTGGCTACTTTACTAGACAGCACAGTTCTAGTCCGTAGAGCTGTGACTTTCTGAATCTGTCCTCTTTGTCCATGCTTGATTGCTTCCTGGTGCTAGATATGGTCTGTCCTGAAATGAATGTGTTATTGAGAAGGGCAGCAGGGAGCAGACAGTCTGCTCTCTGCAGAGTAGCACATTAACCTGGATTAATAGATAACCTCATTTTTCCTTTTCCACTTAAATGTTATTGCCTGCTCTATATGTTATCCTTACCAGTTGCTCATTTCCTATGCCATTTTAATGAACTCCTATTTTCTGTATTATTCCCAAAGCATCACAGCAGGATAACATATAGTTTATCTTTTAGTCTAACCTTTTAAGATAAACAGTCAAAAACTTTGGGTTTTGTTTTTTTTTTTTTCCTGCTTACTACATGATCTAATCAGCCAACCATGTTCCAACCTGGTTTTCAGTGTTTAGTATCTTTGTTGTATCATTACCAGGAATAGGGAAGCTTGCTATCTAAATTGAATAAGCTGAATGTTTCTGTCTGGGATTGCCCTGGGTTAATGGCAGTAGCACCTTTCCGGGTGCTCTGTTGTTGGGTTCATCAGTGTGGATGAACACGTCGATTACCATCTGGACTCCCAATGGTAGCTTCAAAATTACCTGATAGGGTCATACTGTAGTTTGGTTAGCTGGTAGGCTAGATCAACTATTAAAGGAGAGATTTCTCTCCTGTATAATCAGTAGCAATGAATGTTCATGAATGTTTTACATGCCTGCTTATTACTGATGTATAGCACTTAGTAATTGGGAATGAGCTGGGCTTATGCTGTTCTGACACCTCAGAACCCAGGCCTCCATGTAATGCTGCCCGTATAACTTGCTTAGCAGAGATTGTTTAGGTATTGCAGTGACTGAACAGGTTTCAAGGCCAAATTGCCTTATACGTTTTGCTGAGTTCAGTGTGATAATTTAGTAATATGACATTTCTCCCTAAACCAGCATTTGTTAATTGCTCACTATATGCAGATTACTCTGCCGGCCATTGGAAGGGCTACAAAGATAACTGACGTGGTTTCTGCTCTCAGAAGTGTTTAACTGTCTAATAGAAGAAGACAAGTATGTACAAATAATGCAAGGATATTAACTGAAATTAATTAAGGGCTGGTAATGTAATGATGTTACCTCTGCATTCATCCATACCTTTCTCTAGACTGTAAGCTGCTTAAGGGCCAAGTCTACTCCATGTCATAAGTACTTTGCAGATGCAGGGAAAACTATTGAATGGAGATAGATTTAACATTCAGAAATAACTTTCACTGGTTCTTAAAGGTCTTACTAACGCAGGGATTCTGAGAGATGTGGATGGTATTAGAATCATCCTTCCAAGGTAACTACTTTGAAGGAGTGTAGCATTTGGATGTATCTGATGTGTTCATTGTGTTATTCTCTGCGGCACTGCATTTATCTAAGAGTATATTGAGGATTCTGCTGTTTGTTGCTTTCCATCAGAGTATGCATCGTTCTTTTTGAAAAAATACAGGTATATGTTCACAAGGTAGAATCAGTTGACTACTTGTTAGTATCTCGGTGAACCCCTTCTGCCCCTTTTGTTAGCTAATCACAGGTTAGAGTGTAAAGAAATAAAAATTTCTCCTTGAAATCAGGACACAGTAATTGTGAGGAACTGAGCTCCTCTTCTCCCCTCCCCCCATTTTGTTAAAAATGTGTATTGATGGAGCCTCCAAGTGACTCTTCTTTCAGCTTGTCCCTCGTAAAGGTAGAATTTCTGCCAGTTACGGTTTCCAAATGAAATACAATCTACCATTTACTGTCTGTATTCCTATTGGATAGGTGGTGATCTCACAACTGTAATGGCCTCTTTGAAAGTCATGGGTCTTTTTCTTTTCAAGACAAGTGTTAAGACGTGTGAATGCCATTCTAGAATCATTCTCACACATTTCCTTGTTTCTTTTTCTCTTTTGTAAGACTTGGACCGTTGTCTGTTCCCAGTGTTCTTATTTTGTGCCATTTGAAGACTAGGCAAAAGGCTTTAGCCATAGAATTTTACAGCTAGTGAGGCAAAAGTATAGTTTAGAAAAACAGTGATACCAAAGATCTCTATTATGAGGAGAAACATCTTAGACAAATTGATTGGCATATCTTTTATTTGTTAAAGAAACCCTAAATATATTTATTCGAAGCATTTATATTTTTTAAAAAAGAACAGAGGATACCAGGAACAAGGACCACAACATCTAATGTATGGCCTGCACTCATTGGGTTCTCCATAAATATCTGTACGTAGCTGTCTTTCAGGCATCCCTTTGTTCTAGAAGTAGAAATTAGCATAGGTGGATCACTGTGTACTAGGGAAACATGATTTAACTGGTACATAACCACGTTTTTTTGAACAGTGAGCTACTATATGTAATGGAATTTGTTTCCTATCTAAAACTCTTAATAGGTTTAAAACTTGTGTGCATGTTTCAAGAGCTGTAATTGATCGAGCTAAAATTTAGCTGACTGCTCCAACCATAAGAAGTCAAAACACGTATCTGATGAGGCTGTCCCAACTGATAAATCTTAGGCCTTATTTATTGGAAGATTGATGTGAGTATCCATTTCCACTAACATCAGCATGTCTCAGGGAGCATTTAATTTGTTGCTGCCAAAAATTTTCCAGGTGACTTGCAGGCACCTTGACCATATTTTCAGCAGAAACGAATATCTTCACAGCAACAAAAGTAATTTTGAGAGCGTCGTCTTAATGCTCAGATTTTTGTAGGCATTTAGAAAAAGCCCCGTTTATATTGGACCCTCTGTGGGGTGTTAGGTTTAGGTTGCAGATTTGCTAGCTTCCAAAGGCAAGTCATACCACATTATACCTCAGATGCAAAGGCCCAGAGTGTATCACAGATGGACATAGACCTTGTATTTGAGATAGTTGTCAGAGCACCATGGAAATAGTTTTGCTGACTATAAAATGCAAGTCCTTTTTTTTTTTAGGCTATATGCCCAGCATTGGTTTGTTAGAGAATTCTAACAGATACTGTCCAGATTCTGAAGAATTTACCATCCTTGGTCCAGTGTGGGATATGAAATGAGAATAGAGCTTAGGAGTATAAACTAGGGAAAATTATTTTCACAGTTTTTATTGAGTGTGAAAATAGGCAAGTTAGGTTTATTTAACCTCATTGTTTCCAAGCCGCAGGTTCTCAGCTGTAAAGAGAAATTAATAAAATGGTACTCACAGGTGGTGGTGAAAATTAGCAATAACGTAAGTACTTAGCACCCTCTCTGGGAAATAATTGGGGTTCATAAAATGAGAGTTACAGAAATGATCATTTGTAGTCCTATGCCCCACATCTTCTGTTAATTTCTACCAGCATGTTCTCTTGGGGGTGTGGGTTATGGGCTCACAGACCACCATGCTTATCCCTTCTGGCATCCTCATCAGAGAAAGATTTTTCTCTAGTCTGATCTCCTACCTTTTCACTTGCTTGTAAAAAGTTTCCAGGAGGGCTGCCTCTTCTCCGAAGCCTTTTTAGTTCCTTCGCCACCACAGGCATATGCGACCGGATCATTGTCCCGTGCTTATTCACATGGATCAGACGTACCACATCTGATCAGGTAGGTTACTCATCAGGTAGATTACTCATTGCAAAACCCTGTAATTTCGTCATGTTAAGTAAGGGAAGTAAATTGCCATTATGTCAGATCACTTACTATTTCAAATACAACTCAGGGAGTGGGCCTTTTCTTCCTTGGGATGGATGGGAAGCACCTGGTCTTTAAGGGAACAATAGCCCCGATCCTCTGCCCTCTTTGTTGTTGCTGTTTAGTCGCTCAGTTGTGATGACTCTTTTGTGACCCCATGGACTATAGCCCTCCAGGCTCCTCTGTCCGTGGAATTTTCCAGGCAAGAATACTGGAGTGGGTTGCCATTTCCTCCTCCTGGAGGTCTTCCTGACGCAGGGATCAAACCCACATCTCCTGCATTGGCAGGCGTGTTCTTTACCGCTGAGCCACCAGAGAAGCACTCTGCCGTCTTGGAAACCAATCAAAAGAAAATTTTTTTCCTTAAAATTTGTTTATTTTTCCTTCTGATATGGTGTGTGTGTGTGTGTGTGTGTGTGAATTGCTTGATGCAGATGTCCTAGATTTGTGGGCAGGTTTCTACCAGTGACTTAGGTTATAGGCGCTCACATGTGGGGCTGCCAACTTTATGCAGGCCATTTTTCTTTTCCTATATGTGTATTTGCAGCACCAAGATTTCTTCTAGGTTGCTTTAATACTTCTCCGTGGTAGTCTTGTTGCATCACTAGGCAGGCAGCTGTAAGTGTGACAAGCATGAGTTGGATGTTTCAGCTGCTGTTACTAAAAACCACAGGCTGGTGGGTCTTTGTGCCTTTCCTCCTATGGGTGTCACTTGGGTTTCTCCTCCCCTCTCCACTTCGCGATGTCTGGTCGACTCCTGCTTGTCCTTCAGTTTTAATGTCATTTCCTCAAGAGACCAGGCAGGGTCCCATGTTCTAGGCTCTCGCAGGATCTGCTACTTGTCTCTTCTCTTCAAATTGTAGATCATTTGTCGAATAGCTATTTAACATCTGCCTCCCCAGCCAGACTAAACGCTGAGCAGGCTGCGACTGTAACTGTCTTGTTTACACTGTACCCCTGCACCTACAAGGCCTGGTACCTAACTGAGGGTCCCTAAATACTTGCCACACGACTGATTAGAGACTGGTACCCTTGCAGCACCAGCCAGAGCAAATGAGGGGGCACAGCTGGGAGAGACTGTCCAGGCCCCGGAACATTCCAGGGACCAGGACTTGGCTTTGAATCTGGCAAAGGGCTAGAGATACCAGATCAGGAATCACCCTGCCTAGTGATGGGACAGTGTTAAAGACGTTGTTCCACTAGCCTTCATGCAGAGATGATCTGTTGTTGGTTTTCTTCTTCCAACAGCTAAGAGTTGTGACAGAGAGCCTGCAGATACTGCAGTGACTGACTTAGAGCAAATTCCAGTGCTAGACCATTCCAGAAGCACCTTCTACCATCATCTTTGCATGACCTGCTGAAAGCTCATTATAAAATAATTCATTTTAAATTGTGGTGGTTGCTGTTCAGTCACTAAGTCGTGTCCGATTCTCTGTGATCCTATGGACTGCAGCGTGCCAGGCTTCCCTGTCCTTCACTATTAGTTTGTGGTATATACTCATTGTTACCACGTTTGATGTGTTAGAAGATTTACCTTACTTTGGCACTGTTCAAGTTGACCATCATAACTGAAAGCATAAGTTGCAATCCGAAGGAGTTGTGGCAGGGGAGAGAATGACATAAGAAACAAACCCTCATTCACTTAAATCCTCCCTGAGTGCTTCGACAGATGGTGTCTGCCATTCTTCCCTGCTGCTTTTGTGGATCAAGAAGCGGCTCTGAGACCAGAGTTGCTGTTATCTTAGCGCTCCTGTGTTCCTAGTCACGTGCCTGCTGGTCTCCCACCCATTTTGGTGCATCTCATTAAGCCACCTCTGAAGTGTCCGTTTATGCCTTTCTCTTTACTGTCTCTACGTCAGCCTTTTTTTTTTTTTCTTTCTCAACTCCCAGAAAAACAGGTTCTTTGTCAGTAGACAGGTCCTGGTGCAGACCTTTGTGTCAGCAACTTGTATAGATGCAAAGTAGCACCTGAGACTTTTGGATTCAGAACTTCAGCACTCTGGGTTTTTACCCTGGACTTGCTTCAGGATCACTCTTTTTTTTTTTTAATGAGTTGGTTACTTGTTACTGCTGATTCTTCTGTGATACTCCAGTGAAGCCTTCTAATTTTTGCTTGTTAGTTCCTCAGTCATCTACTTTTTGCGACCCCACGGATTGTAGCCCGCCAGGCTCCTCTGTCCATGGAATTCTCCAGGCAAGGATACTGGAGTAGGTTGCCATTCTCTTCTCCAGGGGATCTTGCCGACTTAGGGACTGAACCTGGCATTGCTGGCAGGTTCTTTATTGCGAGCCACCAAGGTGGTATACCTTATCCTACAGCTCTGAATACCACTGAGCTGAATCCTGTCATCCTTACCCATCTGAATACTGTCACAGTAACCTGGGCATGAATTATGAATGGAACTCCGTACTGGCCCCTTGTCAACACTTCCAATCACCAGACAACTTTACAGCATTATCTCACAAACCCAGTGACTTCAAAACCATCTTCACTCGACTGCTGCAAGTTGCAGTGGCCTGGGCATCTGCTTTGCTCCGTGGCCTTCGCGTCACCTTCATTTAGGCAGCCAGGCAGCAGTGCAAGTTGGCGTTGGGACTTGTTAGCGCTGCACCTGCAGGATCATGAACTCAGATTCCCCCAGGCAGCCACAGATCTCAGATTTAGCAAACACTGACTGTGTGCTGACCCCATGCCAGACAATGTGCTCGGTTTTCCCAGATCTGTGAGCTCATCCTCCTATTGGACACACAGCCTCACACCTTCCAAATCCATCATCTTCTGCAGAACCTCTGGGTTCCCGAACCCTCTGTGTTCTTATAGTTGTTAGTACCCTTCCAGCTCACTTGGCTTACCCTTGCCTCTTTCCAAGCCTGGAACTCATGGGTGGCCATTTCAGCAATGCACTTGCTATGATCTTGGGGCCACCTTTGCAGGCTCCGAGTTTGCCCGCCTGGCCTCTTATTTAGGCCTACTGACTGCTATGTGAAAGCACTCAGGTCTGTTCCTTTCCTGTTCTCTCACCATCAGATGAGCCCTGATTGCTGCTGGACAGTCATTTTAGTCAAAGCACGTGACAGCTGGTGTTCATCCTGTGTCTCATCCACTCTGCCTCTCTCAACATCTAACATTTTCTGCCACTGTGCTATGAATACTGAGGATGTATTGTATTAGCTTTTAGATCATAATCTACTCTCTTGAAAAGAGGGAGAAAATAAATGAAAAGGCATATAGCCTGTATTCTTCTAATTAAAGCTCAACAATGGAAAAGAGAAGAGGAACTTTGAAGAAGTTTTGAAGAAGGAAGAAGGTAAGATTTAAGAGGACTTTTGGTCACTAACATTGGATTTAAATAAAACCTGTCAGAGGATGACTGTAACTTCATGATTAGCAGCACAGTTTATTGAGGCATTATACATAAGAGAAAAGCAAATTGAATGTTCCAGGTACCATCTGAGAATTTCTGGATCATTTCTTGTTGATCGTTACAACTATAGATGCCACATGACCAAGTTAATGCAATCATTAATCTGTGCCTTATTACTTGGAAAGAACAAGGTTAAAGAATGAGGACATACAGTTGCAAGTCATGTGTTCAAAAGCAAAGCTTTATATCCAGTGATGAGCCATAATTAAAAAAAAAATATGAGAAAGTATGTATATATGTGTATAACTGAATCACTTTGCTGTGTAGCAGAAATTAACACAACATTGTAAATCAACTATACTTCAATAAAATACTTAAAAAAAGCAAAGCCTTTAACTCGGGGCTTTTAGTATTTTTAGTTCCTTTCTTCTGACAGTACTGTTGTAACCATTGCAGTGGAGGTCTACCTAATCATTTCCAGTGTCCTAGGTTTGATTTTTTTTTTCCCCCCAAGATTATTGACTCTAGGTAATAGGAAATTTCTTGGCTGAATATGTGGCTATTTCAGTCTTCCTCTAACATATTTTATCTTAAAACTTTACTGTGATGATTTAGTGCGAAATTTAAAATAGAAAAAATAGCTAAACTGTCTTGGGCTGTGATTAATCGTTCACCCTGGACAAATCTGTAGCATTTAGCATTCTCTGTTTTCACAAGTGTGGCCCTAAGGCTTAGTGTTCATTCTTCTAGAATGTTGACTGGGGGGAGGAAGGGAAAAGCAGGCATCCATGTATGAGACTGTACGAAGGATACTGGGTCAATACGTAGCTTAGGATGGTTAGAGGGGTAGAATGTGCTGGTGCCAAAATTCAGAGTACTTGATCTGTAATTAGTTGAAAGATTGACAAAAACTAATTTCCTTTTCCTGATGCTGATTTCCTTCTTAGAACCACAGGGTTCTAAGTGGCTCAGATTTCGCGTGGTGTGACAGGCCTTTGATAGAGTAGTCCCTGGTGAAAACCAAATGTTCTGGCTGGTAAAATGAGCAAGTCATGTGTTAATGTCCTAGAAGCAGCTCTGAAATGTTAAATTGGGGAGTGTAGGTCAAAGCATATGTTGAATTGAGCAGTTTCATGCTGCTTAAATGTCAGATGCTCACATCTGTGGTATGTCATTATGATCTCTTGGAGGTAATGTGGATTCGGAGCCAGTTTTGCCACCTCTGAAGTGTATGCTTCAGGCAAGGAACTTTATACTCGTGCCTGTTGGCTTCACCTAAAAACCAGGGATGATGGTGACACCTATCTCATGGGGTTATTAATGATTAAGTGGGATAATGCATCAAACATGCTCCTAACTGTGCCTGGCACTACTATGCTGGCATGGGAGTGGTGGCAAAGGTCACTTGGAAAAGTTTCTTAGCTCAATGGCTTTTCTTAATAGTTCTGAGAGACCAGCATGTCTGCTAAGACTCCTAAATTTTGAGAGACTTGAAACCAATTAAAACAAAGTTTTAATTACTGAGAGTTAATTATATATCTGATGAGAATTACTTATATAATTAAAGATGATTTTTTTCTTCTACATTCGGTTTATCCTTTGAAAATAACTAGATTCCTAGTGAATGTGAAACTGTAGCAAATATTTTTATTGAGACTCGCTATCCTTGACAGTTAACCTTGATAATAGCATTGTGAGTCACACAGTGCTCTCCCATCAGCCACACAAAAATGAGGATGTGAAAATGTGTTTGAAATTGCAAAGCGTTGTTCTTAAGAAAATACCCAGGAAGGTACTGCTTTTCGTCTTGGCCACCCAACTCATTTTCACCTTATACATTGTTGTAAGGTTACATAATAAATATCCATATACTCATCCCAGACCACTTTTAAAAAATTATTTAAATACTTTAAATACATAATTTGGGAAAATGTAAGTGAAATATTACCGCAAATGTCCTCATTTCCTGTGTCTCCTCCCATGGTCTTCTGTTCCCTCTCTCCCTGTCCCCTTCAGGGAGATAACACGCACTTTTCCAGTCTGTTTCTGAACTTTTACTACATGTGTGCCCTTGGGCTTAGTCGCTCAGTCGTGTCTGACTCTCTGTGGCCCCATGGACTGTAGCCTGCCACTCTTCTCTGTCCATGGAGTTTTCTAGGTTAGAATACTGGAGTGGGTTGCCATTTCCTGTTCTAGGGGATCTTCTGGACCCAGGGATCAAAGCAGTGTCTTCTGCGTCTCCTGGATTGGCAGGTGGATTCTTCACCGTTGGTGCCACCCGGGAAGCCCAGGTGTATTACTCCATGTGTATATCTGTATCTATAAGTAGCATGTGTGCATATTTCAATTTATATAAATTATATTAATATATCAGTTTACTGCTTGGTACTTTCCCGTCACTCAAGTTTTAAGAGAACTTTCTAAAATGATCAGCATAATTTATTTTAACTGCAGCCTAGAACTCTGTAATGTGACTTCACTGCAGTGTACTATTCCCCATCTGACAGAGGAAGAAGTTGATTATAGAGTTTTGTTTTCTTTGCCTTCTCTCTACTACAAATCATGCTGTAATAACCATTTATAAACTACTTCTTGAGCATGTGTACCAGTTTCTCTGTGTATTCCTGGAAATGGTGCGTGCATTTTCACACACCAAACTGCTGGTATGTAAGAGTCACATATCCTAACTTAGACTGGATTTATTAGTAAGACGATTTGTTTTTTGCTAGTTGATATATATGAAATGGTATTGGTTTTAATTAGCAAAATCAGACATTGGCTAACGTTGATTTTTGTTTTTCTTTTAAATAATGGGAACACCGGTATTGTTTGTGTGTCCCCCCCACCCCTTCCCAGCCCAAGGGAGGGCAGAGAAACCACTGCATCAGTAATGTGGCTTAAAGCTCCTTGTTCTTGGCTGGTATACTGAGTCACTGGGGGAAGAAACAGATGGTACCCCCACCCTGCACTGGAAGGAGGGCAGTTATCTTCGTTGAAAGCATGGCTGGGCCTTAGGACAGGGTTTCAGATTCCCCTTTTCAAACAGTGCATCTTGTTTGCAGGCCTGAGCCTTTTGGTTTTCTCTTCCTGTTGCGTCTTTCGCTCAGTCGGTATCACTGCTATTAGGTAGCCAGAGAAAAAGCCGTGTATGTAAAAGTTAAGTTGACTTTCTTGATAAAACTTGATAACTATATACTAAGATTTCTCTTAAGGATGAAGACTGTAAGTGGTGGGGAGGGTAGAGACCATGTTTGGGGAAGATTTTTGGAGAGAGCCTGTGTTGAAAACATTACTTAAAATCAGATTTGGTCATTATTTGCAGCTTTCCATTATTCATGTAATCCTTGGGTCTGATTAGTATTCGTAAAGTATAAACTCTACAAATGCAGGGTATTAACATGAATAATTAAAAGGTATGGAGTTAGCTGTATGTGACTGTGGGTTTTCTTTTATTATTGTGGAGGCTATTTTAGTAACAAGAGGAAGCTTAGACTTGTAGACTGCTGGTCTGGAGACTCTAGTAATGCTCTCAGCTCAACCACATGTCATGATGTATTGTATGATTGCCGTATTTTCCTGAAAAAAAGAAAGGTACTCTGCTGGGGGAGGGGGTAGCAATATTCTGTGCTTTCTGTCTATTTCAATTATAAGGGTACAATCTGAATTCCTGGGAGGAGGGCTGTACTTGGTGTAATCATATCAACCTAAGCGTAATTCTTATTATAGTTTAAAATTGCCTTGGTCATGGCTCTAACTCATTGGTTTGGGACCTGGAACCCCCACAAAGTATCCTTTTCAAAATTAGGGTATTTCCCAGAGGATATTCGCTGTGCTGTAAACCAGGCTACCCGCACGCTTGCCACCTCCATCCCTAAGGTGCCTTCCCGGTCCATCCTGTGCCCGCACACTGCTCTGCACTTACACTTCCCAGACTGGCGTGCTCTGGGTCAGTCCTTCTGCGGGATGTTAATGGATGTGCCAACAAAAGGGCGATTCTAATTCAGATCACTTTAGGAAATGTCTTTACTGTAGGACTCATAAGGGCATTTAGTATACTATTACGAATCACCAAGAAAGACTTAGTAGATGCATTTGACGAAGGAATAATTCTGTGTCGGGTATATGTATGTCTCACACGTGTACACGCTACTGCACAGAGCGCCACTTTAGGAGGTTCTGTAGTGTGTGTGTGTGTGTGTGTTTGCTTGTAAAGCATCATTTAGGAAATTCTTCCCTTGCCACCACGTGGTGCCAAAGCTGTGAGCTGCTTCAATGCAAATGGATCTTGGTTTTTTTTTTATTTTTTTAATGGCTTCTGGGAGATACTTGTGACAAGTCTTGATGAGTCTAAATCTCTCAAAGTCTAACTGGGACCCCTGCAACATAACAGAAGTCTATAAACCTAACTTGGCTGCTGGTAAAAATGCACAAAAAGGTATCTCGTTCTTTTTTGTTCTTGCTCTGGAAGCTGGAGGCAAATATGATCTCAGTGGATACCAGGCTCCGATCAGTGAAGTCATGGCCACGTCTGGCCCTCTGAATTTATTGCGGAGTCGGTGGAGAGGAGATGGTCTGTCTGTATTCTGCAACCTCATACACAGTCTGTGACCCTCCCTTTACGGATGTTCCACTGAGAAAAGAAGGGAAAACTTGTGATAGGAACTTGACCGTCTCCACTGATATCTGCATGCGAGCAAGTCATGATGGATCTGTTTCCTGTATTCTGAAAGGATAAGTAAAATGAAATTTAAGTCATAGATTAATTATTAGATTATTATTCTACATTAGATTAGATTATTCTACAGCTTACTTCTTTGATATGTATGTAATAAAAGACATTTGTACAGAGAATTTCAATAAGTAATTTATTGTTGTTGTTCAGTTGCTCAGTCGTGTCTGACTCTTTGCAGCCCATGGACTGCAGCACGCGAGGCTTCCCTGTCCTTTATCATCGCCTGGAGTTTGCTCAAACTCATGTCCATTGAGTCGGTGATGCTGTCCAACCATCTCATCCTCTGTTGTCCCCTTCTCCTCCTGCCTTCAGTCTTTCCCAGCATCAGGATCTTTTCCAATGTATATCATTTACTTATTATACATCATTTATTTTACCCAATAAGTAAAATAAATGATATATAAGATCAAAGAGAAAGGAATCAAAAGAAAGATCTGAGAAAAATCACTGAATTTCGGATATGTTTTCTTCCAGTCTGTTTTCTGTTTATAGTCCCAGTGATTTGGATCATGATGTTTTGCTATAAAATCAACTGTGGTTACATTACTGGAGATTTTCCCCCAGATATTCTTAAGCTCATGTTACCTGATAGTGCCAGAAAATGTTAGTAAACAATGAGCTCATACTCTCCTTAAGACAAAAATTTAGAAAAATGTTGAAGATTGAAGTATGTAATTGCTGACAAATCATAGCAGATTTTGGAACACTTGTTTTTTGAGAAACTGTTAATCAGTTTCCTTCTTGCCATTCAAATCCCTTTGGGAGCCAGTTAGAAGCACTTTGTGGTGTAACCACCAGCATAGCACTCTGCTACTTTAGCATCGTTATTCTTAATGGAAAGTAGTAACTCTAACATTACTATAAAGCCCAGAAAGAATTTATTAAGAGTTAGTTCCAAAGTGATTCCAGATCAGTGAAAAGAATTTTGCAAAACTTGAGGCAGCTTTAGGTGATGGCTAGACATATGCTCCTTACAAATGCACTTAAATGTTAAGATTAACTGAAAAAAAAAAAAAATCAGCTATTAAGAGTGTTCATAAGGAAGGAATGGAGAAGGAAAATCCCATTTGAAGAAGCAATGTACAGGTCTTGAGCAACAGTTTTCCTGCCTGGGGATGCCTGTGAAACCTGTGGTACTTGAAACTTTTAACAGAATAACTGTTTAATAATAGTTGCCAATATTTATTGAGCACTTGTTATGTGCCAGGTTATTTATATAGATAATTTCCTTTTAATCTTAACAGTAATCTTATGACAGAATTATTTAAATCCTCTTTGCAGAGTTCTTCATTGAGACTCTGAGAGCTTAAGTAGCTTGCTCAGGATCACGCAACTAGGAAGTGCTAGCATCTGATTTAGAATAGAATCCAGGTCTGTCCAGAGTCCACACTCTGAAACTTTCACTCTAGATATTTTGCAATGTTCTGTTTTCTTGGTGTCTGGTATTTTTTATTTCCTTTGGATCATTTCCATTATGTGTCTCTCAGCTGCATCTCATGCACTTTCTTTTAAGTTCTAGGTGAGACCCTGATCAGAGTTCTTCAGGTAAGACACTGGCTTACATGGTCAGGACAGTCATCTCTCGATACCTGAGGAGAATTTGTTCAAGGAACCCTTTGGATACCAAAATCCACGCCAGTGCTGCAGACCTTTATGTAAAATGGAGTAGTGCAGGTGGCTCGTCCCACCAGCTGGCCCTGCACCCAAAATTCCAGCCTCAGTTTGTGGGATCTGCAGATGTGTGAACCATGAACATGGAGGGCCAACTGTGTGTGCTTCCAGAGTTAGAATCTGGCTTTAGCCGCCAATAAAAACACATGAGCCTCTCTTTGGGGAGATCTTTAGTGTTTCAATGTCTTCGCATTTGAGTTCCAAGGGACTTATAACCACTTGCTAGACCTGTAGACCCTGAAAATGATTCTGCAGGGTGACTCTATCCTCTTCTTCCACTCACATTCCTCTGTGCAAAACGAAATCAGTAACCAGGAAGGGAGACTTATCTTTTGATGACAAAAAAGACCAGGTTATCTTCCCTTTTCCTACTGATAATCCTTGTAGGTAAAGTCTTTCTCACTTTTTTCCCCTGAGATTAGGAGAGTAATTGTGTAGTGCGGTAGTTTGAGCATTCTTTGGCATTGCCTTTCTTTGGGATTGGAATGAAAATGGACCTTTTCCAGTCCTGTGGCCACTGCTGAGTTTTCCAAATTTGCTGGCATGTTGCGTGCAGCACTTTGACAGCATCATCTTTTAGGAATTGAAATAGCTCAACTGGAATTCCATCACCTCCACTAGCTTTGTTTGTAGTGATGCTTCCTAAGGCCCACTTGACTTCACATTCCAGGATGTCTGGCTCTAGGTGAGTGATCACACCATCGTGGTTATCTGGATCGTGAAGATCTTTTTTGTATAGTTCTGTGTATTCTTGCCACCTCTTCTTAATATCTTCTGCTTCTGTTAGGTCCCTACCATTTCTGTCCTTTATTGAGCCCATCTTTGCATGACATTTTCCCTTGGTATCTCTAATTTTCTTGAAGAGATCTGTAGTCTTTCCAACTCATCTCACATGCTAGCAAAGTAATGCTCAAAATTCTCCAAGCCAGGTTTCAACAGTATGTGAACCATGAACTTCCAGATATTCAAGCTGGATTTAGAAAAGGCAGAGGAACCAGAAATCAAATTGCAACATATGTTGGATCATTGAGAAGCAAGAGTTCCAGAAAAACATCTACTTCTGCTTTATTGACTATGCCAAAGCCTTTGACTGTGTGGATCACAATAAACTGTGGAAATTCTTCAAGAGATGGGAATACCAGACCACCTGATCTGCCTCCTGAGTAATTTGTATGCAGATCAAGAAGCAACAGTTAGAACCAGACATGGAACAACAGACTGGTTCAAAATTGGGAAAGGAGTACATCAAGACTGTATATTGTCACCCTGCTTATTTAACTTATCTGCAGAGTACATCATGAGAAATGCTGCACTGGATGAAGCACAAGCTTGGGATAAAGATTGCCGGGAGAAATATCAATAACCTCAGATATGCAGATGACACCACCTTTATGGCAGAAAGTGAAGAGAAACTAAAAAGCCTCTTGATGAGAGTGAAAGGAGAGTGAAAAAGTTGGCTTAAAACTCAACATTCAGAAAACTAAGATCATGGCATCCAGTTCCATCACTTCATGGCAAATAGATGGGGAAACAGTGGAAACAGTGACAGACTTCATATTTTGGGGCTCCAAAATCACTGCAGATGGTTACTGCAGCCATGAAATTAAAAGATGTTTGCTCCTTGGGAGAAAAGTTATGACCAACCTAGACAGCATATTGAAAAACAGAGACATTACTTTGCCAACAAAGGTCCATCTAATCAAAGCTATGATTTTTCCAGTAGTCATGTATGGATGTGAGAGTTGGACTGTAAAGAAAGCTGAGCACAGAAGAATTGATGCTTTTGAACTGTGGTGTTGGAGAAGACTCTTGAGAGACCCTTGGACTGCAAGGAGATCCAACCAGTCCATCCTAAAGGAAATCAGTCCTGGGTGTTCATTAGAAGGACTGATGTTGAAGCTGAAACTCCAATACTTTGGTCACCTGATGCAAAGAACTGCCTCATTTGAAAAAACCCTGATGCTGGGAAAGATTGAAGGTGGGAGGAGAAGGGGACATCAGAGGATGAGATGGTTAGATGGGATCACCAACTCAATGGTCATGAGTTTGAGTAAGCTCTGAGAGTTGGTGATGGACAGGGAGGCCTGGAGTGCTGCAGTCCATGGGGTCGCAAAGAGTCAGACACGACTGAGCGACTGAACTAAAACGAGGAGAGTTAAGTTCTTCCTTAGGACTGGAGGAGCCTGGGAGGATTGGCAGGTCTCTGCTGCCATGACTTTGCTCTCCTCGGTAGTTTTTTGCTTGTAAGTTTGAATGGCAGCCTGTTGCTTCTGTTTCAGAACTTTCCCATAGAGGTTGCAGAGTTTATTTGCTAAACCAAGGGAACATATGTGGCTGTCCTGAGTTCATCAAAGATGTAAATCTCAGTGATGCTCCAGAGGCTAGCAAACGCAGCCTGAAGGCAAATCTGACTTTGGCCTGTTTTTGTACTAAGAACTCAGAACAGCTTTTCACATTTTTGAAGTTGCGGCTCAGCAGTAAAGAATCCACCTGCCAGTGCAGGAGACTCAGGTTCGATCCCGGGGTCAGGATGATCTCATGGTAGAAGGAAATGGCAGCCCATTCCAGTATTCTTGCCTGGGAAACCCCATGGACAGAGGAACCTGGTGGGCTACAGTCCATGGGGTTGCCAAGAGTCAGACACGACTTAGCAACTAAACAACAAAATGTACATAATATAAAATTTACCATTTTAACCATTATTAAGTTCAGTGGCATTCAATACACTGACGGCTTTGGGTTTTTGGGTTTTTTTTTTTAAACATTTTAAAGAGTTATAACAGCAAAGAATATGTGACATATTCATGTAGCTTGAAAGCCTGAAATATTTCCTGTTCAGTCTTTTACAGAAGAGGTTTACTGACTCCTGTCTAGGTCTTTCTCTGTACATGGGAAAGTGAGTGTCATGATCAAGAGCATCAGCTGTGGAATTGGGGAGCTCTGAGTTCCCTTCTGGTTCTGTTACTATAAATGTTATCAGCTAAACAACTTGAGGCAATTTATGTAACCTCTGAGCCTTGTTTTTCTCAAGCCCTGTAAAATGTCAATGATAATAGTATTTAACCTCATAGACGGCTTCCCATGTGGTGCTAGTAGTACCCACCTGCCAACGCAGGAGGTGTAAGAGATGTGGGTTCAATCCCTGGATCGGGAAGATCCCCTGGAGGAGGGCATGGCAACCCAGTCCAGCATGCTTGCCTGGAGAATCCCATGGACAGAGGAGGAGCCTGGCAGGCTACAGTCCATGGGGTTACAAAGAGTTGGACACAACTGAAGCAACTTAGCATGCGTGCAACCTCATAGAGTCATCTCTTGATTAAATGAAGGAATATTTGTGAAACATCATATTAGTTAAGATACTTTAAGTGAGATTTATTGGGCTCATGTAAATGACATATCCAGGGGAGATTAGTAGACACTCTTTCTCCTTGGAGGTGGAGGGCTCTTGCTAAAGTTGCTGGCCATAGGAGAGACCAGACTAAGGGCAAAGCTAGCCCAAAGAATTCTGGAGGCTAGGAGTCAAGATCAGGGTGTCTGCAAGGTTGGTTGGTTCTGAGGGCTTGTATTCTTGACTTGTAGTTGGCTCTCTACTCTTCTCACCTGGCCTTCTCTCTGCTATGTCCTAATCTCCTTAGGGAGGACATAGTCCTATTGAATTAGGATCCACCCATATGACCTCATTTTACCTTAATCACCTTTTTAAAGGCCTTATCTCCAAATATGGTCCCATTCTGAGGAACTGGGGGTTAAGACTTCAATGTATGAATGGAGGGGGATACAATTCAACCCATAAAGTGTTCTGATTGTTACAGTTTTCTACATGTGTTAACTACTCCTGTAAATAATACAACAGTGAGGACTGCCTTAGTTTAGGCCAGTCGGAACCTACCGATGGACCTGGGTGGGGATACAGTAAGGGAGGGTTATAGTGGCTGTTGGGAGAGCTATGATGACCACTGCAACCATTAACAGGCTTCTTTAGACAGAGTAGACACCATTATCTGTCAGCTTGCTGCCAGAATTATTCTCTACTAGTATGAGTTGATTTTAGAAGATAACTTTGGACTTTATTTTAAGGCTCCTGAGCAATTAGCAATGTATTTTGAACTTTTTAAAATCCTTTCAATTTATCACATCATTTTTAAAGTGAATTTGCTTTTAGAATTGCAAGTGCAGGATGACTCTCCAAAAGTCATCTGTGTATTTCTGAGCCTCCAGGAGGTACGACATTTACACCAGCCCAGAGGGTTATGTCCGACACCTGGAAGTCTCTGGTACCTCCTAGCGTACCATCACCACACAGTCAAGCCAACATTTCATGTGCAAGGGAAGGGACCTAAAAGGACGAGAGCTTTTTTCTCAGTATGGACCCCCATTCGAATTCCACTAGATACTACTGAATCAGTTAACTGTGGCTGTGTAACATACCACTCAGATACATGCCTGAAAACAATAGCGGCTTACCCTTTCTAATGGTTCTGTGGGCTGGCTCCGTGGTTCTGCTGGTTTTGCCTGGGCTCACTCATGGGCTCATTAAGCTCTAGGGTTGACTGGGCAGGAAGGTCCATAATGACTTCACTCACTTGCCTGGAGTTCATGGTCAGGGTGATCTACTGGTGCACCTGGGTTCTCTTCTAGTAGGCTGGAACTATTTAGTGATCTTGAAGTATTCCACGAGAGCAGAAACTCCAAAGCCTTTTATGGCCTGGTATTGACAGTCACCCAAGGTCGCTTCTGCCATGTACATGATCAAAACATATCACACGGCTAGCTCAAATTCAAAGGAGAGGGGAAAACCCCCCTGCTGGTGTGAGGAGGGGCAAAGTCAGATTGCAGAGGAGCCTGAAAAGAAGCTATGACTCACCAGGACTTGCTGTGGTAGCAACGCCACAGCTGCTCATGTTCACTGACCCCAGATGCATTTCCTGGATTGTGACTTATGTGGAATACTAGGTGGGAAAGTAATTCAGGTTTGTATTCAGATGTATAGATTTTTTCAAAATGTATTCATGAGTGTGCTTATTGTAAAGAATCCACCTGCCAATGCAGGAGACCAGGGTTCGATCCCTGGGTTGGGAAGATACCCTGGAGGAGGGTATGGCAACCCACTGTAGTATCCTTGCCTGGAGAATCCCCACCAACAGAGGAGCCTGATGGGCTACTGTCGGTGGGGCCGCAGAGTCTACATGACTGAGCGACTAAGCACATTGTATATGTTGTTTTAAAACAGGTACTAAATGGCAGGTTTGTATAATATTTTCTATTTTGCATCTAGGAGGCTATATTTCAGAAAGTCCATCCTACATCATTATAGCCAACTTAGTTCTTCAACTGGGCTGTGCAAATAAATGACTTAAAAGATGAATATGTACCTCTGCCAAAGTTACAAAGTAAATCTTTGTTATTTAAATGTTATCTTTGATATTCTGGGTTACTTCATATGTTATCTTTATTTAGATGCATTTTTATCAACAAGGATAATAAATGAGATTCTTAGATCAAATTGGAGATCTAGCACATTCATATATGCAGGTGCAGTGTACAGATGTGCAGTTATATATAAGTAGCTCTGGATTTCAAAAGGCATTTATGTAATTTGTATATGCTCACATATTTAAATTCTTAACTCAAAATATGTGAGCATATTGCTGTCATTTACTGTCTTAAGTCATGTCTGACTCTGTATTACCCTGTGGACTGTAGCCAGCCAAGCTCAACTGTCCATGGAATTTCCCAAGCAAGAATACTGGAGTGGGTTGCCATTTCTTTCTCCAGGAAATCTTGCTGACCCAGGGATTGAAGTCCCGTCTCCTGTGTTAGCATATAGATTCCTTACTGCTGAGCCACCAGGGAAGCCCATGTGAGTGTATAGAAATTTTATGAAGTTGTTTATATATATGTTGCCTTATAGGTACAACTACCCAATCAAAGTGACTGGATGATTTGTCAGACCTCTGCTCACCTAATTTTGCATCTCCTCCATCACCAATCCATTCCCTCTTAACTCATGTCTCAGACTCTGCCTCCTCCCTCCAGCCTTCAAATGTTCTCCATCCATTTCCTCTCGAGAGATAGGCTCGCATAGATACAGATACTCATGAGCACCATGGGACACACAGGCTTCCAGATTTCATTTCATTCTAGAACCACTGTATGTACTGTCTTGACCAAAGTCAGGGGGAAAGGATAGTGCATAAATCCTGTAACTGTTTCTTTTCTTATCTCCTGTCCCCGCAACAGGCAGATCCCAGCATTCCCAAGGTGTTCAGCTACATGCATTACCGCACGTAAAGACCCCACTAACTCTCCCCATCCCATTGCTACATTGATGACAAACTCTGCAGGTCTTGAGTGTTTCCCTTTTAGAGTATAAGGATCTAAATATAGAATTCTTTCTTGGTGGTAAAGGATCTTACGAAGGACTTCCTAAAACCGCTGGGGCCCTCAAGTTTCATGGATCTGTGAAATTATTTACAAAGGATGTGAATATGTCAAGCATTTTTTTTTTTTTGAGAGAAAAATCTATAGCTTTTATAAGGTTCTCAAAAAGACACAGGGACTAAGAAGAGAATAAGTACATAACTCTATGAGATCTCAGTGAAATAAAGGGTGAAAGATGCAGGAGAGAAAAAAAATGTATAACCTACTTCACTATATTACTGGGTCCTCCCTGCCAAGTATTAATACTTAGTATGGAGCATAAGGTTAGGAAAGAGGCCAAGAAGAGAAGAAACTGTCAGTTCTAATGGAGAATGAATCATGCCAACCAAGAGAGGAAGAAAAAAGGGGAACATGTAGTAAGCAACTTCCATGTGCCAGAATCTGAGCTGCTGCTGCTGCTAAGTCACTTCAGTCATGTCCGACTCTGTGTGACCGCATAGACGGCAGACCACCAGGCTCCCCCATCCCTGGGATTCTCTAGGTGAGAGTACTGGAGTGGGTTGCCATTGCCTTCTCTGGAATCTGAGCTTCATGCTCGAATTTTTCATTTAATTCTCTCCAACATTTACTCACTTGATGGGAAGTCCTTGGGTTTTGGAGCTAGTTAAGAAATAGCTAGATCTGGATTTGAATTTTGGCTCATTGCTTCACTGTGTGACACCTGGCAACTCCTATAACCTCTGAAACCCAGTGTTCTTAATTGGAATGTGAGATTAAGAGCATTTGCTAAATTTGCATGAAGATTGGGGATTGTTTATAAAATTTTTAAGAGCTCAGTAAATAGTTAGCTATTATTAATCATATTTTAATGAGAGGTTCATGTTTAGGGGTTGATTATGAAGTCAGAAAGGGGCTGGCTCTGAAATAGGTTTCCAGTGACTATTACTTAGCTCTCGTGGTTCCATTGTCCCCTCTAGGAACCGATCCTTCCCTAGCAATCCCTCCTTACCCCTAGGTTCTGACAGCTTAGTTATTATTGGGAAATAGGGAGAGTTCTGTCTTCATACAACATGGGAGAGCTGTGTTCGAAATTGAAACTTCAGCCCTCAGAAATCCTGCTTCATGAAGCACTGAAGGCGCATCTCAGCTTTAGGTTGTAGGTTAGATTGTGGATCACACGGGCATCGGTGGATCAGTCTCGGAGCTCACTTTTATTATATTGCTTCAGTGGGGGAGCTATTTTCTAAATTCCAGTCAAATGTCCTACCTATCCATATGTTGGGGATTACTAGCTTACATAAAAATTGGTGAGGTCTTGAGGAATTGTATTCTTAGGCAAAAACTGAGAAATTCAGAGAAACACAACATTGACAGATAGTTACACTTTTTCTCATTGTTTATGAAGTTAATGTAGTTTTGACATGAAGCTTGTCTACCCATGTATTAGTCGCATGGCAGCCGAATGAGGGACATAAGAGAAGACGGTTATTGTCTCTCCTTTCGTGTCAGCTCAGCTTCTGTTCCCTTCCACTCATAAGTAATTAGGAGCTGCTACTATGAGGGAGCTTAAATAATGCTCCACCCTGCCAAGGCCTGAATCATGAAACACGTCATTGGCATATTTCTTCCTTTGAAGGGAAAAACACCAACTTTTGGTCATCCATTAATTTCATTTGATGCCACCTCTGGGGTAGGGAGAGATGGATCCAGTGTGTTCACGTGACAAAGGAAGTATATCTATTAATACATGCTTTACAGATGTAGGCTATGCCGCTTAACAGTTTGTAACTTAAAAAGCATTTCAATTGTTATAGCTTATTGTTAAGTATTTTAATTATTCCTCTGACTGTTATGAATTCATTCCTCCATGAGCCAACACTTTACAAATTACTTTTATTTGAAGAATACTTTTAGTAAATAATTTTACCTTTTTTTATCAATATTTTCACTTTCTGGTATTTATTTTGATTTGTAAAAATAAAATCCAAGAGAAAAATTCAAGACATGTAATTCTTAAAAGAAATCTTAGTGTAAACTTGGAATTGTCATTTTTTTTCATAGCAAATAGATTTTAGGTATGTAAGATACCTATAGGTTATATTCCAATGGCTATCCTTTTTCACACTTCAGATATGTAGACCTATACACATCCCAGTAGAAAGAACATTCATTGATGTGTGTATATGTATGAACATGTGTGCATGTATATATATAATTTATATATTGATAAAATGTCACATACACATCTTACTGGTCATGAAAATAAGCTTATGCATTCAAACCCAAGATCTAGAGGACAGAGGCTCAAAGATGAGCTTAGGTGGGCTATGACTAAATTGCAACAATTTACATTTTCTAAGAAGATTTGGAGTTTACGGGCTTCTCTTAGAGAAAAGCTGTGACCCAATTTAGAAACCATTTTTCTAGAATAAGTCAGGTAGTGGAACTAGATAATGTCCCTCTCCAATCCTTTTAGGATTCTTGAATTTAATTTTCTGCATGCTTAAGCTTTTAGGGTCTTAGAGATCTCAGGAGGGTAGAAAAAACTGGTTTTGTATAGAAAATAAGCAATAATGATAAACATAAGGAGAGTCGGTGTAATTTCTAGGCCAAGTAGAGCTTTTGCTAAACCAGTGGCTTTGTTTTCATCAGGTTGCTCCTGCAACCTTCATATATGAAGCTTCAGTGATTGTAGCTTTATAAGATGAGCCATTAGGCTTCTCCCATTTCTCTTCTCGGCGTGTATTTGAGTGGCCGTGTACGGTTGTGTGTGTGAGGAGACCTTGTGTCAGGGTCTCTATGGACGTTAGGGCAATCCTGATCTGGAAATGCTTGTTCCACATTACTGAATCCAGAGACTCAAGGAAATATTCTATTCACTCATTTGACAACGTGAAGCCGTCTGCAGTCTCAAGTTTTGTAGACCTACTCTTTAGAGATGGAGACATCTTACCTCTTGACAACTTTTTTTCTAGTTTGTCTCCTGTCAGTCTACCTTTTATCTCATGTAAACATGACTCAGTAATGAAGGGACTCTGAATTAGCTGTAGCCTTGGTGTTCATGACACCTACTAGAGAGAGGACAGTGACTATTTAAGGATTTTTTTTAAATTGTGGTGGAATACACATCACATGAAATTTGACATCTTCACCATATTTAAGTTTATAGATCAGGGGCCTTAAGTACAGTCACTTTGTTGTGCAACTATAGGGGGTTTTTCAACATGGGTTTTTCTATGCAAATATTTCTATTTGGTCAGAGATTTTCTCCTTCAGAAACCCATGTATCTTACTTATCCCAAGGACAATATAAGTAAAACATGTCCGTTAAAATAATGTGTCTCGTAAAATCACTGCGTCTATGAATTCAGTTTTTACAGTAGAATCAAGACTCAGTATTACAACTGCCACCAAATCTGTTACTAAATCTGTCAGGATTCTAATTTCTCTGCTGCATATTACCACACTGTGAAGGCAGCCTTTCTTGGGGCAAATCCTCATGTTTCCCTTTTCTGTCTCCTAAGTAACCGTCTATTTTGAGGCTGGCTGTGAGACGGCAGGCACCCCCTCAGCGTGCCCGCTTCTCCCAATTCAGACCAACAGATGTTGATTGTCTGTTCTGCTGAGATATGCCATCCCCAGTTCTCCTCAGCGTCATGGATTGCAGCCTCTGAAAGTGATTTTATACCTTACAAATGAAAAATGGTCAGGGATTAAGAGCTCTAAAGATTTTAATTAGGTTTGACTTGAGAGGTAGGTAAGTTGTACCGTCCCCATTTTGTAGGTACGGGGTCTGAAACCTAAAGGTAACATAATGGCCTCAGGATAGTGGCTTCCTGTAGAATGCTCTGGGGTCAGAATGCTAGACTGAGTCCAGTACCCCTCTCAGACCCACGGGGGAGATACGGCCACCTTCGGCCCAGACGGAGTTAGGGATGAGCATGTTTCTGCAACAAAGCACCCAACTCACTTGTCTTGGAGTTTTGAAACGTAATTGAATCCAGTGAGAAAGAGGATACTGTCCGCATGGGTTTCTAATATGTTTCCTAGAAATAGCTTTGCAAAACTTTATTAAGATACTTATTGTAGAATTGTAACTTTCAAGGGTGAAGGTTTTACCAAAAGTCCCTTAGCCTCGTTGATTCAAATGTTTATTTTTAAAAATTGAAGATAAAGGTTGTGTTCAGGGTGCTTCCTAGCACGATGCAGTTAATAGTGTTGAGCTTTGTATGATTTTTCCAAAAGACCTTTTCCAGTCTTTAACAGATTCTGGTCCTAGAACATAAGATCTGTGACAAAATTTTGTAAATAGACACTACTTTCTGTCCAGTGGCAAGTCTCCCTTCCAGGCAGACAGACCTTAAGTAATTTACTCCATAGTGCCCTTACTGGCTCTGGTTTAACCCACTACCCTTGCTCCTCTCTGAGGATGCTTTGAATGAGAATATCATTTGACATTTCCTCTTTCTGTTCTCCAGAAAAATGTCTTAGGTTCATCTACCAAAATTAAGATGAATAATTTTATTTTCATTATTTTTGTTTTATTCTACACTTCTTGTATGGAGATAATGCTCTTTATGGTATTATTCTGAAATCAGTTAAAGCCATTATTTATCTCATATCTTTTCAACTCTACTGATCAGAATGAATTCTCCATTTTTCAAGTGAAAAAACTCGGGCAACAAATAAATATAAATGCCTTTTCCCAAACTCTCAAAGAAAGAGAACTAGTAGAGTGAGGGTTATATGTATCTTTGAATCTTATGTACTGATTTGCATCAAACCATGCTTATTTGAAAGATAGTTTTCCTTTTTTCCTTCATTCATTAAAAGATTATGTAGGGCAGTGCATGGTTCCAGGTATTTAAAGTAAGATGGATGTAAGCTTCAAGAATCAAGAATGCTTGTTAGTCTGTAAAGATTCTCAGTGCAATTCTTGACTTAGAAGTTCTGTGTTTCATATTATTGGAACCAGAAACTAAAGGAAATGATTGCATATGTGTTATATTTACTGTCTATAGTGTATAAGTTCCACAATATCTTGCATTATAACTATTTGTTTATATGTGTGTTTATATCAACTATTGGAATATAAGTGCATGGGTAAGGAGCACGACAGAAGAGATCTCTTCTCTATCCCCACACCCTCCGGTTTCCCTCACAACTTAGTGGAGTGTTGAATATGCGTGATTGGTAATGTAGAACCTTTCAAGTGGTTATTTCTTGGGTAGAAGGAATTCATTCATATCCTAATTATTCTGCTGTCTTCCCATTAAAGCCATTCTTTGAGATCAGAATGTGAAGCCAAAGAGAGCTCACCAGTCATGTGGGGGAAAATTACAGGAGCAGCATTTTGATATTTTTGCTTTTTGGTTCATTTCAGTATTTAAATCTCAAATTTCCGCTCAATATAACCCACTAAAATGGATGAATGGAATGAAAACGAATTTTAAAAGAAAAATATGAAATGGAAGGAGAGAGAGATTAAGCCTCTCCTTTTATTCTTTATTGCTTGATGATGATGATGCTAATCTTGTGCAAGGAATACAGCATGCTCACCAAGTTGTTTGTCCTCATCTATGTTGTTGGGTGAGGAATGGCCACCCATGATCAGAAGTCGTTGTCATGATAAACTGAGTGAAGCCATTTGATAGACTGGATGCAGGCCCCCCAGGGTGTGAAATCTAGGTCACATCATAAACAGCTATGTCCTGGGAGCAGGAAGCTTGCTGGTTGTCATCTGTCTTGCACAAACAGTTCATCTTGGTGCTTGAAATCATTGGCATAAATTGGCTCAAGTATGAAGCTGAACTATATGAAATTGCCATTTTTGACCCTTCCTTACCTAATATGACAGTTTCACATTGTTCAGCTTAATACAAAATATAGTGAAATCTGTTTAAATTTCAGATTCTTACACTGTAATTTTAAACTTTTTATTATTAAAAACTACTACCTGTTAAAGCACATTGTATAGTCTAGGAGAATTTACACAGTTACTAATAATACCTTTCACTTTCAGAAACAGTGTTATTAATGGCAAAAATTTCATTGGAGAGTAGACTTAGATTCTAGGACTAAAGAAAAGAATTAAGGTACCAAAGCTAGAGTACTTAACTGTTTGTAACTTCGCACTTATATTTAAAAATATAAGAGGATTTTTGGAGTTGGTGATGGACAGGGAGGCCTGGCGTGCTGTGATTCATGGGGTCGCAAATAGTCGGACACGACTGAGCAACTGAACTGACTGAACAAAGTCTGTCTTTTGACACCTGTTGAGAACAGTTATATATGGAAGTGAAGTTGTATGTGTTTGCTGGCCGTCTCCAGTTCAGAAGTGTCTTGTGAATCTCTGGTGTCATGGATGCTTCTACAAGTTTTGTGTTTCAAGCTGGTTGTCCTCATTCTTATTAAGGGCAATGTGTTGCCTTGGAAAATCCAACTTGGTTTTCACAACTGTAATATGGAAAATAGATTTAAAATCTTCAGATTAGAAAACTGCATTGGCAAGGGAACTACACTTTACCTGGCTCTTGGTTAAGAATGCACCATTTTAATTGAGAGTAGAATTAATTTGAGGCTTCTCAGGTGGCTCAGTGGAAAAGAATCTGCCTGCCAATGCAGGAGATGTGGGTTCAATCCCTGGACCAAGAAGATCCCCTGGAAAGGAAATGACAACCCACTCTAGTATTCTTGCCTGGAGAACCCCACGGATAGAGGAACCTGGAGGGCTACAATCCATGGGGTCGCAAAGAAGCAAACACGACTTAGCGACGGAGCACGCACACACAGTTTATTTCAAGTCACGTTACTCTGAAATAAACGTGAAACTCTTGAGACTTCAGGTTTAGATATCACCACTTGCTTTGTATAGATCAGCTTCTTTCTCTTTAAATTCTGTATGGTTATATATATATATGTGTATATATATATAGTTTTCTACTTCAGTGTTTTTAGTTATTTTTGCCTCTGTAGGTGATTCTCCTTTCCCTATGTCCACCACTACCCACAGCTTATTCTTTCCCTCGTATCTTAACTACAGCTGCTTAAAAAGTTCTGGGATGTCATTGCAACTCCCTGTCTGCCTTGGTATTCCCAGTGTGCTGGCAGTTTCTAAGTTATTCAAAACATTTCTGTCCATTCATGGTGGAAGACAGGAAAATGCCATGGCGATGTGTCTGCAGCATCATCAAGGCCCCTGATATTACAGAGTATTGGAATGACCCAGGAATTCTCCGGAGTATACTGTTGCCAAATAAATAGTGTGAAGAGGTAAAATGAATGTGTAGGCTTAACCAAAACTGGAGGAGAGAAGGACGGAATCATCATTGATGTTAGGAATAAAAGGGCAGATGTTAATCAGATATTTTCTGGTTAATACCAGCTTAAAGAAGCATACCTTTCTCTTTGTGAAGATCTGTGAGTTGCTTCTCGGGATGTAAGTGAATTTATGCAATTCTTCACCTTTAAGTACAACATGCTTTGATTTCCATGTCCATCCCACTGTGGGTTGGGAGATGAATTCTGAAATCTCATGAAAAAAAAAATACAGTTTACTCTTGGGAAGGTAGAGAAATGGCCTTAATTTGGAATTACTTTTGATGTTGTTCAGGGAGATTAGCACCTATTAGACCTATTAGAGTCTGTTCCTATTAAAATCAGAAATCTGAAAAAAAAAACTTTGTAAAAATAGAGGGATGGTGAATTTAAGTGTGGGGATCGACATAGGTCAGGTCTAAAGTTTTAAAATCCCTAGCATATTGCATGTGTTTTCTATAGCTTATTATTTTTCTCAAAACATAAGAAATTAAATGCATAGCATGGCACATGGCAAGAATCAATAAATGCTTGTTGCTTGACTGAACACTATTCTAGTCTAAATGTATTCAGAACAAAGTAGGATTTTATGTTAATGATAATCATTTAAGGGGAACATATCCTGTTGGTAAAATAAATGTAGACTCATATTGTTTGCTTTTGCTATATTTGATGATACCAAAAAAAAAAAAAAAGACCTTTCTAAAAAGACTGCCAAATAGTGTCTCCACCATCTTTTGAATTTTAAAAAGTGAATAAAAATGTGAGAAGTTATTACTTGGCAAATGGTTTTTCTTCAAAGTAGAAAAGCTTGTACAGGAATATTATCTAGAAGCTACTTGAAACTTTAAAAAGAGATGTTGAAAATGAAATCAAATCACAGAAATTTGCCTTTTTTGAGATGTTATAATTATTTAAGTATGAGCATAATGTGAAAATAAATAAGTGTAAGCTGCCCTTTCCCCGGAAGGCTTGTCTCTGTTTTATTTAATTTTTTTTCAAAGACTGTCTCTTTTGGTTGGTTTTTGGGGGAGGCCTTTTTCCGAGAATAGATTCGCCTTTTAACAAGACTTTCAGCTCTCCATATTAGCATATAAAGTGAGCACTCATCCTAGTGGTCCAACTTCAAACATCTTTCCTGCCGTCACTAATGACTAGAGCACAGGAAATCATGACCAGAAATAGGCTCCAAGCATTTCCTCCTGGTTACTGTCTAAACACCTTAAATATCACATACATATTTCTGATAGTAAAAGTAATAAATATTGTAAGACACTTACAAAATGCAGAAAAGGATTAAGCTTATTTTTGAAAGTGAAAGTGACAGTTGCTCAGTTGTGTCCGCCTCTTTGCGACCCCGCGGACTATATACAGTCCATGGAATTCTCCAGGCCAGAATATTGGAATGGGTAGCCTTTCCCTTCTCCAGGGGATCTTCCCAACCCAGGTCTCCCGCATTGTGGGTGGATTCTTCACCAGCTGAGCCACAAGGGAAGCCCATTTTTAAATCATCTCTAATCCTACCATCTACATATATATCTGTTCACATTTTGTGTGTGTGTGTGTGAACATATAGTTTTTAGAAACTCGGGTGTGTGTGTTTACAGACTTGTCATATTGTTGATTATGTGGTTTCGCAAACTGTTGTCTTTTCCATTTAGTGTCAAAAACATTTTTGAAACATTTTTCTAAAATAGTTACAGTAAATATTCTCTTATTTGAAATTTCTGTCAATTTTAGAATTTTTTTTTTTTTTATTAGTTGGAGGCTAATTACTTCACAACATTTCAGTGGGTTTTGTCATACATTGATATGAATCAGCCATAGATTTACACGTATTCCCCATCCCGATCCCCCCTCCCACCTCCCTCTCCACCCGATTCCTCTGGGTCTTCCCAGTGCACCAGGGCCGAGCACTTGTCTCATGCATCCCACCTGGGCTGGTGATCTGTTTCACCATAGATAATATACATGCTGTTCTTTTGAAATATCCCACCCTCACATTCTCCCACAGAGTTCAAAAGTCTGTTCTGTATTTCTGTGTCTCTTTTTCTGTTTTGCATATAGGGTTATCGTTACCATCTTTCTAAATTCCATATATATGTGTTAGTATGCTGTAATGTTCTTTATCTTTCTGGCTTACTTCACTCTGCCTATAATTTTATAGGCAAGGAAATTATCTTTTGTTTTGCATTCATTTAATAACATGTTAATTCTTACATGCTTGTTAGCCTTTTACTTTTGTGAATTACATATTTATTTCTTGTGACATTTTCTAGTGGAATGTTTTTTTAATATAGAAAAATATATAATATCTATCACACATGGCCACATGTATGATAGGTATTTTAGATATTTTCCCATTTTAGCATTTGCAGTTTAATATTGTTACGGGTTTTTGTTTAAATCTTTGTTACGGTTCTTTAGTGATTTCAGAAATCTCCTGGTTCAGAGAGTTTATTTGGGCCTGTCTGTTTGTTGGTGATTCATTAGATCTGCACTAAAGTGGTTTCAGAGATGCAAGAATGACCTCTCAACTATATGCTCATGAACTGTGAAGACCTGGTGAACCCTGAGGCCTGAGCTCTGGGGCACGGGGCAGCCTCGATGCTGGGTCAGGATTAAGCCAGCTCAGATGCACACAGCCTGCTGATCTAACTAGGTCAGCCTGCAGTGCCTCCGTGACAGACTGTGGGGCTATTTTTGTCGGTGTTTCTTCTGTGTATGAAAATTAGAATTGAGAAAAGCTACAAATGCTTCCCATATGGCTGCTATTAGTGAAATTATGTACCAAGGATTTAATTTGAAAATGAAGTAGGTATACTCACATTATTTAGAGACTTAAAGATTTCTGTTTCCAGGACGGGTGTTGCATCTTAGTGTGAAGGCCTCTGTCCTGTTCTTGTTCTTCCAACGAGGGAGCTTCTGTTCTGGTGTTCGTGATTTTTCATAATAAAATATTTTATGACAGATTTGAATCTTATTTTTTTCTCTTTGTTTCCCCTGCCCTCCAGAATTTTTTTTTTTTCCCCCTAATAGATATTGTCTGGATTCTGCATACTTTCAGGGATTTCTCATGGCCTTTTCATGAACTGAGCTGATAGCTGCCCCAGTCTTTCTGACATCCAGAATTTAGGGGGAATTTTCATTTGCAATTAGCTGTACTTGTTCTTAGAATGGCTTATTTGGATATAGCAGTGAACAGGCTGTGATGGTTTATCACTTTAATTGGTCCATTAGATGTACTTGATGTTTCACAAAGTTCTAGGAAGAGGAAAAAAAATTCTCATCCACAACAGACTTGTGGAGCCTACTAATGGAGTTTAATGTCTATTTTTGCCTTCTGTGAAAATGCATTATGGATTTGTATTTTAAAGAATAATAATAATAATAATAAACTTTTAGTGGGATTAATCATTAAATCATCAAATTTAGTTATGCTCTATTAAGGCAATCAGGTGACCTCTAAATTTGATTTCCCCTAAATTCCTGATCAATGCGCTTATCCCAGTTCGCTTGACCTACAAAGAGAATTTACTGCTACATAGGTTTCCTTTTAAGAGAAACGTCATGTTGAAATAACATTATTTGTGTCTATTAAAGAGGAGCCTTAAGTTAACAATATTAACTTTTAAACACTAATAACATTTGTAAATGTAACCCAGACTTGTAAAATGTAACCCAGACCTACCCCAGATTAATAAATATTGCCCCCAAAAAAGGTCTTTGGTCAAGTAAATTTGGGAGACCCTTATTAAATTGGTTACTTACTAAGGGCTTCCTCACAACATTTAATATAATATATGTTGTAATTCTTCAAAATAAGAATTATTTCATGCTGTTTTCCAAGTGCATTTACATCAGAACCCCAGTTGTGAGAAACATCATTGGAGGCACGCTCTTTAGCAATAGTATAAGTTTTTAATAAGTGATTAAGAATATCATATGATTTACAGTTAAAGAATCACTTAAATAGTTAAGATTTCTTTGTCTCCCAGTTTTTTAAGTATATAACTATCTCTATTCAAGCATATGCATACATAAAACACATCACATAATAGATTAGGAAAACACTTCCTCTACCCAGGTATTTCTTTGTATAAGTTATTGACAGAGGAAGCAGAGGAATTCAGTCTAAAATTTGATAGTTTAGCTGGCGAAGACAACGTTAAATACATACATCCTTATATACCAAATGATCATTTCAGGGAAGAGAAGGAAATTGGGAGAAAGAAATGCGATTGTTTTCAGTAATTACAAATGGCTCTGAGAACCACAACATGCTAAATGATGCTAAGATCCAACTAGAGTAGCTTCTACTCCCTAATTCAAAATCATGCTATTTTACTTTTTAAGAGAATATTTCGTTAGCTTTTATCTTACTTTAGGGGGAAAAGTATGAAAAACTTTTTTTTTTGGCTTTTTGTTTTAACAACAGTTTTTGAGCCAGATTTGAGGTCTGTGTTGTTCCTGGGAGGGGAATGCTGATTTAGTAGAGCTGGACTTAGCTTTCAGGGCTTAGCTTGAGTTAAAAAGAATCTCGAGTCAATTGATGCATGGTGTCGGGAAATTGCTCCCTGAAATTCCCCCAGCTCATGTCCTGCTGCTCCGGATACCAGATTCCATTTCCTTCTGCCACAAAGGGCCAGCTCGTTTCACCCTCAAATTGCTCTTTGCTCAATTTTCCTATTTATTTTTAGCCAGTTTAACATTAGGCTTGACATTTCATATTAGGCATATGAAAGTTTTTTTACCATCTGGTCAAAACAAATTGATTTTTTTCTTCTGGAATTAAAAAAAAAGGTTAAAAATATCTGAGGGTGGACCACTGTATAAAGGAATAGATTTTTTAATTTCATCTGTATTTTATAGCAAGACAGTTCTAATTGGAAGGAAGAATAAAATAGGTAAGGTGCTTGCTTTTGCTATGTATCTTATACTCTAATTTGAAGAAAATATTATAGTATGTTTTCAGAAAGCTTTGTTTTACATTCAGATTTTTCCAGTTCTAATTAATGTTCCTCTTTACTAAAATTAGTTACATTAAATTTTTGAAACTATCAAGAACAAATAGGAATTCAGTAGCCTTGGTTTTAAAAAAACTTTACCCCCACATAGTGTCAGAACTACAGAAAAGCTGAGAAGTTGTTGTCATGGCACTACTAGCAATTTGCATGTGCCCTTCACTGAGATTCTCCAAATATTAACATTTCGGAAGATTTATTTCTAATCCTCTCCTTTTTAAAAGCAAGTGTTGTCTTTTGTATAACCACATGTGCTTATGTGTGCGTGTTCAGTCGCTCAGTTGTGTCCAGCTCTTTGTGGCCCCATGGACTGTAGTCCACCAGACTCCTCTGTTCATGGAACTTTCTTGGCAAACATACTGGAGTGGGTCGCCATTCCCTCTTCCAGGGGATCTTCCCGACCCACGAATAAAAAACCCGCATCTCTTGCATCTCCTGTATTGGCAGGTGGATTCTGTACCACTGCTCCACCTGGGAAGCCCGTAAGCATGTTCCATTTGTCACAGTTTTTAAGATGACCACTGATAGAATAGTGTTGTCTAAGCTACAGACCTTCCTCAGATGTCACCATTTATTCCAGAGATGTCCTTTATAGCAGAAGGTGAGCCAGGGTCGTGCGTTGTATTTAGTTATTGTGTCTGTTGACTCTCGCTTCCTCCCCGTCTGTCTGTCTTTGAGTCAGTAGTTCCTGCTACATTTTTAAAGCATTCAGGCCAGTTATTTTTGTAGGATATTCTCAAATGGGGTTTGCCCGATGTTTCCTCATGATTGGATTTAGGTTACACATTTATGGCAGGAATGCCAGAGAAGTGGTGCTTAGTCCTTGGTGTATCCTACCAGGAGTCACAGTTGATTTGTCCCAATCCTGGTGGTACCCTCCATCACTGTGTGAAGGTGATGTCTTCCAGGTTTCTCCACTATCAGCTTACTTATCTTGCTGTGTAATTAATAAATGTCTTGTGGGGAGGTACTTGAGGCTGTGTAAATATTCTGTTCTTCCTCTTATATTCATCTCTTAGTTTTAGAATCAGTGATTCTTGGCTGAAACAGTTGGCTGCCAAATAGTAATTTTCTAATTCACCATTCCCTCCACATTTATTAGTTAGCTTTCTACTGTAGGGAAGACCTTTCCTTTCTCTTACTTGTTTACCAGTGTGGACTCATAGATATTTTTTTACTCTGTAGATTTGAACGCTTTTCTGTATTTATCCTGATGCTCAAATTGTCCCAGATTTGGCCAGTGGGATCCCTTTGAGGCTGGCTCCTGTGTCCTTTTGATGCATCTTTATTATTCTTTGAGCACATCTTCCCCCTCTGGCACAAGATGTTATCGACTCATCTTTCTTTGACTCAGCCTTGGCATCTGTCATTTCTTTAGGAGCCCTGGTTCCTTAGGGTGGAAAATGATATTTTATGATCCAAGATCTGGGTGCTAACTGTGCTCATGGTTACCTCTAGGCTGTCAGCAGGCCAAGCTCTGTGAAATTATGTGTGTGTGTGTGTGTGTGTATACCTAAGACAGTGCATCACTGCATGTGGCTGGTGACTACTATATTGGACAGTGCAACTCTGGACAGTAATGACTTGCTTCACATCACATAGATGCTAGTGACAGAAGCCACGCAGGATCTTTTGATAGTGCATACCAGATTAAATTGACTAGACCAGCCTTATCATATACCTTTTATAATAATGATAATTTTTAGTGATTTTATTTATTTTTGGCTGTGTTGGGTCCTTGTTGCTGCTTGGACTGGGGGCTCCTCTCCATTTGTGGTGTGTGGGCCTCTCATTGTGGTGGCTGCTCTTGTTGAGGAGCAGGGGCTTTGTGGATGAGGGGCTTCAGTAGTTGTGGCACATGGGCTCAGTAGTTAAGGTTCCCGGGCTCTAGAGCACATGGGTTATGCTTTGCGGCATGTGGGATCTTCCTGGATCAGGGATTGAACCCATGTCTCCTGAATCAACAGATGGATTCATTACCCCAGAGCCACCAGGGAAGCCTAATAATTGTAATTTTTTATACCACAACCTCTGGTGCATTTTTTAGCAGGTTTTTTAAATCCCAGGAGCTTCAACATGATGATCTGTAGCAGTATATTTATTATTTTAAAGAAAATTTGAAGACCAGTAACAACTCAAACTTGACTTGTTTTCAGTACCTAATAGTAACTAATAGTCATAGCTATAATTTGAGCACTTGCTGTTTTCAACAGGAATGCTTTTTTTAGATCTAAAATGTACTGGCAATACTTAAATTAGTACTAATACTATATTAAATTAGTACTAATACTTCCTCCAAATATGCTAATTCTCTAATAGGTTCAATGATATCACTCATGTTTACAACCTCTAATAAATGCTATGCCAAGATTTATTTTTGTTTGTTTCTAATGAGAATAAGCAGTGCAACTCGGTAGTAATTCTTGCACCGTGTTGGTGAGAGGAAATTGGTAACGCCATCCAGGAAATTATTTCCAGTGCTAGGTATCAAAGCTTTAAAACCATTCCTAACTGGGAGCAGTTCCCTTTACAATCTAATGTACAAATCAAGTTTATGTGTAAAGACATAGTAAAAAATCAGAAAAACTTGAATGTACAAGAAGATGCAAAATATAGAAAAATAATGTGATAGCATCTGGGCTTATCACATCACAGATTTTACCTTTTGATGTTTAAAAAAATTTTTTTTTATCGAATGAAAGATTCTTTAAATTCTGTAGTGCATTGTAGTTTCAAAAGTTTCACATTCATGGTTTCATGTAATCCCATAGTAACCCCTTTTCCCACTACCTCCCTACAGTCCCTTCCCCTACCCCCTCCCCAGTGATAACCACTGCTTTGTTCTCTATGTCTGCTGCTTTTTCGTTTACTCACTACTTTGTTGTCCTTTTTAGATTCCATGTATAAGATCATACAGTCTTTGTCTTTCTCTGTTTGACTCACTTCACTTATTTTTTTTTTTTGTTGTTGTTGTTGTTGTGTAATCATTGGTGGTGGAGTCGCTCAGTCGTGTCCGACTCTTTGCGACCCCACGGACTGGGGCCCACCAGGCTCCTCCATCCATGGGATTTTCCAGGCAAGAGTACTGGAGTGGGCTGCCATTTCCTTCTCCAGTCACTTCACTTATTATAATGCCTTCTAAGTCCACATGTTGTTGCAAATGACAGAATTTCGTTCTTTTTATGGCTGAGTAGTATTCCATTGTATTTATAGACCACATCTTCGTTATCCCTTCATCTGTTGATGGACACATAAGGTGCTTCCATAGGATGGCGGTTGCAAACGATGCTGCTGTGAACATTGGGGTTTGTGTATCTTTTTCAGTTCGTGGAGTGTTTGGGGTTTTATTTGGGGGGGAGGGGGAGGGGGCATGTATATATACTCAGGAGTGGAATTCCTGAGTCATATGGTAATTCTGTTCTCCTCATGCTTGTTTGATCCTCAGTCAGCTCTGTCTTAATAGATGTTCAACCAAATGCCTAGGTGTCATGTTTAGTTTTTCCCTCCACATCAAATCCATCAATGAGTCCAGTTGGCACTACCTCCAAAATATAGCAAATCTGTCTACTTATGTCCATCACCATTCCTGGTACAAATCATATGTGCTTGCCCCAGATTATATCATTAGTAACTGAGCTGGTCTTGCTCTTCCATGGACACCTCAGCCCCCAGTCAATGTCCTTCTGCACAGCAGCTAGTGACCTTTTAAAATTATAGATCTGATTTTGGCTCTTCTCTGCTTAAAACTTGTCACTTGCCAATGGCTGGCTTCCCATCGTTTTTAGTATAAAATCCTTATTATGAACTACAATTAGAATCTTCCCTGATGGTTCAAGTGGGTAAAGAATCCGCCTGCAATACAGGAGACACAGGTTCTACCCCTGGGTCGGGCAGACCCCCTGGAGGAGGCAATGTCAACCCACACTAGTATTCTTTCCTGGGAAAGCCCATGGACAGAGGAACCTGGCAGGCTGTAGTCCAAAGGGTTGCAAAGAGACAGACACGACTTAGTGATAAGTTTGGATAATTTGGATTTTTCATGAACTGCAGTTCCCTGCTTTTCTTCCTTCTCGCCACATTTTAATCCAGCTGATTCTCTTAATCCCCATTGCTCACCCTGGCCTCAGGACCTTTACCCTCACTCATCCCTCTGTCTCTCTTTGAAACTCCGTTTCCTTGGCTTTTGGGCTGAGCGGATCCTCCTTAACCTGCTGCACTGCTCCTTCCTCAGAAAGCCCCTCCCTGGTCCTTCTACCCGACATCTCCTGCCCCACCCCAGTATTGTTTCGTTGACAATATTGATCTTATTTATTGATCTCTTGTCTCGTGTATTGTTCATCTACATCCATGGGATGGAAGAGTCTTGAAGAACAGTGCCTGGCATATAGCAAGTACTTGTCAGATAACAAATGAACTAGTGAATGTATTGCTATTGTCTTAGGATATAGTGGAAAAGGCTCTCTTTGGTGAAATGTATCACTTAAAAATTCAAAACCATTTAAAAACATTCCTAGCCAAAGATTCAGCAATTCTATTTTAGAATCTGTCCTTCAGACATTGTCAAGATTTGTGAAACTTTATAGTCAACCTTGTTTATAATATCAAGGAATTAGAAACAAAAGTCTGAGAGTCCGCTACACATATTGTGGTATTTCAGTATTGTGCAACTATTAATAATGGTGTATTTGGAACATAGTTGACCTGGAAAAATGAACAGAGTATAAAATACATTCCAAGATAGTATTACGTAAAAAGCTTGCTTTTTTTGTTTTTTTAATATATGTGCAAATTAAACATTAAAAAATCTTCAGGAGCAAATAACTAAAATATTAGCAGTGGTAATGTCTGAATTTTGAGATTGCAACTTATCGTAAATATTTTGTGCTTATTTTTCTGTTTTCTACACTTAATGTTTATCATCTAATTTATAATCTGCTGAAATATATACTCCAATAGCACTGAAATTGACCTATATAACTAGAAGCTAAGTCATTGCAGTTTCGTGTGTTTCTTGAGCTTCAGTTACTCAGAGAGCCTTTGAGGGGGGAGATGGATGAGTCTGATAACTCCTCTCTGAAGGCAATGCTGTTAAGAGAAGTGTAATTGACGTGTTTGTGGCTTAGGATGGGGGCAAGCTCTTGTGTCTGGGAGAATCCAGATAGAATTCATAGAGGATGAGGGTATTTGCCTTGCTTATTAACGGAGATGACCAAAGAGACATTCCACACAGGAAGAAGTGGGAAGGAAAGGAAAGGAAATCCCGAGGCATGTCAAAGGGACAGCAAGGGCATCCATTTTGTAAAAACATGGGCTATCTGAGGAAGCCATGGGAAAACATTCTCAAAGTCAGTGGAAACATTGCCGTGCTTTAATTGGGAAGGTAACTGGGAAACATGATAGATACTTGAGCAGGGGAATGATAAGCTGCTGGAGCTGGTTTTTAAGGCAACTAGTCTGATGGATCGTAGGAACGAAAGAGGAGAGACTGGCAGTGGTGAGACCAGCTTTGAAGCCTGACAGTGGAAGCAGTGGTGATGCTGCTCTGAGACGAAGCTGTCTGCACACTGGTCATGTGTGCACGGGCCGTGTGCTCAGCTGTGTCTGACTCTGCGACTCAGTGGACTGTAGCCCGCCAGGCTCCTCTGTCCATGGCGTTTCTCAGCAAGGATACTGGAGTGGGTTGCCATTTCCTCCTCCAGGGGGTCTTCCTGACTGAGGGATTGAACCCATGTCTCCTGTGTTTCCTGCATTGCAGGGGGATTCTTTACCCGCTGAGCCACTGGGGTTTCCCAGGTAGACTGCACTCTATTCTGTGTGATAGCAGAAAGCTGCAAGACTTGAATGCTCTCGTTTCCTAGCGATCTGCCACAGTGCCATAAATCTACTATAGTCTGATCTTGCATGTAAATTAGATTATAAAATAAGAGTTTGTACTTTGGATATATCACACTTGACATTTTTACGTCCCTCCATTCCCCAACTTCTTTATGACATTTCTCCTGAGGGCGGTGTAATGCCTGGAGCTGGAAAGTGGGAGAGGAGTGAGTGCTCATAGTCTGGAATATAGTCATTCTTCAGTATCCACAGGTGTTTGGTTCTAGGACACACACCCGACTTCAGGGATACCAGAGTCCACAGATGTGCAATTTCCTGATATTTAATGGCATAGTATTTGCATAAGCTAGCACATCCTCTGTATACTTTAAATCACCTTTGATTACGTATAATGCCTAATACAATGCAAATGCTAAGTAAATAGTTATAAATACAATGCACAATAAGTGGCAAATTCAAGTTTTGCTTTTTAAAACTTCCTGGATTTCTTTTTTTTTTTTTTTTGAATGATTTTCTGTGTGTGGTTGGTTGAATCCACGGATATAGAACATGCAGCTACAGAAGGTCGACTGTACAAAAAAAGGAAACATCAAATTGTTTTTGTACATTCAAACTTGTGTTTTACAAGTGGATATATATTTTAGTTCTCTGCAATAAAATCTTTGACATTTTGGCTCCAGATTCTGAAGGCAAATACCTGAAAGATTGCATTGGTTTGGGTTGAGAAAATTAACAAATCTCCCTTTAGAAACTAGGTCAAGTTCCTTATTTTAATTTCTGATCTAATTCAGGACCCCAGCTGTCAGACTACCCCATTAATCCTCCACTGGCAGTGAAATCCTCTCTAAAGTACATTGTAATTAACTTGCAGGAATTGACAGCAAAAGATGGAAAGTTCAGATGATATTTGTTTACAAATTTCCCACATGAAAGTGGACATTTAAACTTTTGAGAAGTCATCAAAAATGCTTAGAGAATTTTGGCAGAGACTTCTTTTTTTTTCCACTGAAAAATAGCTGACCCTTTTTAGCAGTTTCTGCACCCAAAATCTAGACCTGAAAACTTGATTTTGCGGAAGTGTTTAGTATTAGAACTCTTGCTTCAAGCATAGCAATTTTTTATTATAATTATCCTTAAACTAGCGTGCCTCACAAGTGCCACAGGAAAACTGGTTATAGCTGGTAACATGACTAGAGTGGGGTAGGAAGAGGCTTGAGCAGGTTTGATTATAGCTAAGGGAAAGATTTCAGTGTAGACTAAAAGTATCTCATTCATTTGTTAAGTATAGCTTTGTCTATTCCTGGGAAGTGTTGACATGAAAGAAAATTGTTTCCGCAATTTGAGGTCGTGGAAGATTCCAGGGCAGTGCAAATATGGATTTTGGGAAACCGATAAGCATGCTATAACATACTCCCCGAAAGAAAATGTTTGTGTGTGGAGTACATTTTTAACTGAATTGAGTGAGTTTTCCTAAATAACCAACTCTTGTAGCTTTTGTCACTGTCCAAGGTACTAATAAATGGGGGGCTGAAAAGCAGAGTTTTCTTCTTCCAGGATCTTAAAGATTATGGCCTCTGAGGACAACCTAAACGGGAAAGAGAATGAGCCAAGATATCTATTGGGAAGGAAAAGAAAACCGAGTGCTGGTTACTATATAAAGGTTGAAATTAACAAATACTCTCTCAAAGCCTACTACTTGTTGAACCCAAAGGAAATGGGGAAAAAAGACAAGAATTAAGATAAAGAAAGGGGTCTTGGAGAAAGTGGTAGGCTACAATATTCCTAGACTGACATTGAGGTTAGGAGCAGTTCACATATTTTCAAATAAGACTGGCCATGATTTAACCAATTTGTGGAAGATAATGAGCTGAGGAACTGGGTCTTTCAATGAATTATGTATAACAAATGTGTGATTTGTAGCTATTGAAAACTTCAACAAAAAGCATGAATTCCTTTATAAAATGAATCTGCTTTTACTTTTCAATTAAATATGAAGCAAATGAAATCTATTTCTAAGTGAAGTGAAAGTCACTCAGTCATGTCCCATTCCTTGTGACCACTTGGACTGTACCCACCAGACTCCTCTGTCCATGGGATTCTCCAGGCAAGAATACTGGAGTGGGTGCCATTTCCTTCTCCCTATTTCTCAGTATTTGACCCTTAAAATAGCAATAGCCATGGTGTCAGTATTTCATAGTAGATATACACTAAATTCTACCAAATACCAAGATTTTAAACTGCACCATTTTGATAATTGAGGTAATAAAATACAATATATGTGATTTTTCAAATCACATATAAAGTTAAAAATAAAAAATATTTTTACATATAGAAAATGTTTTATGTGTAAAATATGTTTAGAAACATTTTAAATTCTTATAAATAATGATAATACACTATAAGAGCATTATCTTTTCAGCCCAAAGGCTTAGTCTACCCATGTTCTTTCAATTATTTGATAGAACAACTAGATCTTCATCTATATTTTTATATATTCATTATCACATGCACACACACACACACACGCACACACACCTCCCCCTGTTAAGTGCAAAACAAAGTTGGATCACCCAATTCTCTTTGTTTAAAAAAAAAGGTGGAAACATTACCAGATGTCTCATGTCTCATAGAATTCTTCTATTTATGGGTATACTACTTTATTAACATCTAAATTTCACCAAGAGTTCAAGTATATGCTAGCCTTCTGTTCAGATTTTTGAAATGAAGATGAAATGGACAGACAGCTTCCGAAGGGTACAATGTGTTTAACACCTGCATGATATATTCACCAACTATTCAATCTGATAGGTGGTGTAGCTATGCACTTAGGAGCATAGGTGTAGGGACAAGGCCTACAACTGGAGGAAAAACCTGCCATTCAGGACTACACAGAGGTTCTTGGTTCCTGACAGAGTCTCCCCTTGACTTGAGGCTTGAGACAAACCGAGGGGGAGTCTGTCAGTGTACTGAAACCACTCAGCTCAGGACAGTAACGGGATAGATTGGCCAGAGCCAGTTCTCATTGGGGCAGCCAGTCTGAAGGGAACAGGAGGCAGAAAATGTTGCAGCTGAAGTGCAGAACGGGTGGATGAGAGGGGCCACTTTCTAAATAAACATCGCTGATTTCCCAAGCAAGTTCCTAAGATGCTTTCCCCAAACAGTCATAGAATTCTTGCTGCAGCTTGAAAGATCCTGTTTTATAAGAACTGGTTTTTCTCTTAGTAGCCAAAAAGTTAAGGCAGGAATGGGGGGTGGGGGGAGCTGGAGGGAAATAGGAAAGAAAGAAGAACAGGGAAGAAGCAGAGTGGTAAGTGAGCAGATTAGATGGGAGAAAACACAGATAAGAGCTGCCTTCACGCTTTACCCTGGCGAGGGCCTCTGCGGTTTTAAGGTTTATGGCGGGACTCATGATGGAGCAGAGAGCTGATGAATCATCATCTCAGCCACAGAGCAGTTTTAGGACGCTGGTGAGCAAAGCAAGTAATCAGTGAGCGGGTAATGAATGAACGCACAGAGGGGAGAAGGTGGATTCCTCAGAGTTCTGCCACTGCTCTGCCAGTTTTATAACTCACCAGCTCCCGTTACAAAGTATATATCACATTTTGTATTTGTTAAGGATAATATACTTTAGATTTAATAAACAGGTTCATTTCCCCTTAGTGTCTCAGGATTCACGTATTCTGTTGTAAAACTTGCTAAGCTTTCCAAGTGATTTCCATTCTCAGAAGTTGAATAATAAACTGTCAATTCAGCCATCATCCATCTGCCACTATTCTGCATTGATAGTTTTGCTGGTTATTGAAAATGAAGCCAAAAATAGACTGGTAGGCAGAAGCCTTAGTCTTGAGAAAATGACGGTAACCATGCATGGAGTTAGAAATGTGCCTCTTTCCAAGATCCTCACTGTGCAGCTAGGGTTTCAGATGACGCATTATTACCGTACCCACCGCTCCATGCACTGGGACATAGAAATCTCCTTGAGCCACTCGTCACATAACAAAGCCTTCTATTCTCTTTCCTCTCTTGTTAGCCTTCAGCTGTTTTTCTGGATGAATGCTCCGCCATTTAGTTACACGCTGTTGTTCCTAAGGGGAGAGTGGGCCACTGTCTCCACAGAGTGTCACCTCCTGTCTCTCCACGCCTGTCTTCTCTCCTCGTGGTACCAGCCCTTTCCTGTCAGCAGGCGACAGTGGCCTGCTGCTCCCGGGTGCTCGGAAGTGAGAAGTCACCTAGCTGGAGGGCAGAGACTGCCGTTGAGCAGAGTGTGGGGCCTGAGAGTCTGCCGCTGACTAACTCACCCAAATTACTCTGTGTATCTGAGTCTCCTCATCAGTAAACTAAGCATGATAGGGTGATTTGTATAGTGACTGACTTAATAGGCCATCCACAAGCTGAAGCTATTATTTTTATGATTTCCTATGGCAATCTGTCTGAGCCACCAGGCAAGCATGGCTTAGACAGATCACCATAGGAAATCATGAAAATAATAGCTTCAGCTCAGACAGTAAGGAATCCGCCTGCAATGTGGGAGACCTGGGTTTGATCCCTAGGTTGGTAAGATGCCCTGGAGGAGGGCATGGGAACCCACTCCAGTATTCTGGCCTACAGAATCTCATGGACAGAGGAGCCTTGCAGGCTACAGTCCACAGGGTCACAAAGAGTCGGACACGACCAAGCGACAAGCCCAGCACAGCACATGGCAATCTGTACGTAAGGCAATGTTTTCCCCACCAGCCCTTCTCTTGCCTGTAAACCTCAGATGTGCACACAGCTGGTCACAGTGTGGAAGGATGGATCCCCAGAAGGGGAGGCAGTGTGGAGAATTCCTGAGGAGCTGATGGAAGGTAGAGGAAAGGCTTGTGGTAGTTAGCCAGAAGAAGGGAGGAGAGGAATCTTCAAGAAGCAACGGCAGCATGTATGCAACTGTTGGGGACAGGAGAGCCAAGTCCAGGCAAATGCAGCCGAACGCCACCCTCTCTGAGGCCAGAGAGGAGAAGGCGAAGCAGATAGGCAGCCGGTAGTGCTGCTGACGTGTGGTGAGGAAAGCAGGTGTGTGAGGCCACCAAGAGCCAGGAAAACAGAGTTTTCAAGAGTTACAGAATCAGATTTGTATTCTAGAAACACCACAGCTGTGTTGGTGACTGGGTTTTGGCGGTCAAGATTTGGACGGCCACAGAACAGCCAGGAGATTCATATAACGCCGCCCTGTCCTCTGAAAACCGGGTGCCTCTAATCTTCAATGAACTGGGAGATAGATAACAGGGCTAGTTACACTTGAGTCTAAAGTATAAATATAAAGATTCTGAGGGAAGCAGTGAAAGGATTTTTTTTTTTAAGTTGCTAGTAGGAGTTATTTTTTTATTTGATAAATTCACGATTCCTGTCCTTGTTCTGTTTAAATGAGTTCTGAGATAATTTGGGGTATGGGTTCTAACATTTACGGAGCCCTACTAAATGTATCCCTGGAGGAGGGCCTGGCAACCCACTCCAGTATTCTTGCCTGGAGAATCCCATGGACAGAGGAGCCTGGCGGGCTACGGTCCATGGTATCATGAGTCGGACACCACTGAAGTGAGTTAGCCTGCGCACATTGAATGTACAGGCATAGAATTGTGGGAATGGGTCGATATTTTAATAACATGCCTCCAAATTTTCTGAAATTAATAACCAACATATTTCTTTGTCTAGCATGCACTCTGTGTCAGGCATTTCATTGCTTTCATTGGACATAGTTGGGAATTTGTATGCTTCTTCTTGAGACATTTAGGTGAATCACATACAGCCATTGTATCACACGTGAGCGGAGAGAAATGTGTGGGGCGTGTTTATTACCCACATTACCAGTGTTGTGAACCTTGACCTCCCTTTTTCCATGGAGTCAATTCTGTGCTTCTCTCTGAGGCAGTAAGGTCTTTGGGGTGGGAAGAAAGATAGTAGAACAGAGGAGCAATTCGAAAATGTTCCCCACCCCACCCCCCCCCCCAGGAGAAGGTGCTTTACTATCCAGCCTCCCTACCACACTAGTCCTGCTCAAAGGGGCAGAAAGAAGGAAAAAAAATCTGGATTTGGTGCCACTGAGTTGTAATTTTCTTTAACCAGAAGTAATCTTGCCCCAAACCCCCTTGGGACATTTGGCAGTGCCCGAAAAAAAAATTTTTTTAATGGTCTTGACTGTGGGGAGGGGGGTGTCTGTAGGCAGTGCTCTTAGATACAGGAGGCAGAGGCCAGGGATGCTGCCAAACTATTAAAGCCTCATCCCCTCCCCTGTCGTCCACAGCAAAGAGTTACGCAGCCTGAAAGGTCAGGAGGACCAAGGCTGAGAACTCCTGCACTGGGTGATCCTGTCTGTACTTAGGCTGTTGTTCAATCACTCAGTAATGTCTGATTCTGTGACCCCACGGACTGCAGCACTCCAGGCTTCCTTCTCCTTCACTATCTCCCAGAGTTTCTCAAACTCATGTCCATTGAGTTGGTGATGCCATCCAGCTCTCTCATCCTCTGTTTCCCACTTCTCCTCCTGCCTTCAATCTTTCCCAGCCTCAGAGCTGCTTTTGAAAACGCAAGGGGACTGGTTGGCAGGAATGATGGTACTTAGGCACCTGTGACGCTAGGCCTCTGGAGGTGTTGGGATGGTACTGGCTACGACTGGTATTCCATTGGTTCCTACTAAGTAAGTCTTTAGTTCCAAGGACATTAAAAAGGGTTCATTGTCAAGTCCAGTGGATGCTTGAACCCCTACATCCTATAAATCCTATGTGTCCCGTCTCTTCACTGAGGCAAGTCCTACTACTCAAAGAGGCTTGAAACAATTTGTTTTCTTCTAAACAGCATATTTCCTTTTCCAGATAGGACCCATGGATCATCCAAACTCATGCAGTTCATTGGTTTTAACTCAAGCATTCTGACTCCCATGTCACAGTTTTAAATTCTGGAAAGGCACCAGGACTTGACATGATCTTTTCTCCTCAGATTCCTCTCTATATCCCTAGAGAAAAAGTCCTTTTAAAGACAAGCCTAAGGTAACATTGTGATAGAACTGTTGAATTTGAAATTCATAATGTAAAACTCATCACTGGCTTAAAAGTTTTTTCTGAGGCCCTATAATGAATTTGTCCAGAAATAATTTCTAAAACTTTAGTGTTTATGTTTATTGATTCTTCCTCTTCACTTTGAAGACCTTCAGAATTTTTCAAAACTTGCTAAAGCGAGTCAATCTGAAGGATAGTGAAACTTCATTTCATGTGGTTTCCCAACGGCTCCATGAATGTTCTCAGTGAAGGGAGGAAATGAACAGAGGTCTCTCTGGTTGACTGATTCTAAATGATTGCCTCTCTCAGAGGCATTTGGTATGGGAACAAAATCAGCCATAATGTTCGGGGTTTTAAAATGCCATCTTTAGTACATTAGGAAGCCAAAATGCAGAAGAATTTGGAAAGATAGTAAATACCGTTTAGATGATCTTGGTTAAACATTTGTTCAGATGTGTTTAATTCACATCCTGCTTGGGGCCCGGGCTGATTTTAAACTCTGAGACCGAACTGATGTTTAACAGCCATTTCTTAACCAGGAAAGGCCTCCCCTTCTCCCAGCCCACACCCATTCGAGCTTCACTGGCTCTTTTGAACAGAAGCCGTTCTCAGTTTTTACTTGGTTCAGTGAACAAGGTTACTGTTTAGAAACAGTGGCTGTCGAGTCATATGTGTCCTCACCCTTTTGCCTTCTTCCTGAGTGTACCTCGAGCTGCGTGAGAGATGATGTTAATACTTGGGATGATTAAAGGGTCTCTTCACTGATCGCTTGGTCTTTGCCTGGCTGAGAAACTCAAAGCAGGAAGCGGGAGACATGCGGATATGTTGCAGCATATTCAAGAAAGAAGGGTTTTAGGATGGAAGACACTAAACTGGCCTGTAAGTTCTTGGGCGCAAAATCTGTTTCAAAACTTCTTAATAAGGATGTGTAGGAATCGGGCAATCTTTAACTCAGTTTGACACACTAGTACTTTCAACAGGTCAAAGTACGGAGTAGGAAAATCTTTTTGTTTTAGGGGGTAGGGAGGACTTGGTTTGAATGTTCTAAGAAAAAGAAGTGGGAATTTTAATTAAGTGAAACATTCCTTGTGCTCTATAGATGATGGATTTATACTTTATTGTCCTGCAGCCATGGGATAGCTTCTATGAAAATTCAAGGCAAATGATATTATTTTCCATTTTCCATGTTTGTGCTTTTTTTTTCTTTTGGCAAAAAACAAAGTGAAAACCCTAAAACAGCTCCTCGGGTCTCCTGAGTGCTGGAGGTAGACAGTAGTAGCAGGCTACACATACAATTGCACTGCTGTCCAAAGAACATTTTAGCACATAATTTATTGATGATTTCTTATTGCTTTTAATATTTGTATCTGGATTAGATCATGAAGATTTTGAGAAATGATTGTTTTTCTATTTTAGGGGAGTATGTTTGAGGAGTGCTGAGGATTTTTGCTGATTAAGAAAGGTCATACTTCTCTTGCCTACCTCTTCGGTTTTTATTTATTTATTTATTTTTTACCATCAAAAACATTGCCTGCATTTTCCTTTCATATCTTTCCTCACCAGAATACTTTCATTTCCATGGTATGTAAATCAGTTAACTCACATGTAGGCTTTATGGAAAAAAACTATAGTGATCAGAATCTTAAGAACTACATTTTGGAGAGGTATTTTTATCACTGTATTTTCTTGTCTAGCATTTTCTATATGTTCTGGATGCTTTATCAGATTTAATTTTAAGAGTAGTAAAGATGCTTTATTCACTAAATTATTTGCCCTTTTAAAATATTACCTCTATTCATTTGCATGGATAATATTTGCAAATTTTATAATAAAAACACATCTAGGAAAGAAAAATGAGTTGTACATAGTGTCAGTATCCAGTAAGCATTAAGGAGATGGATTATGCTATAAATAAGTGGTTTGCTTTTGGTGTTTTATGATTATAAAATATAGAGTCAAAGAGGCATATTAGAAATATTTTGAGGGTTGGATCCAAGCCTACATTTTAGCTCTGACACTAGTTTTGTGACCTCAAACAAGTTATTTATACTCTATAAGTATGTTAGTATCATCACTGCATAATGGGAATAATCTAGCTTTCAGGGCTATATATACATTAAAAGAGAAGCAAATGCCTCACCTAACTGGCTTCTCAGAAAAAAAAAAAAAAAAACTTGTGATATTATATGTATTTGTTCAGTTAACTCACTTTTAAATTCACTTTGTACTTAATGAGTCAGAAAAGAATATCTTTCTGTGTGGAAATCATATTTGTATTCAGTATTCAAATATTAGGATAAGACAGTTAATGCATAATAAGCATTGGATTTCATAATGAATTATTTAAATATGAGGAATAGTATTGGTTGAATCAAATGAAATACAGGTTACTCAATAAGAAAACTGGATAAATATCCAATAGATAAAATTGATATTGAGGGGGAAAAATTTTTTCATCCAGAAAATTGGTAAAAAAAATCTTAGGTAAGTGGTTTAAAAATACTACATTATTCTTTTTTAAAAAATATGTATTTATCTTTATTTATTTGGCTGTACTGAATCTTAGTTCCCGCATGCAGGATCTAGTTACCAGACCAGGGATCGAACCCAGACTCCCTGCATTGGGAATGTGGAGTCTTAACCACTGGACCATCAGGGAAGTCTTCTAAATTAATCTTAGATACTGGATGTTGGTCTCTTCCAGTTTCCAACTTTTAATTTGGTATTCAGTAGACCTTAGAAAAGTAGATGTAGTAGCTTCCTGTTTCCATAAACTAAAATTTCAGCGTGAAGACCATAACTGTCTGGAGTAGAGATGAAGGCTGAACTCAGCCCTGTGGCTTCACACAGCCCCTCCAGCTCATTCATGAAAGTCCATCCCACGGGGGGAGCAGAGCCTGTTGCCATGTCAGGCTGCTTGGGAGTAACTGCAAGACGCTGTAAGAGTGACCCCCGCCCCCCAGCCCCAGACAGAAACTGGCATCTGTTGTCTTTGGTCTGTGCTCACGTTAGCACTTACACCAGCTGGGCTGCCACGTTGGTTTTGCTCTCCCACACTGGAATATGAGCCACAGGGGCAGGGAGTTTGGGCTTTGACATTCCCGGCTGTCTCCCAAGCACCTACAGCAGTGCCTGGCAACCAGTAGGCGCCTAGTCAGTTTATCAAAGTAATGAGTCGACCCCTAGTCTTCAAGAGGGCAACAAGGTAAGGAAGGCCATGCCTGCTCTCCCTGTAAAGCACAAAATAACAAAGATACAGTTTTATATAAAATCCGTACCAGGGTATGCTAATTTATCCTGTGGTTGAGGCAGAAGTAGAGCTTTGTTCCAACTTTTAGAAGAAAAGAAAATCAGTAGAAAAATGTTACTCTCCTCAGTTTAGACATGTGCCAAGAGCAGGAAACCAAAAAGTTTACTTCCTTTATGAAAAATAGGTAAATCAAGGACTCTAGGAAAATAATTTTGTGATGAAATGCCAAGTCACAGGCCAGATAAACTCCCTCCTCCCCTGAGCCCTGGGTGAGGTCAGCGCTAGCTCCAGAGGGACAGCCCCTCCCACACGCTCCGGAAGCATCACACAACCCTGTGGGCTTCTTCACCAGGAATTTTATGTAGGTGTCGTTTTAAGAAGCTAAGAATCTTGTTCAGTAAGACTTTGACAAAACACTAGCCATTCTCAAAGTTACACTGAATCTATACCTCTTATAAATTGCTGTACTTTAGAGTCAAAAGGCCAGGTTTTCAAACTCTATTCTAGGGCTGTCTGTATGACCAAGGGCAAACCCCATTTGATCTCTGAGTCTCATTCCCCTCAGCTATAAAAGGGCAGGCAACAGGCATGCCTACCATAATCAAGTTAAGATGGTCAAGTGAGTTTATACACAAGAAAGTGACTTGGAATCCATCAAACAAATTATACAGTGTTACTTGTATACACATTTAAAAAACAGGGCAAGTTCTTTCCTTAAATGAGAATTTAAGTGCTTTATAACTTTACTATTTGTTAGAATATCACTAATGAAAGGGGCAAACCCCTTCAAAACAATAAAAAAGACTAAGGTACAATTTTTAATGTCATTCTTGAGAAATAAATCTGGAAAACACTATGGCATAGCAGTCAAGATCCTAGGTTTTAAAGTCACATTGATGTGGATTTTATTCATGATTTAGCTGTTCACATTAGATTTCTTAACTTTGAGACTCAGTTTTCATCTCTTTACAGTGGAGAAAGTGTTACCTAAATGCAGCCTTACTATAAAGAAAAAATTGAATGAGACAAAATGCTTAAAGCATGTTGTACAGCCTTGGAACATAATAGATGCTCAATAAACAGCAGTTGCATTTGTAGTTATTTTGATTCTTTATAAATATCATTGGGTATATGGTTTGCCTTTTAAATGATATGGTACTGAACTTTTAAAATGTATTAGCCACTATTACTCTGTATAGAAATATGCTAGAAATTTCCTGAGAGAAAATAATTCTACAATTTTTCAGAGCTCTTACTTTACTGAGCCTGATGATTCTTTAGATTAGGTGGTCTTTGAAACAAACATCAATACAACTAAAAGTTTTCTAATATAATTTACTCACCTAAAGCTTGGGGGATCTCAAAGTACGTTAGATTAAATAGACTTATCCGTAACAGAACTCACAGATACTCATAAAGAAAGAGCAGTGGCAGCGATTTTCAAAGATAGGAGTTTAAAATTCTCTTTCTAGGAAGTGTGTGTTGTTAGGGAATGAACAAGAAGGACATCAAGGTAGCAACACGTATTGTCATGCAACCTAGAAATATTTAAGTTCCAAGATTCATTGTTCATAGTCCAAGATGTAAGTCATGTATTAAATGTCACTAATCCTTTCTTAGCATTTCACTGAGTCATTGAATTAAATATTCTCTGAACTGACATTTTAGTACTGAATTGCAAGCATCAGTGTACAGTCTTGATAATATAATTTCTTTCTCTTGTCAGAACCTCAGAAGTGAATAAATGAACTTCAATTGAACCACAAGCCAACTTTAAAACTTAGGTTAGCATTTTAATACACAGGAATCATTCTCCATTAAAAGTGATTTTCTGTAAGACCTACTTTATTTTAAAAGATAATGCCATAATCCATTTCTGGATCATAATCTGGTTATGTAAATGTATTTCTAATGTCTTATCTTAGACAGCATAAAATAACATTACTTGAATAACAAGGAACATGTGATGAAGGACCAAGAAGGTAAAAGTTAATATTTAAACTTTCTCCTTACTTGATTTAATATTAACTGCATATTTTTCATGTTTTTCTGTAACACAACAGTTATAAAGTCCTGAATCAAAGATTAACATCTTTATATAACATTATTAGGAATTACTGTTTTGAATATCTGGATTTTGTGTTTTACTTCTGTTAATCAGAATACAGAATTCAAATATGCAAGCATTTAAGTGTGATGTTCTTATAATTCAATGCTGTCCGTTTTACCCAACAGTCACAATCAAGTTAAAGAAAGCAAGTAAGTCTGAGGGATTTTAGTTGGACTCAGTATATACCATTTTAACAAAAGAAAGGTGGCTTGGGCTTTGAGAGATGATACATTGTGGGGAAGTGATTAGGAAATAGAGCTAATGGAAGATGAGGGTTAATATGGTCGGTTTGTTTGTGCAAACGCATCTCTGTCTCTGGGCATGAGCCATTCTCCTCCTCCTGATACAGGAGAGGGGGCACCATCACAGGGGTATTTAAGCCCAGCTTTTAGGTGGTGTGCGCAGAGAATTCTCTCCGCATCTGTTGATTCTCAATGCCTTCAGCTGAAAATAATGCCAAAGTGGCATCTTTTGGAACAGTGCATTCTGATGCCCTTCATGGTGCTCTAATGGACATCTTTAGGTGTAAGACTTTTCTCATGTTTTAGATTATTTCCTTGAGATAGAGTCTCAGAAGTGCAATTGTCGAGCCAGTAGTTTAAAACCTTTTAATGGCAGTAGATTCATATGGAATTATACCAATTAACCGTAACTCTAATACTGCTGCTTTCTGTTCCACATGCTTTCAGGGTTTTCAGTGCTGCATTTGGAAGCACATGTCTAATATTCCTCTTCAGGGTTCACACTAGTTGAAAAGCACCAAGGATCTAGAAAGGGATAGTTCTACCCATTGATGAAGCTGGTTCCAATATTCATGACTGGTGCTGTGGTTGTGAAGGAGTAGCATAAACTGACTGAAGCAGATGCCTTTCTCCAGGTTTCCCTACTACCAGCTGAATTTAGCATCTCAATCACAAGGAGACCGCTCAGGATGAGGGATAATTGAAGATAGCTTCATTGCAAGTAGATCATATGCCTTCTGCATGAGTGCATAGTCACTCAGTCACGTCTGACTCTTTGTGACCCCCTGGACTGTAGCCCACCAGGCTCTTCTCTCCATGGAATTTTCCCGGCAAGGATACTGGAAAGGGTTGCCATTTATTCTCCAGGGGATGTTTCTGACTCAGGGGTCAAACCCCTATCTCCTGCATTGCATGTGGATTCTTTACCGCTGAGCCACCAGGAAAGCCCAAATAGATCATGTGGTGGTGGTGGTGGTTTAGTTGCTGAGTCGTGTCTGACTCTTGTGACCCCAGTGCTGCTGCTAAGTCGCTTCAGTCGTGTCCGACTCTGTGCGACCCCATAGACGGCAGCCCACCAGGCTCCCCCGTCCCTGGGATTCTCCAGGCAAGGACACTGGAGTGGGTTGCCATTTCCTTCCCCAGTGCATGAAAGTGAAAAGTGAAAGCGAAGCCGCTCAGTCGTGTCTGACTTGCCGCAACCCCAGGGACTGCAGCCTACCAGGCTCCTCCATCCATGGGATTTTCCAGGCAAGAGTACTGGAGTGGGTTGCCGTTGCCATCTCATGATCCCAGTATGGATGACATTAAATCTTCACGAGCTATTTAGTCCTAAATCCAAATTAGCATTTGATCCCCAATGGGACTAATACCAGCCTTCCTGGGGACAGATCGTCCTACCCATATGTTCCCCCATCTCTTTTTTATTTAAAAAAAAAAAAACAAAAACAAAACCTTTAGCCTCTTTATCCTTCCCCAAGTTCCAAAGAGCAAATTTAATCAGAGAAATGGGAAAAATGCAGAAACAAAGGAAAGCAGTCAAGCAGGACAAGATTATAGTTTAGCCACAAAACAAAATCAAGGACTTTTAGTTCCTCCTCAAGGGTTACAGATAACACCTTGAGCCACATCCTTGAGTTGTTTTACAGATAGTAAAAACTCCCACCAGGTGGAAGCGGTCAACCATATGCTGGCTAGTATCATGTAGACCCCAGACAGGTTGGAACTAGAAAACTAATAATTGAGATTCCCAAAATACTATGGTGTTACCTCGCTGTCAGCCAATTCAAGAATTGTGCATGAGCTGATCAATCACCCCAAGACCCTATCCCTCACACTGTCCTTATAAACCTTTCCCTGAAAGCTATTGGCAAGTAGTTAGGTCTTTTGAGCACAAACTATCCTGTTCTTTCATGGTATCCTACAATAAATGCTGTGCTTTCCTTCACCACGCTGTCAGCAGATTGGCTTTGCTGTGCATTGGGTGAATGCACCCAAATTCACTGAATTTTTCAGAAGGCACAAAATGACACATTCAAATCAAGGAATTTTAGAGCTGTCACCATCAGCTAATTACCATTGGGTAGAAGGCAATGGCACCCCACTCTAGTACTCTAGCCTGGAAAATCCCATGGACGGAGTAGCCTGGTAGGCTGCAGTCCATGGGGTCTCGAAGAGTCAGACACGACTGAGCGACTTCACTTTGACTTTTCACTTTCACTCATTGGAGAAGGAAATGGCAACCCACTCCAGTGTTCTTGCGTGGAGAATCCCAGGGACGGGGGAGCCTGGTGGGCTGCCGTCTATGGGGTCGCATAGAGTCGGACTCGACAGAAGTGACTTAGCAGTAGCAGAATCTTAAGCAAGGCATTGGAAAGCTGAACAGCTTCAATTGATTATAAATTAATGACATAGGATGTTATTAATTATTAAGCTTTGTTGAAATATGCTGAACGTTGTACATAGGGTTTACAGCCAATAGCTGTCATCAGAATGTTTTGAAATTACACCCATGAGAAAAACAGAAAGGTTTTTACCTCCATGCATTTGCAGTTGTTTGCTTGTTTTGCAGTAACCATCAAAACACAGGACATTGATTTATACTATTGAGCCTTGCCTCTTCTGAGAAGATTTAGCCACTTTGAAAAAAAGTCATGTATCTCAAAAAGCCCCTCTTAAAAAGTCAATACTTAAGATACTGATTTTATACTGAAGTATTAAGTTCTTCATTTTTAGGCAGACAGGTAAAAGTATTACATGGTGGGAATTAATACCTTCCATTTTTTAAAAATCTGCATTTATGAAGTGGTTGAGGGGGAGAGGTGTTATTTAAAAACTTAATTAAATGAAGAAATCTTGGAAATAAGTTTCAGATTCTAAGTTGTGTTCAATTCAGTCACTCCATCATGTCCGACTCTTTGCGACCCCATGAACCGCAGCACACCAGGCCTCCCTGTCCATCACCAACTCCGGGAGTTTACCCAAACTCATGTCCATTGAGTTGGTGAGGCCATCCAACCATCTCATTCTCTGTCGTCCCCTTCTCCTCCTGCCTTCAATCTTTCCCAGCATCAGGGTATTTTCCAATGAGCCAGCTCTTCGCATCAGGTGGCTAAAGTACTGGAGTTTCAGTTTCAGCATCAGTCCTTCCAGTAAACACCCAGGACTGATCTCCTTTAGGATGGACTGGTTGGATCTCCTTGCTGTCCAACGGACTCTCAAGAGTCTTCTCCAACACCACAGTTCAAAAGCATCAATTCTTTGATGCTCAGCTTTCTTTACAGTCCCTCTTCCCTGGTGGCTTAGATGGTAAAGCGTCTGTCTGCAATGCTGGAGACCTGGGTTTGATCCTTGGGTCAGGAAGATCCCCTGGAGAAGGAAATGGCAACTCACTCCAGTATTCTTGCCTGGAAAATCCCATGGACAGAGGAGCCTGGTAGGCTACAGTCCATGGGGTCGCAAAGAGTCAGACACGAGCAACGTTACTTCTTTATAGTCCAACTTTCACATCCATACATGACTACTGGAAAGACCATAGCCTTGACTAGATGGACCTTTGTTTGCAGAGTAATGTCTCTACTTTTTAATATGCTGTCTAGGTTGGTCATAATTTTTCTTCCAAGGAGTAAGCATAAGTAAACTAAGTTGTTTTGGTTACAGTATTTTTATACATAAAGATATATCCTGACTTGTGTTAGTTTGAAGGACAAAGGTTTAAAAGAAGCCATGTGGAATTTTAAATAGTAGCGCTTATTCAGCTCACTGTGTTATATTCCTCAATAGAACTGTGTGCTTCCCTTTAGAGCTGTTATCTCAGTTCTCAGTGTAACAGTCATTATTGTGACTATTAGGGACCCCCCGTAACCTGTAAGTTCCATATGGCGAGTCCACGCCTGCCTCCCACCGTTATATCCTGACTACCTGACACATTGGATGTCAGCCCTCAGTAAGCAATGGCTGGATGGAGTAATGGGGAAGGATTCTGGCTCCTCTATCCATGGAATTCTCCTGGCAAGAATACTGGAGTGGGTTGCTTTTTCCTTCTCCAGGGCATCTTCCCCACCCAGGGATGGAACCTGCCTCTCTCGTGTCTCCCGCATTGCAGGCGGGTTCTTTACCACCATGCCACCTGGGAGCGCAAGTTAGTCATTCTAAAAGACCTAAAACGTTGAAGTGTGTTTTCTTTTCTCAGCATCTAGTTGAAGGGATTGATTGGTTACTTCTTCCTGTGTCTTTATTTGTCCAGTATCTCAGTGAAACATTTTGTAGACTCAGAATACTTTGTAAGAAATCCATTGTCCTTTAACAGTTTGTGGCCTTTTAAAAGTCTGGACTCTTGTCCTACAAAGTTTTAAATAATAGTGTTGCTGAAAAGACCTTAAGGCAACTTAAGCTTATTTATAAAGACTTTTTCCAGTATAGACCCCAGAGCATTACTATAGAATTCCCAGAACCTGCTTATCCCCTCAGAAGTCAAAACAGCTTCTTATTTGTAATTCCTTGGACTCCTTGCCTTTAAAAGAAAAACATCGTGTTTTAGCACAGCACTATATGAAAGTTACTGCTTAAAATTTTAGATGATAACTTTCAGGGTAAATTAATATTAAAAGAACAGTATTGTTTCAATTTTTGAAAAGCACCAGGACCTTAAGTATTGTTTTCAAAATGATGCTTATGCAGCCAACATTTGAGCCTTTAAATTTTGCCTTGTTACAATTTAAAGATGTATTATAAAGTATAAATCTTAGTTGAAATAGTATTAAAACATGTCTCTACTGCATTGGCAAAAGGAAAGAGAAGCTCTGGAAAATGTTTGAGGTATATACATGTGAGAGGTGGGTGTTCTAGTTTAAAATACTCTGATTATGATGTAAATATGTCAGAGTTTTTTCATTTGTTTTTAACCCCAAATGTTATTCAGTGTCGAAATGAGTGTTAAAACATAATACAGGGACTTCCCTTGCAGTCTGGTGGTTAAGACTTCAAACTTCTAATGTAAGGGGTACAGGTTTGATGCCTGATTGGGGAACTAAGATCCCATATGCTGTGTGATGCCCCAAAATTGTTTTTTAATTTTTCAATTAAAAAAATAAAACATTGAAAACAGATTGAATGCATGCTAAAGTTGGGAAGTAACCATAAAAACAGGTTTTATGGAGGACAGTATGGTTCATTACACAGCTCTTTATTAGTCTAATTTAACACAGTAATAGATTTTAGAATATATACAGTTGGTCCGCCGTACATTGCCCACAATACAGCTTCTTGAAACTGTGCTTATGCTAGCTATTGAGTGAGCACTCCTTGTCAAATTTCTGGATTACATTCTGTGTTGTCAGTTAATAGTGGAATCACATGATTTAGCAAACAGTTGACCTCGGGGTAGAGTTCATCTGGTCACATAATAACTGAGAGCTGTAACAAAGATGTAGGCTTAAACAATTAGTCAGCACGTTGTACCTCTAGGAGATACCAGTGGGCAGGGCCAGGCTTCTTCAAGAATAATTTTAAACTGGGTCATTCATTCATTAAAGGCCCAAAATTTAAACTCCAGGTAGCATGACTAATAGAATTGTAGTCTGGAGTTTGTGAATTTGGATGAAGAAAATAATTGCATCTGTATTACTAATAACCTTTTCTGGAAATTGAATGTTTCTTTTAATTATGAATGCGAGCAGAAAAACCTACGGCAGTATTAGCATTAACAGAAGTCAGATATTTTCATAAGACATTGCAGTTGTTTTAGGAGAGGGTCAAAAGGCAGCTTAAAGAGATAACTTTTTTGAAATCATGGCAGTTGTGAGACATACCTCTAGATTGTATTACTTAATAGGTTAATAAAGAAGCACTTGTATGTATGTATATTACAGGTCTTTTGCTATCTTGATAAGCTTTTAAATATAAATGTCTTTTTTATGATGCTACATATTTTAACTTATTCATTTAAAAATATTATCCTGAGTAGGAATCTAGCCTGACCTTTTGCCGAAGGAATCCAAAGCAGAAAGAAAGGTTAAAATCCTTTTGTGGAAAGCCTTCAGGTGCCTTTAAGAGCATTCACACCCTAGATTGAAAGCTGCGGAGCCTAGAAAGGACTGAAACCCACCAACTCGTCTTAAAATGTTAGTCCAGGAAACCCAGACTTGATTTTTTTTTTTTTTTTTTTTGCCAGGGTATGAAAAAATGTGAAAAAAACCACTTAAGCCTGCGGGAGGGGAATCCTAGTTTAAATTCCATGATCCATTGGTTCTAAATCAAGGATGTACATTAGACTCCTCTAGGGAGCTATTTATAATCATAGAGCTGAGCCTTATGCCTCAGGATTGCAGTTCAGCAGGTCTGGGTCAGACCTGCACATCTGTGTGTGAAAGGCCCAGAAGTGGTTTTCATACAAACCCGCAAATAAGAAGTGCTTTGAAAGCTTGTTCTTTAAGAACTATTTCAAGTATCACATTTTTAAGGATTTATGTTTGGTTTAAAAAAAAAAAATCAAGAAGTGAGGAAGAGTCACGTTATAGTTTGGAACTTGTAACTGCTTAAGGCATCTTTTGCTGTGGCAAAAGGTGAACCGGTACTTGACCATCCATCCCTGGGAGCCATGAACGTTCTGAAGTTGCATGTATATTTTTCAGGGTAAGGGAACAGTGGCTTTCCTGAGATTTGCAAGGGTATTCATGATCTAAATAAGAAGCAAGAAATAGCTTCCCATATACTGAGATAGTAAAATGTAATCGTGAAGTAAACAAAAGACAAAATTACTAGACCTACTAAGGAAACTTATGAGAATACCATTAATTCTATGATAAAAGCATTGAACTTGAATGATATGACTTTATCATTAATTCCTGGAATCAAAATATTTGTTTTTTGCAACACAAGGCATCATAGGGTGGCAAATAAGTGGTTTGGATGCTATATATACATTAGGGAAAAAATAAATATAAAATAAAACTTTATTGAATACATAATTGCATGTAAAAATCCAGTCCCTCGTGGCTCAGTGGTAAAGAATCTGCCTGCAGTGCAGGAGACACAGGAGATGTGGGTTTGATCCCCGAGTCAGGAAGATCCCCTGGAGATGGAAATGGCAACCCACTCTAGTATTCTTGTTGGGAAAACCCCATGGACAGAGGAGCCTTGCAGGCTACAGTCCATGGGGTCCCAAAGAGTCGGACACAACTGAGCACACACACACACACACATGCAAAAATCCAAAACCAAAATAAATGATCATTAAAACAAGACTTAGCTTTCTTTAAAATAAAATAAATTTATTTTAATATTGGACTTACCCCCTACCTTGGACAGTTTTGTGTCCTGGGACCCATATTCTAAAATTATGAAGCAGTAGAAATGTGCTGTGAAATGTAGTTTCCTCCTTGGAACAAGTGAAAAAATAAACTATACTTTAGGGAAAAGTATTTTTAAAGGAATAAAGAAAAGATGCAACCTTTACATTGACAAAAGGAGTTGACAGTTTCAAGTAGGCATGACTGAAGTTTGATGCATATCTGTCCTTTTCTCTGTAATGGTAATTTCCTCCTGCTTTTGGTTTTCTTGCTTTCTCCTTGACCAGAAGTGCCCCTCCACCCACATGCCTACTCCAGAAAGCCACACTTACCTTTGTCTGTGCTTCCATAGAATCTTTTTTTTTCCCTCAAACCTTTTTCTTTTTTTTCCAAATCTGTTTCTTTTTTTTTCTCTGTGCCTCAAGGCATGTGGGATCTTAGTTCCCCAACCAGGGATTGAACCTGAACCCCCTGCATTGGAAGCGTTGACTCTTAAAACCCCTGGACTACGTGGGAAGTCCCTCCGCTGAATCTTGTACATACCTCTGTCTTACAACTTACCGTGCTATATCTTGATTGTCAGTTTCTATATGTCTTGAGAGATTGACTTCGCTACCATTATCCTTGTGTCATTATGCCAGGAATGATGTCTGCTCATTAAATATTTTGCTGAGTAATTACATATGATTGCCACCCAACTCATGCTGCTCACCCATTATTTATTGTACTCGACAGCGGCTCTGTGCCCCTGAATCAGCACATGGATTATGCTTTGGCATTCAAACTCCTGCTCTAGCCGCCCAGGCGAACCTGCTCAGCCCGACTGACAGCTCAGTACAATCAACTGAGTCCAAACTGAGTCTAACAATATTTAGACTGGCCATCAGCCTTCATAGTGGGAGCAAGACCAAGCATGAAGTTGACGACTAAGCCAACCACTCCCTGTTTATGTCTAGGTCCACTTCAGACTCCCAGACTTGCCATCTTATCACTGTCTTAGCAAGATTTCCTTTCTTCTTGGCCTATGTTGACTTTTTAAAAAGTTACTTATGTCTGCTCAATTATTGGGTTGGCCAAAACGTTTGTTCAGGTTTTCCATAAGATATTAAAGAAAAATACAAATGAACTTTCTGGCCAACCTCAATATTACTATGGGGTTTCCCTGGTGGCACAGTGGTAAAGAACCCACCTACCACTGCAAGAGATGCAGGAGATGCAGATTTGACCCCTGGGTTGGGACGATCCCCTGGAGTAGGAAATGGCAACCCACTCCAGTGTTCTTGCTTGGAAAATTCCATGAACAGAGGAGCCTGGTGGGCTAGAGCAACTGAGCATTCACACACGATATTATAATCATAAAACTAAATAGGATCCTGAACTAGAAAATAATAATTTCTTATGACATCCAGTGAATTTAGTGGGAACCACATCCCAGGGTTCCTCCAAATCCTTGGATTCAGCCAACCATGGACTGTGTAGTACTGTACTGTTTGTCCATTTATGCCAATTTTTCCCAAGACTGTAGTGTTTACTCTCAGGAAAAATTGCCATATAAGTGGATCCGCTCAGTTCAAACTCCTGTTGTTCAAGGGTCAGCTGGGATCAGAGAGCAGTTGCCTTTCATCTTGATAAGTGGGGAGGAAAAAAAAAAAGATGGCAGTAGACTTGTTACTTTTTTTTTTCCTTTTGACTTGTTACTTTTATTCCTGGAAAATAGGAACCCTATGGCCCTGAGGGTCCTGAGTGCATCCTGAAGATTTTATGCATCCTCCACATGGTTTTAGGCATTAACTGATCAATAGTGAAGTCGAACATAAAACTATTAGTACAAGTTAAGACTGAGCTGCATGTATCAGCTGTGCTCTGTAGCCTCAATTTTGGCAGGGAAAGGGCTTGAAACTTACATCTTGTAGCTACTATCAGATTACTAGGAGAATGGTTCATGCTCTCCATTTTATATCTTTTAATTAAGCTGAGGTGGGGGGCGCAGAGTGAGAGCGAGGGAAGAAAAATATGATTTCATCCTGTGTGGATTTTCTAGAATTCCATGGAAGGTGTTGCTTCTGTTTCTATAGTCTCGGAGACTGCTTTCTTTTTTTAAAACTAACTGTGGCTTCATTATGAATTCATTAGTATTATGAACCACCAAGAAATAGTAAAACGACTGTGACATCATGTGCACTTGCCCATGCAAGGCTGAACTTTCACAAAGCAGATACGCAGATTCTCCTGAGGTTCAGGATAGGTCATCAGAAGCCTGAGGCCTCGCGTTGCTTTTTCTCATCAGAGAGAAAAGGAAAAAGCCGCTGGTCTCCTCTCATACCCTACTCACACCTCAGGACCAGGGCTACTGTCCAGGCAGTCTAGCACATGAGGTTGTCTAACCCTTTTCTCGAAGATCAGCATGGTGAGTGAAAACTCCACGAGGCAGATCACCCCATTCGACCACTTACTCTTCTCTTCCTCTGTGTTTTCAGTGTACCATGGGGGTGTTCATTGCCTACCCTGAGTGGATGCCTGTAGGAATTTGATGTGATGGATGTAAAGACTCTAGCAAATGCTGATTACATTTGCCACTTGATACATAGCTCTCACGGTTGTTGCTTTTTTATTGGGACTAATATGTTAATTTTTTCCCTCTCACAGTGATTCTGCTGTCTTATTTAACTTTTTAAAGCATGAATTTTCTAATGAGCAGTCTGTGTTTCTCCCCTTTCACACTGAGTGTTTTCACTGGTGGTTTCTCTTTTTTCATTTGTTAGCTTTGCCTCAGGCTGCTTTTCTTCCTTATTGAATTAATCTGATGCTAGATAAGAGAGAGCCCACTGGAAGCGTGCTGGGGGAAGGCTGAATGAGAAGTAGCGTATACTAAACCATACATTTTTAATTAGAATTTGAAGCATTGTTTTAAGTAATCCGAAAAGGTGTATAATAGTCTAAAACCAAAATATGAAGGTTTATAGTCAGCATTTTAAACATTGCATAGTATTAAAATAGTTTTTCTAGCTTTTATATTCAGCTTAAATTTTTTCTTAAAGTTGAGTTTTATAAAAGGGCTAAGATTTTTGTCCCTAGTGAAATGAGAATCAGCACATTTCTAAAGCTGGTTGAGAACACTTTCCAGATTAATGGAAATGAAAATCTGTTGCCAGTAGATATTTTACTGTAGGCTCCTAAGAAATGACCATGAATTCTGTCTCATCTCCAAACATGTAGATGAAACTGTCATTCTTAAATGCAAATTTAGCTCAATGCTCTCCAACTGATGTAAGTCAAATCAGGATCAGTATTTGTGTAATCCCAGTGTGGGGGTGCCTCTATTGATTGCTGCAAGGAGCAGTGAGTTTTAAGGAACAGCCCACATAGATAGTACTGGCTCTGTCCCAGGGCAGAGTGATGTGTCCACAAACTAAATTCTTAGGAACAAAGCTGTTGGCTTCTGGGAATCCCTGTGAAGTGGGCCAAGGGCTCTGGAGTTGGAGGTGGGAAACTTCCCACTCTGCCAGCAATGGGTGGGTCTGAGATGCTCTCTCATACAGACTTCTTGTGAGTGGGCACCAGACCCTATCCAATCAATTACCAAGGGGTCCGGGGGCGGGGGGACTGTTGGGCTCCCATCCTGGGAAATCTCACTCTGATTAGAAGCAGCAACATCCCCAACATAGGTGATACTGCTTGGGAGTCAGTGGAAGAGGAAGGAAGGGGGCAAGGAGGCAATTCTCTGCTGAAACTAAAGATAATAGAATGGACTTTCTATTATCTTTCTGCCATAGGCAGTAGTGTTTCTGGGATCAATGTATGTCATTGTAAGAACTTTTTCCTTCCTTACAGAAGTGTTGCTCTACCAGATATACAAGTAAAACTTCAGTTAGTCAAGTGGTCTCAGAAGTTCACCTGTTTAACTGGTTTAACTCACTTAGTCTAGCACAGGGCACGTACACATGGAGGATTTAAAAATCAGCCTTGATGACAAAGATGAAACATGATGTCATTTGTATTTACGCCTATCTCCCTATATGGTGGAGTTATTATACCATCATGTCATCAATAGGCCTTCCCAGGTGGCGCTAGTGGTAAAGAGCTCATCTGCCAATGCAGGAGACTTAAGAGCCGAGGGTTCAATCCCTGGGTCAGAAGATCCCCTGAGGGAGGGCATGGCAACCCACTCCAGTATTCTTGTCTGGCAAATCCCCATGGACAGAGGAGCCTGGTGGGCTACAGTCCATGGGGTTGCAAAGAGTCAAACACGACTGAAGCAACTTCGCACGTACATACGCACGTATACGCACATGTCATCAGTGCTTGTGTTGCTGAGGCTGATTGATGTATTATTATAGAGCATCGATGCTGATGCAGCAAAAATTGTTTATGACTGGTTACTTGGTGCAAAGACTTAGATACTCATTTAATGTAATCACATTAATTTGATCATTCTGAAGGCCAACATCCATATTTGATTTCAGTGTGACTTAATGAGTAAGATGCTCTAAAATCAGTCTGGTGAGCTGAAAAAGGTAAATGCTTCCTTTTTGAAAACAACTCCCACTGAGATAGTTGTCAGCCATCCTTATCTTTCTTTTTCCTACTTTGAGTTCAGTTCAGTTGCTCAGTCGTGTCTGACTCTTTGTGACCCCATGGACTGCAACATGCCAGGCCTTCCTGTCCATCACCAACTCCCAGAGTTTACCCAAATTCATGTCCATTGAGTCAGTGATGCCATCCAACCATCTCATCCTCTGTCGTCCCCTTCTCCTCCTGCCTTCAATCTTTCCCCCAGCATCGGGGTCTTTTCTAATGAGTCAGTTCTTTGCATCAGGTGGCCAAAGTATTAGAGTTTCAGCTTCAACATCAGTCCTTCCAATGAATATTCAGGACTGATTTCCTTTAGGATGGACTGGTTGGATCTCCTTGCAGTCCAAGGGACTCTCAAGAGTCTTCTCCAACACCACAGTTCCAAAGCATCAGTTCTTTGGCGCTCAGCTTTCTAGTAAATGCTTGTCCATGGTGTTTTCAGATGATGAAAGATGTTGTTGTTTAGACATATGAAACATGAAATTTTTATCGGGCATCAGTAGTTGCCATAATTTTGCTACTGAACATTATTTTACAAAGTCAAGTTCAGCCTGCCTTCTACAAACATCTTGCCTAAGGAAAACTGAATAGTATATTCAGAGGTACTGAACTGAGCAACATATGAGTGACTGTTTCTCAGATATTTAAACTGAAATGGCTAATGACACGAAGTGAACTTCCTTTCTCAGCTAGTTCTAAAGTATGATCACCTATGACCTTTGCCTTAGGCATATTTGCTAGACTTCTGTGGTGTTTAAAAAAAAAAAGATAGCAATTCCCTGTGATATAATTGTTAGGTTTCAGAAGTTCATTTGTGCATTGGCTGTTTGAACACTGGAACACATTCATATTATAAAAATATTACATGTGCAACTGGTTACCCTCAAAAGCCTATTTAACCTGGTAGCAATGTTATCATAGAATCTCTGTTTTTAAAAACTCAATTATTCCACAGTTTCTAGGCATCTGTACTAATAGTACAACGGTGGTACTGGTAGCTTAGTCACTAAGTCATGTCCGATTCTCGTGACCCCATGGACTGTAGCCCACCAGGCTTCTCTCTCGATGGGATTTTCCAGGCAAGAACACTTGAACAGATGGCCGTGTCCTTCTCCAGGGGATCTTTCCCCACCAAGGGACTGAACCTGCATCTTCTGCTTGGCAGGTGGATTCTTTACCACTCAGCTACGAGGGAAGCCCCGATAGTACAGTGATCTACCCTTAAATTGCTCATATTCTGTATCGAAACCTGAGTTTCCCTCTCTCCCTGTCCCTTCTTCCTGCCCTGCCTTCACCCAACCGTAATTGCTGTCCTACCTTAATCTACATGAAGACCAAACAACACCCCAGCTTCTCCCAACCTCACTATTTACAGAAAGCCCACACCCTTTTGAAAATTGTCTAAGGATTTTTCACTGCTCTAAAATGAATGAGGTAGAATAGCAAGCGTGTTTGAAGAAGTCTTGGGCTTGTGCTTCATTTGTAAATTACAAAGAAACCATTTGCTCTGTTGCTCCAAGATTATTCCTGGCTCATCCAGGCAGAGTGGTGGGTTTGAGGGGCAGTCCCATACTTTACCAAGGCTTCACTGAGATACATTCACACCTCACTAACAACCTCGGATAGTTTTTTAAACATGTTCCTTTCTGACAATGATTCTACTGGAATTTTGAAAAACAGAGCATGTTCTTAGTCAAAGAACAAGGTGGAGAGACAGTCAAGGCCAGTGACTGGTGACCAGTAACAAGGCCAGTGTTCCTGGACTTCAGGAATAGCAGCCTGGCTTACAGCAGCTCTGTTCCTCCCCATCTCCTCTGAGTATCTGTTGAATTTTTTCCTGGAGGAGCTGTCTATACAGATTTACCCTCCCAATCTTCCTCACCCCTCTCCTGACTTCTCTAACTACTGTAGCTCCCAACTCCCAAATAGAGATTGTCAAGTAAGAAATGGCCTCACAAAATGCATTCCAAAAGCACTTCGAAGAAAGGAGTCAGTTTATCAGCTTAGTTCTGGCTTAGCTCTTTGTGACCCTGAAAAACCTTAAAGCTTAGGCAGATTTAGGACTTGTAATTGGATTCTCTTGTTTGGAATGGGTGTAGCATACTTCAAATGAATATTCGTATTAGAAGACAAGCATGTACGTTGCAGCCTATAAACCAAATAGCTGTTAGTGCTCTGTACTATAAAGAGCCCTTCCACCTGGCCTGATACCGTTTGCCAGGTTGGGACACCTGCCACACAGTCACCTTTGTCCTTCCGTGAGTTGGCCAGCTTCTGCAAAACTGTTTCCTTGTTTTTGAGACTGAGAGCCTTTCCTTTAGTTTTTGTTCTCATGTGTTACTATGTTTAGATATGCAGTAGGTTCTAAAATTTGAAATCCTCTATTTGGGAATATTTTGAGTGTGGCAAATTAAAGAAATTGATCAAATAAAATGCCACGTCTAGTAGAGAGATAATAAAGAGAGCAGAACACCATGTTTTAAATTTCACTTTTCCTTTCCTGCAGAAGGCTGGAAGGAAACTTTGTGATTTAAATCCCTCTTCTTGGTCTGGTACCGAACTTCTGGTCATTTACTGTGTGAGCGTAGCAAGGTCTGGACTCCATCACACTTCTTTGCACTCCAGGGTAGTTGGACAAGGAAATGGCAACCCACTCCAGTATCCTTGCCTGGAAAATCCCATGGACAGAGGAGCCTGGCAGGCTGCAGTCCTTGGGATCGCGAAGAGCCGGGCACAACTGAGCAACTGACACTCCAGGGTAATTATTTCAGAGTTGTTGTTGGTCAGTTGCTCAGGCGTGTCTGACTCTTTGTGAACCCATGAGCTGCAGCACACCAGGCTTCCCTGTCCCTCACCGTCTCTTGGAGCTTGCTGAAACTCATATCTATGGAGTCGGTGATGCCATCCAACCATCTCATCCTCTGTCACCCCCTTCTCCTCTTACCTTCAGTCTTTCCCAGCATCAGGGTCTTTTCCAGTGAGTCGGCTCTTCGTATCAGGTGACCAAATTATTGGAGCTTCAGCATTAGTCCTTCCAACAGATATTCAGGGTTGATTTCCTTTAGGATTGATTGGTTTGATCTCATGCTGTCCGAGGGACTCTAAAGAATCTTCTCTAGCATCACAATTCAAAAACATCAATTCCATAGCACTCAGCCTTCCTTATGATCCACCTCTCATATTCCTACATGACTACTGGAAAAACCATAGCTTTGATTATACAGACCTTTGTCAGCAAAGTAATGTCTCTGCTTTTTAATATGCTATCTAGGTTTGTCATAGTTTTTCCTCCAAGGAGCAAGTTCTTTTAATTTCATGGCTGCAGTCACCATTCACAGTGATTTTTGAGCCCAAGAAAATAAAATCTGTGACTATTTTCCATTTTTTTCCCCGTCTATTTGCCATGAAGTGACGGGACCGGATGCTATGATCTTAGTTTTTTGAATGTTGAGTTTTATGCCAGCTTTTTCACTCTCCTCTTTCACCCTCATCAACAGGCTCTTTAGTTCTTCTTCACTTTCTGCCATTAGAGTGGTATCATCTGCATATCTGAGGTTGTTGATATTTCTCCCAGAAATCTTGCTTCCAGCTTGCGCTTTATCCACCCTGGCATTTTATATGATGTGCTCTGCATATAAGTTAAATAAGCAGGGTGACAATATACAGCCTTGACACACTCCTTTCACAAATTTGAACCTCTCCATGTCCCGTTTAACTGTTGCTTCCTGACCTGCATACAGGTTTCTCGGGAGGCAGGTAAGGTGGTCTGGGATTCCCATCTCTTTAAGAATTTTTCACAGTTTGTGGTGATCCACACAGTCAAAGGCTCTAACATAGTCAATGAAGCAGTATAGATTTTTCTGGAATTCCCTTGCTTTTTCTATGATCCAAGGGATGCTGGAAATTTGATTTCTGGTACCTCTGCTTTTTCTAAATCCAGCTTGTATATCTGGAAGTCCTCGGGTCACATACAATTAAAGCCTTGAAGGATTTTGAGCATAATCTTGCTAGCATGTCAAATAAGCACAATCGTACAGTAGTTTGAACATACTTTGGCATTGCCCTTCTTTGAGATTGGAATGAAAACTGACCTTTTCCAGCCCTGAGTTTTCCAAATTTGCTGGCATATTGAGGAGTGCAGAACTTTAAAACAGCATCATCTTTTAGGATTTGAAATAGCTCTGCTGGAATTCCATCACCTCCCCTAACTTTGTTCATAGTACTGGTTCCTAAGACCCACTTGACGTCACACTCCAGGACGTCTGGCTCTAGGAGAGTGACCACACGATCATGGTTATCTGGGTCATTAAGACCTTTTCGTACAGTTCTTCTGTGCATTCTTGCCACCTCTTCTTAACCTCATCTGCTTCTGTTAGGTCCTTGCTATTTCTCTCCTTCATTGTGCTCATCTTTGCATGAAATGTTCCCGTGGTATCTCTTAAAGAGATCTCTGGTATTTCTTGAAGAGATCTCTAGTCTTTCCCATTCTATTGTTTTCATCTATTTCTTTGCATCGTTCACTTAAGAAGACTTTCTTATCTCTCCTTGCTATTCTTTGGAACTCTGCATTCAAATGGATATACGTTTCCTTTTCTCCTTTGTCTTTCTTAGCTTTTTGTAAGGCAGCCTCAGACAACCACTTTGCCTTTTTGCATTTCTTTTTCTATGGAATGGTTTGGGTCACCGCCTCCTATATAGTGTTACGAACCTCCATCCATAGTTCTTCAGGCACTCTGTCTACCAGATCTAACTCTTTGAATCTATTTGTCACCTCCACTGGATAATCATAAAGGATTTGATTTAGTTCATACCTGAATGATCTAGTGTTTTTCCCTACTTTCTTCAATCTAAGTCTGAATTTTTTAATAAGGATCTCATGATCCTAGCCACAGTCACATTTCGGTATTGACCATCTGGTGATGTCCATCTCTGGCGATGTGTCGAGTTATCTCTTGTGTTGCTGGACGAGGGTGTTTGCTATGACCACTGTGTTCTCTTGGCAAAACTCTGTTAGCCTTTGCCCTGCTTCATTTTGTACTCCAAGGCCAAACTTGCCTGTTACTCCAGGTATCTCCTGACTTCTGTCTGTTGCATTCCAATCCCCTACGATAAAAAGGACATCTTTTTTTGGTGTTAGTTCTAGAATTATTTAATAGAGTCGAATGTATTTTCAGACCACAAACTGTATACCCCTGATAGTCACTAGCAGAGTAGGTCCTAGTACAGCATCTCTGCAGAGCTGCTGAGGTGGGAATCGGCACCACGGGTGTCATCAGCTTCCTCCCCAGCTTGTCACCACTGGCTGACAGAGGAAGGAGCAGCTTCCGCCTTCCACGCTTCTCAGCGCTTTCTGATTTAACAGCCTGTGATTCTGGCTTCGAAGTGGGCACGAAGGCGGCCAGGAAGTCTTCTACCTTTTGCTGCTCTGCTCCATTCCCTGTGCAGAGAAGGCGCCAGAGAAGCAATTCGATTTCCACTCAACCCACAACATCTCACATCAGTGTTGGCAGAAGCCACAGCTTGAACCAATGCAGGTTTGGCTTGGAAAACCGAGAGGGAAAGTGGCACCTGGATCCACTGGAGCAACCTGGTTTGTCCGCTTCTGATTCAGACCTAGCACTGTGGCTCCTGGCGGATTCCCTTCCTGCCTTTGCTGGCTTTCCCCTTTCTCCCAGGAAAGTCAAGTCGCCTTGGAGTTTTCTCGGTAGTCCTCCTCCTCGGCAGTTGGTTGCCTTCTCAGTAGAATCCAGACTGGCGAGAACAGAGAGGCCTAAATTGCAAAAGATGAATTTACCAACGCCAGAGGCAAGAGATCAGGCGCTGGTGTTGAATATAAATTATACTCAAGCAGGAAGATTCAGATAACTTGAAGTTAGCAAGCAAGACAGGGAATTACTGTTATTTAATTACTTCAGTCATGTGTTGGAAATGATGAAATGCAGTGCAGTTAAAGAAGGTACTTGAAAAGTAGGCTGAGGTTAAAAAATTCAACAGAAAAGTAAGTATCGTGATGTTTTGAATAAATTAAATGTAAATACAAATATGCACATAGACCTTTTTTTCCAGAGAGAGAAGAGGGGAAAGGAAGGGGCTTCTATTTTTAATTTACAACTTTTATGTACAATTTGACTTTGCTAACCATAGAAGAGACATTTCTTTTTAACATAAAAAGAATAAATGGGTGATTCAGGTGGTGGAATTATGGACCTTTCAAATTTGTACCTCCATAGTCTTTATATTGTATAGAAAAGCTAGTAAATGCTATTTTTTAAAATACACTAATTCAATTGAAACTTTTTATTTCCTTTTATAGGCAAGTGTATGATTAATACCCACTCTGATAGCTTCTCTCTCAACAGTTCTATAAATGTAACTTAGTCCCTGAACCAGCCTTTGAGTGCTTCTGTGCAGTGTAAGCAGTCATACAGAGGGCCTTAGGATACTATCAACAGCTGGTGAGAAAAAGTAGAATTGTGGCTAGGAGTTACCAAGAGCTATTCCAGATGACCAAGTTTGTTCTGGGGGAAACCTTCACATTCTTTTCAGAAATACTGTCTTCTAAGTTGAAATTCCTCTGATTTCTACCACAAATGATGTTATTAAAACCACCTGATCTGGAGACTTCCCTGGTAGTCCAGTGGCTAAAACTGTGCTCCCAATGCAGGGGATTTGATCCTTGGTCAGGGAACTAGATCCCACATGCCACAACTAAAGATCCTGCATGCTGGAACTAAGACCCAACACAGCCAAATAAATAAATAAGTTTAAAAAAGACTGATCTGGCATCTTTGCTCATTTTTTTTTTCCTACTGCTATTTTTCAAATCTAAATGCAAATCTGCTTTAATATGCTAAACCAGCCCCTGTTTTGCTTTCTGACTTCTGGAAGAAATTGGAGTAAGTCACAATGCATCAGATGAAGGCAATGCTGAAACACGAAGCATGTACAGACTCCCCAGTGTCAAGCCTGCTCATGAACACCTTGAATGAAAAGCCCTTCTCTAAGACATCGTGCATGAGATATTTTTATCATCTAACCACCACCTAGCTCTGTGTGCCCTTTTTCCCCCCTTTCTGGTTCCTCACTGTCCTTTGGAGCCTTTTATTATCCCCACCTAAATGAAATCCTCTGCCTTTTCTGAATCTCACACACCTTCTAAGCCAGCTTGGAGCACCCCCTCCAGCCCTCAATGATGTCTGACTGAGCTCCAAGGAGGTGATAATTGAGAAGTAGAGGAAGTGGAAGCCAGCAGGTTGGGCTGGGCCCCAATTTTGGAAGCTATTTGGAAGTTCAGCTCTTGGCCTTCATTCTGTAGTGAAAACTCTATCAGGTGGCGGCAGTTGTTAGTCAGTTGCTAAGTCACGTCCAACTCTGCCGCCCCGTGAACTGCAGCACATCAGGTTTCCCTGTCCTCCACTATCTCCCAGACCTTGCTCAGATTCATGTCCATGGAGTCAGTGATGCCATCCAACCATCTCATCCTCTGCCACCCCTTTCTCCTTTGGCCTTCAGTCTTTGCCAGCATCAAGGTCTTTTCCAGTGAATCAACTCTTCACATCAGGTGGCCAAAGTATTGGAGCTTCAGCTTCAGCATCAGTCCTTCCAATGAACATTCAGGGTTGATTTCTTTTAGGATTGACTCATTTGGTCACCTTGCAGTCCAAGGGACTCTCAAGAGTCTTCTCCAGCACGGTGATTTAAAAGCATCAGTTCTTCGCCACTCAGCCTTTATGGTCCACCTCTCACATCCCTGTATGACTACTGGAAAAATCATAGCTTTGACTGTATAGACATTTGTTGGCGAAGTAATGCCTCTGCTTTTTAATACACTGTCTAGGTTTGTCATAGCTTTTCTTTTTTTTTTTTTTTTTTTCATAGCTTTTCTTTCAAGGAGTAATGTATTTTAACTTCAGACTAAGGGTAGCTTTTCATTATGAATACAAGATCTAGAAAATAAAGTGACTTAAACAAATTAGGTTTTTGTTTTGTTTTCTTGCCGACAGCAAACATGCTAATACTTGTTCAGCAGCTTAAAAATGGCAGGGTCACGTTTCTGTTATTCCCGTCACCTCTTTGTCATCGTTGCCTTCTGGTTATAAGGTGAATGGATGCTCTACTTTGAACATCACAGCGAGATTCAAGGCAGAAAGAAAAAGACGGGAGAGGAGCAGACCCACCAGGTCTGCTTCTCATCTAGGAGCTTTCACAAACCCCACCAGCAATTTCAGTTTTCAGCTTTTCAGCCAGAGCTGTGCTTTATGGCCAATCAGGGTTCTATTAGAAAGAAGCATCAGAGAATGTATCTTTCTTGGATAACCAGCACAGATCTGTACAGAGCCCTCCCTGTGCAAGCTGGCACTATGAATTTCCACACAAGAAATAGTGTATCAAGCATTTCCCCCAGTTTATTAAACAATAAAGCATAGTTTCTGCCTTGCCTCTCATGAGATTATCAGTATTTAGAACTTTTGAAAATAAACATTCTAAAAGTCACATAAGATACAATGAAGTCAAATGCTCCATAATGTGGGGCAGCCTATGAGTGAGCAAAAGTCACAGCAAGAAATGTGTTGAAGGTAGGGTAACTAGAAGAGATTTTAGGAAAAAGAGACTTGAGCTGGACTGTGAAAAATGGTCTGGATTCCGTATGATACCATAATGGTGGATACATGACGTTATACATTTTTCAAAACCCAAAACAACACCAAGCATGAACGTTGATGTGAACTATAGACTTCAGGTGATGATGAGGTGTCAGTGTAGGTTCATCATTGAAACAAATGTCCCACTCAGTGAAGGAGGTTGATGGTGGGAGAAAGTGTGTCTGTGTAGAGGCAGAGGGTACATGGGAGTTCTCTAAACTTTCTGCACAATTTTTAGGTAAACCTAAAACTCTCAAAAATAAAGACTGTTTTAAAAAAAATAGTAAGATGGATTAAATAGTTGGAGAGATGGCGAGACTGGTGATCCAAGGAGAGAAGAAAAACTATTCATAACACACAAATGTAGAAATGACTACAGCATCAGACAGCATGGTGAGACTAGGTTGGCCAGTCATTTTATGAAGTTTGCTCAGCGTTCAATTGTTCTTTCGATGAATTTGTAGGGGAGAAAGTGGTCTCCCCGTCCTATTCCTCTGCCATCTTGGCTCCTCACCCTAGCCAGTCATTTTAAAACAACCTTTAAGTTAAATGTTCAGTAGTTACCTGAAATGAATTGGAATAACTTTTAACATTTCACTATTTACCATTCATTCCTATTGAGTCTGCCAATGTTAACATAAAAAAGTTTAAAGTTAAGTATTTTACTATCTTCTGCAGAGGAGGAATGATTAATGATTAATATTCTGCAACCATGTGTATATGGGAAGAACAGATTACTCATTTATTCAACTAATACAGGATTAAAATTACTTTCACATTTCTTTGCAAAACTGATATTTAAAACTAAATCTACTGCTTATTTGGGACTCTTTCTAAGAATTGTACACTTACTACCTTGATAATTTTACTTTATATTTAAGTACAAAATCTTTTCTGTTTTGTGGCCAAAAAAGCATTTTTTAAAACTCTGGCATTAGCCATTTTAGTTTTCTTTCAAGTTAAGTTATAATCCTGTTAAAAGTAAAAACAGCTTCTTTCAGTTGGTGACTTTAATTAAGGGGAGTAAAATAAAGTCGAGTTCTAATTATTTTTCTTTCATAAATTATTTAAACAGTTGCTTTTAATTACACACCAAATTTAATTGAATTGGATCTAATTTGATCAGCTCCCTATCTAGCTGTTGAAATTTAGACAATTAACTGCAATCTGTAATTTACCATTTCTCAGTGATACTGGAAAACAGTATGGTTAGGGTTTTCACCCTTTTTCTATATTTTGCCCTGTACTTTGCTTAATCATAAACGTTATTCATATTACAGGTCAAAGATCATTTGTGAAACGGCTTGCACTGTGACTAGTAAATATCGCCAGGAAAATACGTCACCCACAGGGATGAAAAGGCTTATCTTTTAATCTGGTTATATTAATACAGGTGAAAAATACAGCATTTTCTCTGTTGATTATAGTGTTGCCTCCATCCGGCTGGAGGAAGGCTTTTGTTTATCTTTTGTTAACTTTTAAATAAAAGCCTCTTGGGTGGAATTTAAAGTGTGTAGTGAGTGTTTACTTCTGTTGGCTAAATGTATCAGGAGGACTTTGTAACACAAATCAAGAATCTGCTTTTGGTGATAAACAAAACAGCTTGAGAAATAATTCTCAGTCACTTCCACAAAATACATGGAACATGTGCTTTTCTGAAATGCTTTTCATTTCAGCTAAGATAGATTTTTTTTTTTTTTTTTGGCTTTTTAACAAACAGATTATCAAAACATATCTATTAAGTTGCTTTGGAAAAAAGACTGGAGTTCACAAAACTCTCAAAGATGAAATGCCTGTTGCACAGAGTGTCCGATGTTTCTAGCCAGAGACTGTACTCAGGCTTTGTCCCAGGCAGTATAGGTGGTATACTGTTGGAGATTGACCCTCTGTTCCCCAGATATTCACTATTAAGTGATGGTGGTGGTTAAGTCGTTAAATCGTGCCCAACTCTCGAGTCCCCATGGACTGTAGCCTACCAGGCTCCTCTGTCCGTGGGATTCTCCAGGCAAGAATACTGGAGTGGGTTGCTATTTAAGTGAAAGTCGCTCAGTCGTGTCTGGCTCTTTGTGACACCATGGACTGTACAGTCCATGGAATTCTCCAGGCCAGAATACTCTAGTGGGTAGCCTTTCCCCTCTCCAGGGGATCTTCCCAACCCAGGGATCAAACCCAGGTCTCCTGCATTGCAGGTGGTTTCTTTACCAGCTGAGCCACAAGGGAAGCCCTCACTACAAGTGGTACTGAGCAAACCTTTCTATTATGTGGCTGCCAAAACAGTCATTTGATTTTGAGGCTTGCCTAACACATTGTCAGCACCATCCTAGAATTACATTAGTTTTTGATTTCTGACACAGAGTGATGTAACTGTGATCTGACAGTTCTCTTGGTCACCTTTTTTCTACCATATCTGCTGGAGAAGGGATAGGCTACCCACTCCAGTGTTCTTGGGCTTCCCTCATGGCTCAGCTGGTAAAGAATCTGCCTGTGATGTGGGAGACCTGAGTTCAGACCTGGGTTGGGAAGATCCCCTGGAGAAGGGAATGGCTACCCACTCCAGTATTCTGGCCAGGAGAAGTCTCAAAGAGTCAGACAGAATACGCGACTTTCACTTTTTCACCATCTTAGCCGCCTTCAAAAAGTGAGCAAATGTATCCTTTTTACTTGTCATTAATACTTTCTCTTCTTGGGCTTTTGCCACAGTTTGTTTGGGTACACTATCTTCAATTTCTTGCTCTCTTGTTTCCTTCTCAGGCGTTTTATTCAGTGTCAATTCTATGCCAGATGGTGGGCTAAATACTAAAGGTACGGAGCTGATAAAGATGAAGGCACCATCCTTGCCCTCAAGTTCCTCGGGTTTGGTAGAAATTATCGTAGTTCTGGAAGCACCTGGCCAAGCGTCAAAGACTAAATTAGCCTGTCACTCCCCTTACTTGGAGAGCATCTATGGTTCTTCAAGGTCAGAATATGATGTCTATGTGTGTGTGTGTGTGTGTGTTCAGTTGCTTAGTCATTTCTGACTCTTTGCAACACCATAGACTGTAGCCCGCCAGGCTCCTCCGTCCATGGGATTTCCCAGGCAAGGATACTGGAGCCGGTTGCCATCTCCTCCTCCAAGGGATCTTCCTGGCCCAGGGATCGAACCTGCGTCTCCTGCTTGGCAGGTGGATTCTTTACCACTGAGCCACCTGAGAATTTAAGTATGATGTCTGTGATTAGACATCAACTCTTTGGAGTAAACAAGTAGCTTACTCCTTATCCCTTAAAAATATCTTGGTAACCTGGTAGAATTATCTGTTGCAATTATTTAAATAATATTTATATCTTTCTTATTGTGTACTTTGGCAAACAAAATGGATTTTTATAGAAAAGATTATGTTGGTATTTTATCTTGTTGTAGACAACACTTCAGTGCAACTGAAGTTTCTTTCTGGAAGTTGATTGATTACAAACTGTTAATAAACGCCAACATGTGTCTGTTCCATTCTTCATGCCTTCTTTTCAGTTTTGTAGATGAGTGATGTTTTCGGTGGATTCTGTTCCCATACATCACATAACTTCACACAGTGTTTGGTTTATATTGATATTTGAAAAATCAGTGTCTCTACATTGGATTTGTATTATCTCAGTATTGGACAGATTTCTTTGTTTTTTGGATGAATATCATTTTTCATAACTGTCATAACTTCATTTCTTCATAATGAAAAATAAATTATCAGAAAGGGATTTTCAATCACTATTCATTGTTGCTGGATGAGCTCCCTCTAAATTTTAAAACCTCCACAGGGTCTTACAAGCCTCTAATGTAGTCTAGTGGGGCTGCTGAGTCGTTAGTTTTTGTTCTATTTGGAATGTGTGAAGTGCAAAAAAAAAGTAAGTCTTAATTGAGTCATTTCTGTCAATATGAATAAGGAGGATGCAGTGTATGTCCCAGATACACATTATCGTCAAATGTTCTCATTTAATTGCATTTGTTTTTGCAACAAGAAGTGAGCAAGAGTGCTGGATAAATGGTTCATTGTTCTTATTGTTGCGTCAATTTGAACGTGACCAGATGTCGCAGCATGCCACAAAGTGGGTCTGTTCTGGTGCAGAAGGGTAAATCAGACTGCACTGTTTCTCAGCATCTCTAGTTACATATGTCGCCATGGTGCAGTACCTGTAAGTTTGTATAGTGAAGTGACTGCTTCCTAGTTTTGCCAATGAAAGAATAAAGATACTCATCAGCAGCTACCCACATCACCTGCCTGTGTATCACCTTCAAAAACACCCCACCTGTTTCCCAGCCAGGCCCTGTTCCTCCATTCTCTACTTCCTCTTCCTGCTCGCTGCTCTTGCTTCCTGGAGCTTGTGGCTGGGTCTCCATTTCCTGCAGGGTCTGAAGCCGGGGAGACCTGGAGCACCCACGCAGGGTCCCTGTGCAGTCCGACCCCCCTGTCCGGGCTCCCACGGGGACAGCCACAGCCACACTGACCCTGCTCGTCCTCGGCTCCCTGATGCTTCAGCCACAGACAGAAGTTTCAAAACACACTCACTCGTGGCACTTTCCTCCCTTGATAGTTAAATAGTCATCTCTTGGTACAGGTTAAGGGAAGGTGGGAACACCTGCATAATTATTAAATTGTGCAGAAAGTGGAGTTCTTAAGATGTGGTTTTAGTTGGATTTCCTTTTTATTAAGATGATAACCTTTTTGAATACATTTCCAGCCGGCTTGTGGGGCCTTGCCTTTCATTTACCCAGAATCTGCTGAAGCTAGATTAGCTCACAGCTGGAAGTGCCATGTGGCACTCTTGTGACTTCCCGTTGCCTTCATCACAAATTCCAAGCTCCTGGAACCTCAGGGGGCGCCGACCTCGCGCTGTTGATCTTATTTTCACCTGCCTGCCTTCCTACACCCCCCGCCTGATGGGACAGTCCCTTGGTGCACTCTCCTTTATGTGCCTCAGTAGCTTTGCACATGCCCTGCCCTCGCCAGGAGGATTCTCGGCATCCCCTTCACGTATCCATTTTCTCTCCATTCATCAAAATCTTTATTCAGTGACATTCCCATCTCTACTACCCTCTGTAGTAAGGCCTCCCACCTCTGATTCCCTCTAACACTGTATCATTTGTTTGGTTACTAGTCCTCTGTAGTGTATCGATTCTTGAAAACTCATTTGGTCTGTTGTTGTAAATGCCTATATTTGCATATTGTCTCCACCAATGAGGATCTTGCAGGTAGATGCTATGTCCTCAGTTCAGTTCAGATGCTCAGTCATGTCTGACTTTGTGACCCCATGGACTGCAGCACACCAGGCTTCCCTGTCTATCACCAACTCCTGGAGCTTGCTCAAACTCATGTCCATTGAGTCGGTGATGCCATCCAACTATCTCATCTTCTGTTTTCCCCTTCTCCTCCAGCCTTCAATCTTTCCCAGCATCAGGGTCTTTTCTAATGAGTCAGCTGTTCATATCAGGTGGCCAAACTATTGCACTTTCAGCTTCAGCCTCAGTCTTTCCAATGAATATTCAGCTTGCAGTCCAAGGGACTCTGAAGAGTCTTCTCCAACACCACAGTTCAAAACCATCAATTCTTTGGTGCTCAGCTTTCTTTATAGTCCAACTCTCACATCCATAGAGGACTAGTGGAAAAACCATAGCTTTGACTAGATTGACCTTTGTTGGCAAAGTAATGCCTCTGTTTTTTAATATGTTGTCTAGGTTGGTCATAACTTTTCTCCCAAGGAGCAAGCATCTTTTAATTTCATAGCTGGAGTCACTATCTGCAGTGATTTTGGAGCCCAAGAAAATAAAGTCTGTCACTGTTTCCATTGTTTCCCCATCTATTTGCCTTGAAGTAATGGGACTGGATGCCATGATCTTGGTTTTCTGAATGTTGAGTTTTAAGCCAGCTTTTTCACTCTCCTTTTTCACTTTCATCAAGAGGCTCTTTAGTTCTTCTCTTTCTGCCATAAGGGTGGTGTCATCTGCATAGCTGAGGTTATTGATATTTCTCCCAGCAATCTTGATTCCAGCTGGTGCTTCATCCAACCCAGCATTTCGTATGATGCACTCTGCGTATAAGTTAAATAAGCAGGGTGACAATATACACCTTTGATGTTACATTGATGTACTCCTTTCCCAACTTGGAACCAGTCTGTTGTTCCATGTCTAGTACTAACTGTTGCTTCTTGACCTGCATACAAATTTCTCAGGAGGCAGGTAAGGTGGTCTGGTATTCCCATCTCTTTCAGAATTTTCCAAAGTTTATTGTGATCCACACAGTCAAAGGCTTTGGTGTAGTCAGTAAAGCAGAAGTAGATGTTTTTCTGGAACTCTCTTGCTTTTTCAGTGATGTGGTGGATGTTGGCAATTTGATCTCTGGTTCCTCTGCCTTTTCTAAATCCAGCTTGAATATCTGGAAGTTCTCGGTTACGTACTGTTGAAGCCTGGCTTGGAGAATTTTGAGCATTACTTTGCTAGCGTGTGAGATGAGTGCAGTGGTGCAGTAGTTTGAACATTCTTTGGCATTACCTTTCTTTGGGATTGGAATGAAAACTGACCTTTTCCAGTCTTGTGGCCACTGCCGAGTTTTATAAATATGCTGGCGTATTGAGTGCAGCACTTTAACAACATCATCTTTTAGGATTTGAAATAGCTCAGCTGGAATTCCGTCACCTCCCCTAACTTTGTTCATAGTGATGCTTCCTAAGGCCCAGTTGACTTCACACTCCAGGATGTGTGGCTGTAGGTTAGGGATCACACTGTCATGGTTATCTGAATCATTAAGATCTTTTTTGTATAGTTCTGTGTATTCTTGCCACCTCTTCTTAATATATTCTGCTTTTGTTAGGCCCATATCATTTCTGTCCTTCATTGAGCCCATCTTTGCATGAAATATTCCCTTGGTATCTCTAATTTTCTTGAAGAGATCTCTAGTCTTTCCCATTCTATTGTTTTCTTCTATTTGTTTGCATTGATCACCAAGGAAGGCTTTCTTATCTCTCCTTACTATTCTTTGGAACTCTGCATTCTGATGGGTATATCTTTCCTTTTCTCTTTTGCCTTTCCCTTCTCTTTTTTTCTCAGCTATTTGGAAGACCTCCTCAGACAACCATTTTGCCTTTCTGTGTTTCTTTTTCTTGGGGATGGTCTTGATTACCACGTCACGTACAATGTCATGATGCTAGGTCCTACAGTCTTTGTATTCTTAGCGCATGGCACAGTGGCCAGCCCATAGAAGTGTCTGTAAATTTTTACTGAAAACATTATGTAACATTTCTGAGTCTGGGAATACTGTGGTTCCATTGACAGTAAGAAGGAGACCAGGTTGGCTCATTTTGTGAGGATGGTTAGTTCAACTTTTGACATAGTTTCAAGTGATAGCAGAGATACCTGAGCGTATATTCCCTAGGGGGGTGGAAGACTGTTTATAAATGCAAAGCATATTTATAAATCCAGACTGGAAAGTGACTGAGGTCAAGATTGTGCTTTAGGCCATAATGGGGGAGAATATTTCTGCAAGGAGAGGAATTACTGGGGGAAACCAAAGCTCCCTAGAATTAGACGTCTGGAAAAGGAAAAAATTGTAGAAAAGATGTATTGTTCACTTAAGATTTTCCCAATACTGAGCACAAGGTGTCCCACAGAGTAGGATATCGACTGAATAAATGTGAAGAAAACTGAAATAAAGTAGAAAATTAAACCTAGGTTTCTCTAGTGCTGACTCCCATGAGCTTTGATCATTCCTGCACAACTTCACAAACAATTAGGAGGAATTTAAACTGAAAAGCTCTCTCCTTGTGGAATAATCAGAAAAGTCATTAGAAGTTATGAGATTGCATTATGACTTTCTTATTCTAATGCAAGTTTTATAAATAATGTTAGATAAAACATTTAATAGCAATGACTTAAGTGTTACAATATTCCTGGCAGCTCTTTTAGAATAAATTTTAACTGTCAAGTAAATAAGCAAAAGGATTTCATACAGTAGAACATTAGGTGAAACACTCTGAATTACCTGAGAATCTCCCAGGAGTTCTCTTTAATCTTTAGATGTTGTGATTTTAAACCAGTAACGTTCTTTAGTTGTCATAGTTGTATTCTGTAGTCTGATTTTCATATAAGCTACTTGTGATTCAGGTTCTGTGATTCACTGTGAAGGACTCAGCTTAACGTATAGTCATACTTGTGCCTAAGATTTATCGTAGGAGAAAGACATAAAGCAAAATCAGACCTTTCCGAGAACACACTGGCAAGCCTGGAATGTTAACTTTTTTTTCTGCCCAGGTAGATTGACGCTATGAGACATATGAAGTTGCAATGTTCAGCCATTTTTTACTACAAAAAAAAAATTGTGTGCAGTTCAGCCTCTGGTTCTGTCTTCTGGTTTACTCCCCAAAGGTATGTGTGTAGCCTGGGGACTTGATTCCACAAAGTCCAACCCATACTGAGCAGGGCTAAAGTTTTGCTCTTTCCCAGCCCATATGCCATACTTGATTTAAAACAGTGACAGAAATACATTATTTTTGTGGGGGTTAAGACCACCTGTGATTGAGTTTAAGCTCAACATGGTCCCTAAAGTTGTAGTCATAAGTGTCTTATAAGAATAAACATTTTGACTCAATTAAGCATTTGTTGGACCAGTTATCTTCATCACATGAGAGAAGGCACTTCCACTAGCCCCTACAGTGAAACTTAGACAGAAAGCAGAGAGAACCCCATGACCTTCATGGAAAGACCTTGCAAGGAGTTTATTAGTAGTGAGTCATAGAGGAGGTCGATTGTAAACACACATTTGTGGCACTTCCTGAAGCTGGAGAATTTTTTACTAAATGGAAGCTCTGAAGGTCTGCTGCCTGCATCTTCTATTGCAGAGTGATTTAGAGACAGAGTCCCAGACCACAAGGGTGCTTCTCTCCATCCTTCCTCTTCTCTTTAACACTTTTACATGTGATGCTAATGGAATAAAGCTTTCAAGCTAGCAGGAAGATCAATAAAAATTTTATAAGGCCAGCAATGTCTTGTTGAGCGTCATAGTATATGGCTCAGTTTTCTTTTCTGAAAAATGAAAGAGATTCAAATAAATAATACTGGAAATGTCATCTGGGTCATTTTAAAACTAGGATTTTAATGGTAATTTTTAAAAGTGTGTATGTGATCCTACCTGCTAGTTACCTAGGATTTCCAGATTTTTAAATGTTGGAAATCTTAAAATGGATAAATTCCTATTTTCATTCTGTTCTCAAACAGTGAAATTCCCTGCCATTTGTTTGGGGGGGGGGGGGGGTGGACAAAACACCAACCCTCTCAGAAGCTACTATTTTCCTGCTATTGTGATTGAATTTTTTTCTTTTTTGAAGATTTATCCTTACTTTTGGCAACTCGAAAGGTATTACATCTCAGAAAACTGTCATCTCTCTAAGCCCCAGAAAAACTGATGATTAAGTCAGGAAACATAAGTCCTACCTTCCTGTCGCCCCCAGGAGGTGTGCTTGTAGCTGGGCTGCAAACCTCTGAAGCCAGCAGCAGAGCCAGGCTCTGCTGCCTAGGTCTGCTGTCACCAACTTGACATAAGTTTGCTTTCCCTGTTAGCGTTAAGCAAGCAAAGCCCAGAGGAACTAACTAGAAACCTGCTTTCCCACATTGGTGTAGGACTAGGGGGAGAGCCAAAAACACCTGCCACCTTTTGTTGAGCCTTGCAATGGACCCAGCAGTCTCATTTAATTTTCACAACCCTGAAGGTGTTTTCCTGCACTGCAGATGGAGAAATTATGACTGAGAGGTTGAGTGATGTGCTGTGGGTTCACAGCTCATAACTGGCAGAGCCTGGTCAGCTGACTCCAAAGTGCTCACCGCCTCCACTACGACCTCAACACACAGCTCTCCACCTGGGAGCGTGGGAGGCCCGGGACCTTGAGGAAGAGCATTAAATGCTGAGAGAAGAGGGCTGAATGTTTGCTAAACACCTCCTGTGGGCCATGCTCTATAATAGATTCTTAACCATAGATCTTTTCAACTAATCCTCCCAATGACCCTCTGAGTTAGGCCATTTCACCCTCATATTACCTACTCAGAGAAGTCAAGAAACTCTGACAGTCACTCAGCTAGTAAGTAGCAGGGCTCACAGAGGCTTCTCCGGTGGCTCAGAGGATAAAGAAACTGCCTGCAATGCAGGAGACGCAAGAGACACCAGTTCCATCCCTGAGCCAGGAAGATCTCCTGGAGAAGGGAATGGCTACCCACTCCAGTATTCTGACCTGGAGAAGTCCAGGGACAGAGGAGCCTGGCGGGCTACAGTCCATGGGGTCACAAAGAGTCAGACACAACTGAGCGACTGAGCACACACACATAATCTGGGCTTAAACAGACTGACTTTCAAATTTACCTTTATTTTACTAAATTTAGCTTATCGGTTTTATAGGAACACAACACATTTTAAGATCAATTTTAAATTTGTTTTGTTATGAATAGGACTCAGAAGGATTTTGTGATAGAAATGAATTCCTGAGATCCAGATGATAAGAAAGTGGGCAGATAGATCCAACTCAACTGGGTCTAATAAAAATCAGATATATTGATAGGTAAATTGGAATTCAGGTAACCAGACCTCCAAACTTTCAGTTTAATTGAAATTTATATATCACATTTGAATTTCAAGACAAAGAAAATTACAACCAAAAATGGGGGGAGAGGGATTACCCAGGAATTATTTGGAAAAGTCACTTGCACTGAATATGTCTTCTTTTGAATCTCCTCCATGGTCTACTGTAACATAATATTTAGCTATGATTGATATCTGTTGTCTGGGCCTAGGGACATTGCAGATAATCAACAGAGACAGATTAAATTATGTCAAATATGCTAAGGTAAGAAAGAAATGAATGCATATGAAATACAGTCTAAACAAATAGTCCTAATTATCTTTCAGTTAAGTAAAAATGATAAATAGAAGATCGCTTAAACAGCTTACTAGTTTAAGGCTTTATTTGCTATGTGCTAGAGGTGGCTGTATAATAAAAAGAAAATAATCACAATATTCCCAATCTGTGTGCACTCCTTTCTGTTCATCTTCTTTATGAGCAGTTTTGAGAATACCTTACAAAAGATGGGAGAAAGTTGTTCTATCCATATTGAGCACCAGAGTTCCAATTAAGTTGATTTTTGATCTTTAGGGGCTGCTTCTAAAATTGTGAGGCTGTAGGCCAATACGAAGTAGTGTGGCCTTTACCTGCCACATAGTGATAACTAGCAACTTGTTTTTGGCATGTGGGATGAGAGTGTTATAGCAACCAGTGTTTATGTTTGAACCTGTTATTTAAAGCCAACAAATTGTTTGAAACTGGGCACTTAAACAGTGTTAAAAATACGGCATAGGATGCTTTCTGCTGTTCAGTCTGTGGTTTCCTCTGCTAGCTAATGCCATATGTAATTGAGAGGCATCCATAAAAATTTGGTGTATTCTTTGTTCAGAGCTTAAAGGGAAAGGTTTAGCAAATTTAATAACTTTTTAAAGTACATCGGGGGTACCATTTTTAAATTTAGTCTTCCTGAAGTGTAACTGCCACACTCTTTCAGGTTCAAAAACCCTGAACAACTGAATCTCATTTTCTAGTTATTCTCCATTTCCCTCAGCCTAGTGGAGGAGATAATAAGTGTGCAATGTGTCAGGGGATAAGGACCACAAACAAGGCAGAGTCAGGAGGAGAGATGAGCGACGCAGGTGCTATTTTAGATAGATCAGGAGGACTCTAGTATCACATTTGAGCAGAGACTCAGTGGAAGTGAAGGACAGACCCATGTTAACATCTCGGAGAAGAACATTTCAGGTACATGCAAAGGCTCTGAGATGGATGCAGTCAGTATGCAAGATCTGAGCAGAGTAATTAAGAGGTCAAGTGGTACAAGGTAAAGGCCAGACCACATAGTACCCTGTAGGCATGGACAGCCCTTGAATTTTTCTCTGAGTGGGACGGTGGCTGTTAGAGGAGTGGCATGACTTATGATTTAATGGGATCACCCTGGCTGCTGAGATGAGCAGAGACTGAAAATCAGTGGTAGGATCTGGTAGACTGGTTAAGAGGACATTCCAGTCACACAGGGAAGAGAGGATCAGAAAGGTGGTGATAGAGGTGATGATTTTTTAAGGTAGAGCTGAAAGAACTTACTACTGAATCAAATTTGGGGAGAGATTGGAGGAGAGACGGCAAAGCTGATTCCAAGGCTCCAGGCCTAATCTACTGGAAGAATGGAATTGCTTGAATGGATGGGGAAGACTGTGGGTGAAACAGATTTTCAGGCAGAGGGTAGGAGGCAGGGAAAATCAAGAGTTTGGTTTTTGACACCACTTATGAGAAGCAGCAAAATACTTTAAATATCTTTTGAAAAATATATTATTAAAGTAAAATGTGTAAAGAACGATTTACCTGGAGGACTTTATACTTTATATAACCAGGGAGTTGCCTGATATTTCTGCCCTTTGGTCACTTCCTAGAACACATTTCCCTTAGTCTCTTGAATGATCTTTGTTACTGAACATTTGTTAGAGGCTTTTCCAAAATCCTAGTAAATTATATCCCTCGTTCCCTTTTGGTGACCTGCTTGGTTATGTTCTTGGAATTTTTTGGTTCCGAATGCATGACCTTTGAAAGAACAAAGATCAGATGCTGTAGATCCCAGTCTTATTTCTTCATGGTTGCTTTGTGTATAAACTGGAACAGCCAGGGTGAACGACTTCATGGACCCTGAACACACCACTGCTGTAGCCTGTAGCGTTGGTCAGTTGAGCTGAGGCTATTATTGATTCTTGGGTGTGTTCTTCCCACTGAACGTTATGTTCATTGAGGGTAGGATTTATCAGCTGCTTAATCTTTGTATTTCCTGAGTCTAGCCTAGTTCTTGATACAAAGGTTGACAGCAAATTTTGAATATGTGAATGTTTCTGAATAAATTTTGAGAAACTAAATATGTGTTTTCTCTCTTATCTCATCTGTGTAGCGCCTGATGGCAACAAAGTACAAGATAAGAAAACCGCTGCCTCCCACCGGCCCTCCGCTACTACTTCAGGACAAAATAGCAACCACTCGGGAACTAAACCAGGTACTATGCATTGCCTTTGCTGTGGAAAAAGGAGGGTAGTCCCAAAGGTCTTATGCCTGCTAGAATTTAGGAGAGCTTGGTTTCAGTCCTGCCACCAAAACACACATTTAGACGGATTTCTATAAGTCAGAAAACCTCTCACACCTTGATTTTCTTTCTTTAAAGTGGAGATTCAAAGCTAAGCCCTACTCACCTCTCAGAATTATTTTCACAGGCAAGATGGTATCTGTGAATGCACTGTTTACTGTCAAGCAGTGTACGAGAGGTAATAATTTTTCCATTCTGCCTGAAATGATAGAAATGACACAGTTTTTTTGTACCTGTATGCCCAGCATTCGTGCATATCTCTTTTGTGACTTTTTCAAAACCCACTTAAGGAAATCATTACACACAGCAATGCTGGTATAGAATTACGTTTTTGTTCCCTGTTGCCTGCAATGATTGTACACCTACACAGTAATTTCATTTAATAGCCTGTGATTCATGGTCTGTTCCATTCAGCGATACAAAGAAGCAAACACTCTGTAAACAAACTACAAACAATGGAGTAAACAGTGCCCTAGCTTCCAGGTATCCAGCGACCCTGAGATGGTCTTTGGGAGAGACTTACAGTATGATGAAGGAAAAGGCAAACCAAACCCCTCGTGAGGTTCTTGGAAGCCTACTTCATGCTGCATCCAAGGCCAGAGTCACTCAAGAACAGTGAATCAGTGGGACTAAAGATGGAAATAACTCTACCTAGCCCCATAGAAAACATTCCCTGCCCCGCCTAGTTTTGTGGGATCTTTTTTCCTATGTGGAGGAGGTCTTGAACAGAGCAGATAAGTCTGCCTTGCCATTCAGACGATGTATAACAGGTACAGTTGCAAGTATTGCATTTGCTACCATTAGTAGCAAATGATGTGGAGTTTCAGTGGAGTTTTCATTCACAGGCTGAGATTTTCCCCATTTAGTCATTTTACATTTTCATTCATTTATCCGTCCATATATCCACCCAAAGCCCAGCCAACATGTAATGTTTCTTGAGTAATTGCCCAGTATGGGGGGACTCAGAGATACCGTGTGAGCAAAGCAACAGGGCCGCTCCCCTCACAGAGCTTATTCTAATGGACTTTCTTTCCCTGTAATCCAGTGGGCATCCTTGTAGAAGTAGAAGCTGTTTAGCGTGAAAATCCCCTTTGTTTTATCGTGAGAATTGAACATAGCTAAATGGTTTATACTGATTTTCCCTTATTCTCTCCATCAACCATCATTTCTGATTCCTCCCATTCTTTACTGTGCAGTTTATACTTTTATATCCTGATAATTTGTTTATTCATCTGGTAATAGCACTGTGTAGGTACTAGGAATATATTATTGAAAGACATAATCCTACTCTCTAGCTGACAAGTGTAGCAGAAAAAATCAGTATGTGACTAGATCATTCTAACATAGTATTTCCATTGTGAGAAGAGAAATATGCAAAGTGCATAGAAATATAGAGGCCAAAAGAAAATTCTTTTCTACCCCAATTGACTGTCTCTTCATAGAACTGTTTGATTTATATTGCTAGAGTCAAGTTCAGTGAGGAGACGTTTCATTTCAGATTGTGTCTTTTAAGTATTCTTGTGTCTGCTTTCTTGTATATACACATAAGCACAGATATATCAAAGACTCTTATTTTTGAAACCACCATGTTATTTTCCTGAGTATCTCTGAAGATGATATCAGAGGTTCCATGTTGCAGTTATAGGCTTGAGTAAAACCTTTTGATTTTATGGGATATGAGTCATGGGAATGTCTGTCTAAAGCATTTTTTTTTTTTTTCTTACTTCAGGAACTTGAAAAGAAGTACATGCTCTTTGGGGGATATTTTGAGTATTTTCCTAACCAAATGCAAGTATCCTGACAGTAGTTGTTCAGATAGGAGTCAAGGTATAAAGTCAAAGTTCTTATAAAAAGCCTTGTCACAGTGAGCTTATTTTTCTTGATCTTTGAGGGTCACTCTTTAGTTCCAGTTTTTTCAGGATTGTACGTTTTCACGTGTAACCACAGGCTATTTTCAGCATGCCCTTTCACTCTCAAAAGTACCTTGGTTTAGGTGGTCCGTCTACTTTACAGCTATCACAGGTAGGAGGTTGGATGCAGAGTGTAGCTGCAAGTGTGTCTCCACTGAAATCCTATTTCTCTTAAAAACTTTTCCTTCTAAGAATTAAGTAACTTAATTCTGTTCTAACAGTGTTAGATCTGTTGGGAAACAGTGTGAAATGTTCATGATGTCAAACTATTTTCTATACCTTCACTTTGTTCCAGAAAAAAAGTGGTATGAGGATAGAAATGAGACGGAGAAAAAAAATTTCAGAAAATTCGCTATTTACTTGCAATTATTCAATTGTATATTTTTTTTTCTGAAATCCTACCTTTAAAGGTCATTTTTTTATCATTTTTTAATTATTAAACCTTAGAATTGTAATCACTAGTATTTACTAATACCTTTTTAAAAGTCTGTTGTCAAATACAAGTTTGGTATGAGTTTGGCCTCATAGTGAATGTTAACTCCATTAACGTTTAGAGTGTGTAGGCTCCAAACGTTAGCCATGGTTGCTGGCTCATTTCTTCTTTCAGTCATTTAATAAATATTTTTTGAATGCCCTCCTTTCTGCCAGGTATAGTCCTAGGCTCTGGGAATATAGCAATGAACAGAACTGACCAGGCCCTTAGCCTCCCTCTACCCATGTTCACAGCCATCTTTAATGAGCCACAGGGTGTTTATTAACATTCTGGTACCAAAGTGACCTTCTTATTCATGTGACCAGAAGGATGGAAGCAGAATTCAAACGGGATACCTTTTTCACTCTACAGTGCTTTTTATTGCCAGGTCCCGAAACCAACCAAAATCATCTAGCATGTGATAGTCACTATGCACGTTATATTTTAGAAATGTGTTGCATTTGTTCTTTGCTTTCTCAAATCGAATTCTAAATAAATAGTGGTTGAGATCAGTGCTGAAGCGATAAAAGTGGCCAGGGAGAATTATTGAAGTCATAAGCATTGTCCTTATTTACAGTGCTTATTGATATATCTTTATAGCGCTATATACAACCTGGTTTCTTAGGTACTGGTGTTACCAGACATGATACGGTTTATTACATGTGAAGAGTGTAATTTTCATATGGAGTGATATCATAGAAATCAGAGATAAACTATACCCTTTCTTTATGTATCTAAAAGGCAGGTGTTCCATTGCATAAGTGAGGGTTGGCTCATGACGGCAGGAACACCAGGTGTTGACTTGGGGTTCTCAGGGTTGCTTAGGGTGGAAGAGGGTAGGTGAGGATGACTATGTTGTTATTGAAAATTTTTGTCAAAATTTGTGTGAAATTTGTAGAAATGTCACATATTCCGTATTCTATGAACAGAATTTTACTTCATAGTCTCTATTTATAGACTTTCTATAATGTGCCCGTGTAATTTTTAGAAATAAAGTTGGTTTTCAAGTTTCATAATAAGTGCAAAGTTTTCATAGGGAGTAAAACCTCACTATTAAAGGACTTTTTTTAAGCAATAAGTTACTGCTAGAAGTCTTGCTTCTAACTTCATTTTGGCTTGTGTTCTTAGATAATTTTTTTCTTCAAAATATCATTTCGATAGGGCTATCATTTCCAAAAACAAATGACAGCAAATCTCCCCTGTCTGTGACCCTTAACAAAGTTCCTAAGGGGGGGGTCTATGTGCCTCTTTTCTGGTGTCAGAAGAAAACCTTTTGGGACCAAAGACCATATTTTTCTACATAAAGAACATTTGAAACCTCATAAATGATTAGCAAATGGGGAAATAATTATCATAATGAATGTGAGCTAGTTAGGGGTTCATATTATCAATATTAAAAAAATACCTTAAAGCAAAGGAAAAACACAAAATATCCTCTCCTGGTCCTGCCCATGACCCCACTTCCGGGTTTATGCAGCTTCTAACGCACTTTCATACAGTTCTGTTTCTCTTAAATGTACACATTCTGTAACATTTAGGAGGCATTTGAGATGCAAGACCTTTAAATCTGTTGAAGTACTCCCATGCTGTCTCTAAAGTATTATTCCAGTAGGTTTTTCTTTTTAATATGAGATTTTAAATTGTTAATTTAGTAGCAAGGAAAATAATGCTGATTTTAAGTGTAATTATCATCATCATCATTACTACGCTTTTGTTTTTATTTAGTAGCGGGCAGAGTGAGCGCATTGGTATAGACCTCTGCTGGGAAGCCCGCAGTGGCATCTCAGTCACCAGCATAATCCAAAGTCCTCACCAGGACCCCATCACTTAACTGATCTCACTCTGCTCCAGTGGCTCAGATCTTCATGTCGTTTCTTGAGCATCTTAGGTATTTGCGACCTCAGGGTCTTTGCACTTGAGCTTTTCACCTCTTGGAATGTCTGCACAGACAGCTCCCTAATTTCCATCAAGTTTTTACACATATAAGCTACCATCAAGTTAGAATTCCCTTGGCGCCTATCCAGAATGTCCAGCCTGCCGTTTCAGTCTGTTTTGTTGCTTTGTTGTCTCCTTAGCTTTTATCTCAGTCTAACGTTCCCAGGTGGCTCTGTACTAAAGAACCCACCTGCCAATGCAGGAGATGCGGGTTCAATCCCTGGATCAGGAAGATCCCCTGGAAAAGGAAATGGCAACCCACTCCAGTGTTCTTGCCTGGGAAATCCTATGGACAGAGGAGCCTGGCAGGCTCCAGTCCGTGGGGTCACAAAAGAGTCTGACACAACTTAGCTATTAAAACAACAACAATTCTATGTGCGTGCGTGCTAAGTCGTCTTTGTCAGGTCCAACTCTGTGCAACCCCATGGATTGCAGCCCGCCAGGCTCCTCTGGCTATGGAATTCTCCAGGCAAGAATACTGGAGTGGGTTGCCATTTCTTTCTCCATATTGCCCCTTTTCCCATTCTCTATATTTTACATATGTTTTCCCTAAGCAAACTTTATTTGAGCAGCGATTTCTGTCTTTGAAAGGAGGTTAGCTCTTCTTTCAGCACATAAAACACTGACTGATCACAGTAGATATTTAATGTATTCAATGAATGCAGATATTTACTGAGATTTATCAAGTGCTAGGCACTGTACTAATGCTGTTATAAGCATCATTTTATTTAATCCATATGGTGATGTTAGATAGGGTCTATTTTATCCTCACAGACAACAAGTAAAAACCCATGAAACTGATGTCACAGCTTAAGACGTAGAGAGCTGGGTGAGTAACTCGGCCAAGTCTCAGCAAGTGAGAGAGAACCAGAAGTGATTTCATGTCTGTCTGATTTCAAAACTGGGCTCTTCATATCTAACTGGTGACTGACCATCTATTATAGTAGAATAAATTCACTTAGGATTCTATTTGTTGTTAAGGAGAAGACTTTTTATTTTTTATTTGGCTCTGCTCTGACTTTTCTCTCTAGTTGCAGCGAGCGGGGACTACTCTCTAGTTGCAGAGCGCAGACTTTAGGGCACACAGGCTTCAGTAGTTGTGACATCTGGGCTCAGTAACTGTGGCTTCCAAGCGCTAGAACACAGGTTCAGTAGTTGTGGCTTGGTTACTTCATAGCATGTGGGATCTCTCAAACCAGGGATCAAACCTGTGTCTCCTGCATTGGCAGGCGGATTCCTAACCCCTTATCTGCCAGGGAAGCCCCAGGAGACTTATTAAAACATAAAAATAGTAAAAGTTCAGTAGCTTAGGAACATAAAACCTCATGAATAGTGTTTGATGAAAATAAGCCATAGGCACAGTTATGTTTTTACATAATTTGTTTTGGCTGTGTGTCTTTTTCTTTTCTTTTCTTTTCTTTTTTTTGAGTCTTATTGAGATGTAATTAACATACAGCATCAATTAAACTGTAAGTTTAAGGTGTACAGCATAATGACTTGACTTGTATTATGACATATTTATTCCAATGTATTTAGTTAACATCCAGCATCTGATATAGATACAAAAAGAAAAAAAAGAAAAATGATTTTTTTCCCTTGTGATGAGAACTCATAGAATCTAACCTCATATATAATATTTTTAAATTGAAGAAAATACTGGGAAATTCTCAGGAAAATTATAATAAAGTACATCACTACAAGGATGGTCATAATTGTTGTAATGTTACTATAGGTAAGATGTAGTAATAATTCATTCATCAGATTTACCAGACAAAGAGATATTTATCAGTGTGTATCATTTTTAAAACTCTGCTCCTCTTATGTCTCCCATCTCCTTTTCAGACCCGCCACCTGTGCTGCGTGTTGATGACCGGCAGAGGCTTGCGAGAGAGCGGCGTGAGGAGCGGGAGAAGCAGCTAGGTATGTCCCTTTCAAAGACACTGTTGCTGAAATGTTACTTTTTTCCGCCTAGGATAATGGACACTTAACATTGAGCAAACAGACATTTCTGTAATAGCCATGCTCTCTTGCATGCCTTTATGAGTTTTGCTGATGGATTGGGAGACAGAATTTAGTATGTGATATAAACATAGAACCAAGTTTTCACCCACAATAAAGTCCAGCCCAGGATTAGGGAGATTTTCATTTCTTGGTGTAATGACAGCTTCATCTGACCCTGGAGGAATGTATATATGAGAGGCGTGATGGCTCAGCTTACATTTTACAACTTAAAAATACCAGGAGAGTCAGCATAGGGTTTTTTTTAATGTGCCCAGTTATGAGACTGTTTAGTGCTAGGGCCCTCACTGCTTTCCATGTTAAAAGAACACTGCTGCTGAATTTATAGACAGATGCTACCAGTATGCTGCCAGGAAAAACACAAGACCTGAGCTGCGATGTCTGACTTTTCTTTTGTTACCCAAGGCCCTTGCAAAAGTTTAGCAACTGCAGTATTGCCACACGATCAGCTAGAAAGCTGGGTCACGGGACTAGCTGACCAGGAAGCCAAGATCCAAGCACTCAGCAATCATCTTCTAGAACGCTGAGCAAGGATATTGGTGCTAGCTCCTCCTTTGCTTGAATGTCCATTTATGCAAAGTTTGCCAAGACAGGATATTCTCTTTATGTGCCTTGGAAAGATGAAATGTCTAGTCATGTGTCTCAGTGTTTCCAGGGTGTCTGATATTTTAAAACCAGAACTGACTTAGGTTGTCACAATCTTTCCAGTGGATGACTTATAACTTTTCTAAAGTTCTACTGCATTTTATAAGAGTTAGTGTTTCAATTGGAGAAACCCAGCCCCATATCCCATCTCTGATTATTTGTATTCAAGAACCCAGATTTGTGAAGTTCACTGGAAGCTGGTTTTCAAAAGTCTGTTGACATTGTTTACATTCTTTGAACACAGGCCTCTTTCTCTCCCTTGCCATCATGGTCATGTGAGGTCATTTCTTCTGCTGCCAAGGTTTTTCCAACACAAATTTCAATGACTTGCTGAAAGTTAACAAGCCGCACTTCTCTGGGTTTAAAGTTTGCGCCTACACTTGACGTTCTCCACCTCTGGGGGGGTCTCCTTCCGGCTGGTAGGTTCCTGGAGAACAGGGCTACCTGTGGCCTGTTCCACTTGTCTCTGCTTGGAGTGCTGTGCAGTCTGGATTCCTTCCTTTTATGAACTGTGCCCACTGCTCCCCAGGCAAGGTCAGTTTGACAAGTGGATCAGAACTGAGAGGGAAAGAAAGCCAGAGCTACAGAAGCAAGAAGAGATCCCAGATGAGCATAAAGCAGCAGACTGCTGCTCCAGGGTGGTTGGTATTTACACTCTGGTTTTGAATCCATCCAAACAGGGAAAAGCACTCTCTCCTCTCCACGCCATCCCTGTCAGGTTAGGCTACTGCTGCTGCTGCTAAGTCACTTCAGTCGTGTCCGACTCTGTGCGACCCCATCCCTGGGATTCTCCAGGCAAGAACACTGGAGTGGGTTGCCATTTCCTTCTCCAATGCATAAAAGTGAAAAGTGAAAGTGAAGTCACTCAGTCATGTCCGACTCTTCACGACCCCATGGACTGCAGCCCACCAGGCTCCTCCGTCCATGGGATTTTCCAGGCAAGAGTACTGGAGTGGGTTGCCATTGCCTTCTCCGCAGGTTAGGCTTCACCCTGTTAAATGTCTCCTTAGCATTGCAATGTGGATTCATAGCTGCCTGAGCTCCACAGGGTGAGGAGACTATTCCTTTATGATTTAAATCCCATCAAGAATTAGCTCTTCCACCTTAACTCATGTCTTTCCATTTGGGTTTCTTTGTCTTTCAAATCCAGGTGTTACTAGTTTTATCATGGAAAGCATGATTATGCTGCTCACACAATAATGATTTCCCTTCTTATGCTATAAAGCTGTATAGCTCTAAGCCTGCAGATTCTCCCTGTAAATTGCCTTGCTTTATCTGTTAAGTGACTGGGTTTCTTCTTAATACATAACCCCATGTTTTAAATCATATTTCAGACCATACATCAATGGTATAGAACATGCACTGTTAATTTATATATTTTAAAACTGCTATTTGCCAGGTACTATGCTGGCAAAAGATGAATAAAGGTTGAGACCCAGCCCTCCAGGGTTAGCTGCAGTCTAGTGGGAGGTGGGAGAGGGTAGATAAACACACAGCGATTCTAATAGAGGATGGTGTTGAAGGAGTGCGCACATGGGGCCCTGAGAATCCACAGAAGAACCTAACCCAGCCTGGGATGTCAGGGACCACCTGAGCTGGCGGATGAACAGAGTCATCGGGGAACTAGAAGAGATGCGGACTGCAGAGCAGTGGTACAAGGACAGGTGATGGCAACAGACCCAACATCTGTTCATCGTCAGAGTAATACATGGGTCAGAGTGAAGTTCAAATTATTGTGTTATCCTGTGGTCACAGCTTGACTTATTTGGTGAGCTAGTTGCTCAGACAATAACGCATCTGCCTACAATGCGGGAGACCTGGGTTCCATCCCTGGATTGGGAAGGTCCCCTGGAGAAGGAAATGGCAACCAACTCCAGTATTCTTGCCTGGAAAATTCCACGGACAGAGGAGCCTGGCAGGCTACAGTCCATGGTATCGTAAAGAGTCGGACCCAGCTGAGAAACTAGCACACACAGCGTATTCTAGGCTTTGTTTTTCTTCCTTCTTACCCCTGCTGCATTTAATACTACAGTTTCCTTAATTTTGATCTCTCTTCTTGTTGTTGACAGTCATAGTTTTAATGAAGTAGCATTTTATTTATTGTATTTATATTTTATTTTACTCTGCACTTTTATGTTCTTATTTTTTCTGCATTAATTGTATTTTCTTTTAAAATTTTAAACCAATGTCTTTTGGCCTATTCTTTTCCACTTAAGTTCTCTGAGTAGAAATTAATCTTCAGAAATACACAAACATATAAATGTGCCCTTACGTTTGTGGAAGAGTCATCTAAAATCTAGCATCTGATTTAATCTGTGCCTTAGAATGCAAAAGGGCTATTTCTAAAAAATTTTAGTACTAAGAGAAAAGTAAAGGGCATCTGATAAACTACCCATAAACTGTGGTCTGCAGGAACTATGATGGCTGTGGAATAGTGTTTTTGAAAAAATGGCAGGTAGGGTGGAGGAATGGCTATTATCTCAAAGATCTTTGGAGTGTGCTTTTTGAAAACACAAAAGCAGTTGATAATATCAACTATTACCAAATTTTGAAAGTTTAAAGCTTTCCAAGTATAAAGGAAAAAAAAAAAAAAAGAATATATCCCAGAAATTCCAACAAAGCAAAGTTGAAAGCAATTGGCTGGTGAAATTGATTATTTCCTGTTGAATGTAGGCTGAAATTAATATTGAAATCATTGAAGTTTTTTTTTAAGACCACATTTTTAAAAGCAAAGTAGAAAGAAGGAGAATAAAGATCTTTGCTTTGGGTGACATGTCATGTTTGTATTGTTTTGCAAACAGAGGGTCTGTTAATAACTTTCTGTGGGTTAAATCTCTGAGTCATGCTTTAATGCATTATGATAGGATTATGTCATGTGGCCTGCTGTTTCTACATTATCCTTCAATTTATCACATAAAATCAGGCATAATTCTTGAAGTGTGGGACTGTTCTGTTCATCTGGTTGCGCATATATACTCTGAAAGCTTTATTTTTCTGCCTTAAAAGGTTTTCTCATGAAGAAATGTCCTCAACTAGTCTATTTCATCTGACTCTAATTCAGGCCATTCCTTCAAACTTCTCTCTTGACTATTTTTACCATCTCTCTTCTAAGCTTTAATTTTGTTTTTTTCCTGGGCTAGGTGGGGAGAAGTGTTATTTGTTCTCATGATTTCTACTCTCCTGTTTTGATATTATGGGTTCCACACTCCCAACGCACTCTTTAAGGTAGTAGATGCTTTTCTATCATCTGAATCTCAACTTCTATACAATAAATTGTCCATCAACTTTCACTCCGAGTGATTGCCATGTACCAGTCACTTGCACCAATATGCCTTCCACCCTTCCCCACCCCCACAGCATTATTTTTCAGGTTTTGGGTTTTTGTGTTTTGATACTTTCTGCTGCTGCTGGAGGCATTGGCGTCTTTCTGACTGCCAGCCTTAACTACTGCATCTTTCACAGAATAACATGTTCTCTTCCTGGCAGTCCAGTGCTGCCTGCCTGGGCCCCACGCTGGCCTGCTAAGCCTCTTGTAGGTGCCGCTGGTCAGTCTGGACTCAGCCTGGTCCTCCAGTTGTGGCTTCAGGCTTGTAGGTGGAGGTTGCCTCACAGCCTGTCCCTCAACCCACAAAGTCACAGGTCCAGGTCCTTTGTCTTCACCAGCGGTCTCAGATCCTTGCCTTTAAATTTGCTGCTTCTGCTATCATCCTACTGCAGACTTTAATAAATTTTGATTTCAGTTACCCAAAACTGTCTCACTGATGTACTTCATTCGTCCAGCTCTGTCGCATTCAGTACTAGTCCTTCTTTTTGAAGCCTTCCTAGTTTTTGTGATCTTTTCCCTTTTGGAAACTCTCATTTTCTTACTATATAATGTATCTTGCATCACTATCATGTTTTAGCTATTTTATATGTTACTGAACTTCTTCTATTGGGACTTTATAGAACTTACTAGTTGTATATATTTTAAGCTTTTAAAGAGTCTAGTCAGAGTTTTCTAATTCTTTTTATCCCAGTACCTAGGGCTAAATATAACACAGATGCATAATAAATATTTTCTGACTATACTCAAACCTTTAGTTAAATGCTAATAATATTATTATTAATAATCATGTTAATTGAGCACTGACCATGGGCAAAGCACTGTTCTAAGCACTTCACTATGTACTATCCCACTTAGAAGCAAATTAACACAATGGTTGTCCTTTCTGTTGTGTAAGCCTGCCATAGTTACTGATGTAAGTTATTTTATGCATTGTTTTTTATTTTTTAAAAAATGCATTGGGATAATTTAGCTTAAGGAAGGAACTGAACCTTTAAAAATGGGATAGTTAATGGTCCCTTTTTTCTTTCTGCCATATCAGCTGTTTATGTACAGGGTCACCAAGGTCCATGTTTATGTTCATCAACAAATGGCGATGCTGTTAAATAGAGGAGTCCCTATGCTTTGGATTCAGGTGGTGGGTTTTTTCAGGTTTCAGAGCTGGGCACATACCCAGCTCTCATGGAGAGGAAAGGCCTTTCTGCTTCCCCATACAGGCAGGGCACGTGCGTGCTGTCCTCACTGTCCACTGGACATAGACCCAGAGGGTAAATGTAAGTGTTGCAGCAGATTCTGACATCTTTTTGAAAATATTTTGTGGCATTGACCATTTGTTCACCTTGGAGTCATTAAGAGTGTGAGAACTTGGATAGATCCTGGTTACTAACTTCTCTTCTCAAACATCTGCAAGAATCAAGGCCTGTGAAATTTATGTAATATAAATTTTTGACTTTAGGTAAAGTAATACCACCACTACCACCACCACCTCGTTTTTTAAAAAGCTATTTCATGCTATTTTAAGTCACATATTCATTCACCAAGTATTTGATGTGGGGTCACTATTGAGCTAGAAACCCTGGTGCTATTGAAATGAAAGATCAATTTTCTAACTTCCTAGAACTTATATTGCTCTGCCCTCCACCTGGAATATTTGGCCTGACAGATGCATGTAAATAATTTTCTCTTCTCTTTCAGGTATTGTTTAAATGCCATCTATTTAGTGAGGCCTTCCCTGGCCATCTTCCTCAGATTTGCAGCTTCCCAAACTAGCACCCTCTATTTTTCTCCATGTCATTCGCAACATCTAAGCATGTATATATTGATATTCTACTTGTTTATTGTCTTCTCTGCTTTCACTGGAATATAAGCTTATTATAAGAAAGGACTTATGTCATTTTTTTTAACTTCTGTAGCCTAGTACCTAGAAAAGGGCCTGGCACACAGTTGATGTCTAACAGCTGTTGGTTGAATGGTAAGCAAATAGTCTGTGCATTTCAATGTATGTGCAGCAGGTATACTGCAAATTAGTTCAGTCAGTTCAGTTAAGTCGCTCAGTCGTGTACGACTCTTTGCGACCCCATGAATCGCAGCACGCCAGGCCTCCCTGTCCATCACAAACTCCCAGAGTTTACTCAAACTTATGTCTATCGACTCGGTGATGCCATCCAGCCATCTCATCCTCTGTCGTCCCCTTCTCCTCCTGCCCCCAATCCCTCCCAGCATCAGGGTCTTTTCCAATGAGTCAACTCTTCACATGAGGGGCCAAAGTATTAGAGTTTCAGCTTCAGCATCAGTCCGTCCAATGAACACCCAGGACTGATCTCCTTTAGGATGGACTGGTTGGATCTCCTTGCAGGTCCAAGGGAGTCTCAAGAGTCTTCTCCAACACCATAGTTCAAAAGCATCAATTCTTTGGTGCTCAGCTTTCTTCACAGTCCAACTCTCATGTCCATACATGACCACTGGAAAAACCATAGCCTTGACTAGACAGACCTTTGTTGGTAAAGTAATGTCTCTGCTTTTTAATATGCTATCTAGGTTGGTCATAACTTTCCTTCCAAGGAGTAAGAGACTTTTAATTTCATGGCTGCAATCACCATCTGCAGTGATTTTGGAGCCCCCAAAAATAAAGTCTGACACTGTTTTCACTGTCTCCCCATCTATTTCCCATGAAGTGATGGGACCAGATGCCATGATCTTAGTTTTCTGAATGTTGAGCTTTAAGCCAACTTTTTCACTCTCCTCTTTCACTTTCATCAGATCAGAAGGCTCTTTAGTTCCTCTTCACTTTCTGCCATAAGGGTGGTGTCATCTGCATATCTGAGGTTAGTGATATTTTTCCCAGCAATCTTGATTCCAGCTTGTGCTTCTTCCAGTCCAGCGTTTCTCATGATGTACTCTGCATATAAGTTAAATAAGCAGGGTGACAGTATACATACAGCCTTGACGTACTCCTTTTCCTATTTGGAGCCAGTCTGTTGTTCCATGTCCAGTTCTAGCTGTTGCTTCCTGACCTGCATATAGGTTTCTCAAGAGGCAGGTCAGGTGGTCTGGAGTGCCCATCTCTTTCAGAATTTTCCACAGTTTATTGTGATCTACACAGTCAAAGGCTTTGGCATAGTCAATAAAGCAGAAATAGATGTTTTTCTGGAACTCTCTTGCTTTTTTGATGATCCAGTGGATGTTGGCAATTTGATCTCTGGTTCCTCTGCCTTTTCTAAAACCAGCTTGAACATCTGGAAGTTCATGGTTCACGTATTGCTGAAGCCTGGCTTGGAGAATTTTGAGCATTACTTTACTAGCGTGTGAGATGAGTGCAATTGTGCGGCAGTTTGAGCATTCTTTGGCATTGCCTCTCTTAGGGATTGGAATGAAAATGGACCTTTTCCAGGCCTGTGGCCACTGCTGAGTTTTCCAAATTTGCTGACATATTGAGTGCAGCACTTTCACATCATCATATTTCAGGATTTGAAATAGCTCAACTGGAATTCCATCACCTCCACTAGCTTTGTTCATAGTGATGCTTTCTAAGGCCCACTTGACTTCACATTCCAGGATGTCTGGCTCTAGGTGAGTGATCACACCATCATGATTATCTGGGTCGTTAGATATTACCAAATTAACAGTAATATCTGTCCTTATAACATCCAGTCAAACAAGTCTGAAAATCTCATTCTTAAGCAGTTTCTCTGTTAGATGAACAAGGACACAAAGATAATCTATATAATGGTTGTACCCTGAAACTACTTGGTCTTCAGATATGTTATGAAACTAATAATCCTACAGTATGCTGACAAATTCTAAGGAATGTATGAGGAATATTTGGCAGGCAAGAAGTTTTCTGTGTTTAGGAAGATATAAGGTTTCCCTTTCTGAAGGTGATGCAGATTAAGTTTGAGGTGTGGATCAGAGGCTTTCAAGAGTGTGAAATCATGAGAGATCAGCAGTGAATTGTGTGAGCGACTCCCGTCGCTCATGAAGAAAAGAATTAAATCTCTCAAGTCCCTCGTTCAGTTCATTCATAGTGGGTTTCCTGGCCGAGTTCAAAGCTGTGCAGGAGATCTGTCAGAATGTAATATGTGAGAAACAACCAGAGGATAATATGAAAACGATTTTGATGTTCAATTAGATTATATTTGCCTTGTTTCTCAGATAAATTCACCAGACTTTCTCGCCCCTCCAGTCACAACTTCTCTGCTTTGCCTCCCTTCCCCACTCCTCCAGTCTCAGTGTGTTGTCAAGTCAGGGGAAGCGATGTTAATAAGAGTGTGGTCAAGACATACATGGTCCTTTCAATCTGGCTTAGAATGTTCATCTCAAAAATGTTGACAGAGTAGAATTAATTCGTAAACCACCAGTGATGCCGTACTCTGATTAGAATCACAAGTGAAATTGTCCCCGGTTTCACACGTCACGTTATTATTATTATTGCTAGACATATAAGGAAGTCATTGGTTTTGACAAAACTGTCCTCAGTACACATATACACACACACACACCCGAAAAACCCAGACTTTGGGCTTTGGGAAAAACCAAATATATGCTGGATAAAACTTGGACAGATCTGTGGTCACCCGTGGCTTCTGGTTTCCAAAAGTTGTCTCTTAATGAATTGAGTGTACAAAATCTCGCAAGGCTGCCAGGCAGGCTGTGAACAACCAAGGGTCAGAGTACACGTGAGTGGGAGGGCTGCAGATGTGAGTGCATACCGCAGCTCTGCATCAGGAGACAGGCACAGGACTGGGAAGAAGAAACGCTTCTTGTGGGATGGATTAAATAACACAGGCTGAAGCTGTAACATCAGGTGAATCACTGTGACTAAGCAGTCATTATTTATTTTTCCCAAGTTTGCTCTGCCTGTAAAGCTGACAGTGAAAAGGTCTTAAAGCCTGAAAAGTAAGGGGTCTTGTAAATGGATGATGAAGGCCAAGAGAGATGTGAGAAAATCAGGATCTCCACTTGGGGCGCCCACCTTCTCCCAGTCTAGAGGAGGAGCCTTAGTGATGGGAAGTATTCCAAATCCTGCCTTTTAGCATAATGGTTCCTTGTTTGCTTCTGGAGTCAGACAGTCCAGAATTTGGATTCCAGTCCCCCCATTGACTTACTGTGGGACCTCAGGCAGGTTACTTCACTTCTCTGTAAGTTTAGCAGCCGTGTCTCCCTGCCAGGTGACTGTGAAGGTACTGCCTATAAATCACCTGGTGTCAGCACAAAGACCTGAGCGCAGCTCACCAGGACGATTGTGATGATACAGGTGAGGACGGCAGGTCAGGTGACTCCAGAGACTGGCTGACATGCCTGGGGCTGGAGAAGCCAGTGCTTCTGCGCTCCGGGGAGGCAGAGAGAGAGGGGCCTTTGTGCTTCCCGGTCTAGTAGTAGGCTGGCTCAGCAAGACAGCGAGGGAAGAGGATGGCAGCACTTTTGGAGGAGTGAAAGTGGATTAGGGTCGAGGCAGCAAGATTCCAAGGACGATCATCGCTACGTGTGCTTTAGCAAAACTCTACTGACTTTAGCTGAGGCCTAGCTAAACACTCCATGGAGCCTAGCTCTGAAGATAAGAAGTCCTGGCAGAGTGTTGCTCTCCTGTCTCAAAAGAAAATGTCTTTCACAGGTATAAGCTCCTCAGGTCTGCCCTGGTCCACCACTGTGTCCAGGGATGAAGGCAGAGCAGGAGGTCTGCTCAGACAGGAGATGCAGTGTTGTATCCTACAAGGTCACTTTTATTACCAGGCAGTTCTCCAGGGTAATATTCAAATGAGAGGAGAGTGGGAAACAATGTAAATGACTGGTTGAGAAAGAAGGCTTTGAATTAACACTAAGGCTCAATGTAAATCACTTTGCTTGGAGGTCATATAACCCTTTAATTCCTTAGCTCATTCCTCATCAGACTTAACTTTAATCATCTGCTAAACAAGTCATTGTTTTATGTGGGGAAAGACTCAGAAACATGTAAGGGCAGAGTAATTACCATCTGGCGTACAGGTAGAAGTGCAGAGGAGCTATGGGCCTGACCATGGTGCCAGGGAAGGCTTTTCAGAGGAAGAGCCGTTTGACCTAGAACTTGAAAGATGACTGATGTTTGCCAGGTGGGAAGAGCCGTTTGGGGCAGGGGTAGCACGTAAAAATGTAGAGGATCATATGGTCAATCTAAGGAGCTGAACCAGGGGACAGGGGGACCTAACAGATCTTCAGGCAGGACTATGACACTAGGTTTTGTTTGGGAGTGGGGCCGGTGGCAGGGGGAGGGAGATGTCTGAGAACGGTATGCAGGATGGTTGTGAAGAGGAAACAGACTAACCCCCAGGAGTAAGAAAAAAAAGGAGGGCTTGAATACAACAGAATCGGAAGGATGAGAGAGAAGGCACTAAATTCTGATGTAGAATGTAAAGGTGGAAGTGTTGAGTTGGGTTGAAGCATCCATGAAGGAGAAATTGAGGGTGACTCCAAGGGATCTTCGTAAACCATTGGGAGGTCATGTATCTGCTATCAGAATGGAGAAGGTGGAGCAGGTTCCGGTTTGAGGTAGGGATGACGAGTAAGGTTATACGATGGATCTGACAAGGAAATTCAAGAAGAAATTTTAGGTGGGCAGTTGTGAATTTGGAGGAAGTATTGTATAGTAACTGAAAGTACAGGCTTTACAATCAGAGCTGAATTATAATTTCAGCTCTTCCTCTTTTAGACACTGTGATTCTGGGAGAGCTATTTATCTCCTTCGGGTTTGTGTGTGTGTGTGTGTGTGTGTGTGTGTGTTTTCATTTTGTCCTTACTGCCAGACAAAATGGAATTATTATTCCACATTTATTACAATTTTGTTTTCATTTGCCTGACAGGTTTTGTTCATTCATTATTTTATGATTTTTTAACACTTTGTTTTAGGTTTGTTTCTTTTAAACAACATGTTGTTCAGTTGCTCAGCTTTGTCCTCCTCTTTGTGACCCCATGGACTGCCGCACACCAGGCTTCAACATAACTTGGGCATTTTGGATTTTGGCCTGGTCTAAAAGTCTCGATCTTAACTAGTAGGCTTAGTTTTAGTCCTCTTAAACTTTCTTTCTTTCCCCTTGCTGTGGTAGGGGTAGGGTTGGTGGAGTGGAGGTGTGGGGCTTACAGGTACACAGTCCCTACTGGGTACCGGCACTGCGCTGAACACTTTGTATGTTACCGTGGGCTCCTCTGGCAGCTCTGGCAGGAAGAAGGTCGGAGGAGACAGGACCACAGAAGTCCCTCTGCAACAGGGGAGTGGCAGGAGGGGATGGACTCGGTTCCTGTGAAGCCAGAGCTGCTTCTCCATCCAGTACCCTTTTGCTTCAAACTCCTTTCAGTACGGGAGTCACTGCCGCTTGGTACAAGAGTCCAGTTTCTAAATAGAGCCCAGGCTGACGGTGGGCTTCCCCTTCGTGGGGCACTAACCTAATGTTACAGTGTCTTGGTGGCAGCAGCCCAGGGATGGGACTGGACTGTTCACGTCCAGGGGCCACAGTGGGTTTTCGTTTCATTTTTATATTACGATCTCAGAGTCCAGGAGAAAATGCTCACGTCACAAGAGCAAAGGTTAATGATATTCATCACAGGTCCTTTTTGGACATGTTATTCTTTCATAGAGCTCTGTGAAATTAGTGATGGTTAATGATTTAAATACTGAATGAGTTGTTATACAGTCTCTTCATACCGCCATGGCAGACTACTGTCGAATGCATGGCTTAAACAACAAATTTTTTTCTCTTAGCAATTCTGGAGGCTGGAAAGTTTAAGATCAAGGCTCTGGTAGGCTTCTGTTCCTGATGAGAGGCTCTTCCTGACATGGATGACTTGCTTTGTTCTTACCTGGTCTTTCTTCTGAGCATGGAAAGAGAGGGAGAGAGAGCTCCCTGGTATCTCTTTTCTATAAGGGAGTAACCATTTGAAAAGACCCTGATGCTGGGAAAGATTGAAGGCGGGAGGAGAAGGGGACGACAGAGGATGAGATGGTTGGATGGCATCACCGACTGGATGGACATGAGTTTGAGTAAACTCCGGGAGTTGGTGATGGGAAGGGAGGCCTGGCGTGCGGCAGTCCATGGGGTCGCAAAGAGTCGGACACGACTGAGCAACTGAACTGAATCCTATTGGATTAGGTCCCTACCCTTATGATCTCACATAATCATGATCATCTCCTGAAGGCCCTAGCTCCAGATGCAGTCACTTTGGGCAGTAGGGATTCAGTGTACAAATTGCTGGGAGAGGAGACACAATTCAGTCCATAGCAAGTGTTGATTTCTTTTTCTTATGCTCAGAAGTCTTATTTCTTAATGAGAAAATACAAAACTTTGTTATTATATATCATCCACAGGGAATATTTTAGGTAACTCAACCTCTTAGGGTAAGTTAACTTTCAATTCTTATTAAAATATTGAAATCTTTTATGCATTATCCTTCTGTTTAAAGGGTCACAGGATCTGTACTTGGTCATAATCCTGGTGCTCACCACCATTCTCTGCAATAATATGAAACCATTGTTTGCTATTTCACCATTATTTGCCTGTTTTCTGTATGACTGTGTAAAGATGACAATTATTTAAGAAGGCACTGCAATAGGATCTCCACTTCCTGGTAGAAAATAGAAGGGGAAGTTAAGAGTTTGATGAAGAAATGCTGTTCATTTAGAAGATTATTTGGGATAAAACTAATTGTTATTGTCATAATATCTAGCTCTGTTTTGATTGATAGCACAAGCTTAAGAACTACCTTGAATTTTCTGAATTGAAATTATGGTGACAAATTTGACAGTAATGGCTAATATTTATTGAATGCTTACCAAGTGCCGAGAACTATTCTGTGTTAGGTGTAATGCTTTTTTTAATCCTCACAGTAAACACTATGAGAAGGTCCCGTATTTAGCCACAATTTACCTTGACAGAAGTGAGGAGTAAGGAAGTTAAATAATTTGTCTAAGACCACACAGTCAAGGGTAAATAAGTCAAGAAGTACAATTGTTCTCAATGAATCAGGAAGTAATTATTAAGGCCCTTGCTTATATACAAGTTGTGAAAAACACTATATGTATATGTGCACTCAGTCTGACTCTTTGTGACCCCATGGACTGTAACTCACCAGGTTCCTCTGTCCATGGAATTTTCCAGGCAAGAATACTGGAGTGGGTTGCCATTTCCTTTTCCAGGGGGTCTTCCAGACCCAGGGATTGAACCTGTGTCTCTTTCATCTCCTGCATTGGTAGGCAGGTTCTTTACTAGCTGAGCCACTGAGGAAGCCCTGAAAAATACTGTAGTGAGTGGGGGAAAAGGGGAGGGTAATAGTCACTTGCTACACGGAAATCAGAATATAAGAAATGCTTAAGTTTGTGGTAGATGTCATAAGACCTGCATTGAGCCCTGAAGAGATGAAATTTCTGGAGAAGTTAAGAGCAGTGGTCCTCCATTTATGCCATCATGGATCACTTGGGACCAAAATAACCTAGGAGGTTTGTTTAAAATGCAGATTACTAGGCCTCATCCTGGGAGCAGTAAAAATAATTGAGGATTATAACCCAGCAATCTGCATTTATGAGACTACAGGCTTCAGCAACATGTGAACCGTGAACTTCCAGATGTTCAAGCTGGTTTTAGAAAAGGCTTTTAGAACCAGAGATCAAATTGCCAACATCCGCTGGATCATCAAAAAAGCAAGAGAGTTCCAGAAAAACATCTATTTCTGCTTTATTGACTATGCCAAAGCCTTTGACTGTGTGGATCACAATAAACTGTGGAAAATTCTTAAAAAGATGGGAATACCAGACCACCTGACCTGCTTCTTGAGAAACCTGTATGCAGGTCAGGAAGCAACAGTTAGAACTGGACATGGAAAAACAGACTGGTTCCAAATTGGGGAAAGGAGTACGTCAAGGCTGTATATTGTCACCCTGCTTATTTAACTTATATGCAGAGTACATCATGAGAAACTCTGGGCTGGAGGAAGCACAAGCTGGAATCAAGATTGCAGGGGAAATATCACTAACCTCAGATATGCAGATGACACCACCCTTATGGCAGAAAGTGAAGAAGAACTAAAGAGCCTCTTGATGAAAGTGAAAGAGGAGAGTGAAAAAGTTGGCTTAAAGCTCAACATTCAGAAAACTAAGATCATGGCATCTGGTCCCATCACTTCATGGGAAATAGATGGGGAAACAGTGTCAGACTTTATTTTTCTGGGCTCCAGAATCACTGCAGATGGTGACTGAAGCCATGAAATTAAGAGACGCTTACTCCTTGGAAGGAAAGTTATGACCAACCTAGACAGCACATTAAAAAGCAGAGACATTACTTTGCAAACAAAGGTCTATCTAGTCAAGGCTATGGTTTTTCCAGTGGTCATGTAAGGATGTGAGAGTTGGACTATAAAGAAAGCTGAGCGCCAAAAAATTGATGCTTTTGAACTGTGGTGTTGAAGAAGACTCTTGAGAGTTGCTTGGACTGCAAGGAGATCCAACCAGTCCATCCTAAAGGAAATTCAGTCCTGGGTATTCATTGGAAGGACTGATGTTGAAGCTGAAACTCCAATACTTCTGCCACCTGATGTGGAGAGCTGACTCATTTGAAAAGACCCTGTTGCTGGGAAAGATTGAGGGCAGGAGGAGAAGGGGACAACAGAGGATGAGATGGTTGGATGGCATGACCGACTCAATGGACATGGGTTTGGGTGGACTCTGGGAGTTGGTGATGGACAGGGAGGCCTGGCGTGCTGCTATTCATGGGGTTGCAAAGAGTCAGACACGACTGAGCACCTGAACTAAACTGCCTTATAGGATGACTGGATTGAAACAAGGATAGCAACTTTCCCAACAACCACAACCTTGGGAGCAAAGAGATGGGGGAGGTATGGTTTGTTTGAGAGGTGCAATAAGGCAAAAGGTCTCTAGGGAGAATGAGGGGCCAGGTTTAGGTAGGACTTGTTTCACTTAGCATAGTATTCTCTAGGTTCATCTGTGTTGTCACAATAACAAGATTTCATTATTTTTTATGGCTGAGTGATATCCCATGGCCCGTGTTTGCTACATCTTCTTTATCCATTCATCTATTGATACAGACACTTACATAGCTTCCATGACTTGGTTATTGTGAATAATGCTGTCCATGTTACTTTTAACATATGTTTTCAGAGTATTTTTTTATTTATTCAATCATTCAGTAAATATTTATTGAGTGTGTGTGCTCAGTCGTGTTTGACTCTTTGCAACCCTATGAACTGTATTCTGCCAGGTTCCTCTGTCCATGGAATTCTCCAGGCAATACTGGAGTGGGTAGCAATTCCCTCATACTACGTGCTTTTGCTCAGAGTAAATTTTTATCTTGAGCCTGAGAATCTCTTTAAAACCATGAGATTTGAACATTGGAAGGAAGGAACCTTAAAGATCAATTTCTTCATGTTTCAAGCCAGAGAAAACTGAAATCCAAATGAAATTGTCCAGGTCTCACCATGTGTTAACAGCAGAGCTGCTGGGGAAACCCATCACAACCCTGAGTGATGTCAGAGAACAAGCTCACCTTGGGTTTGTCCTCACCTTTTTCCTCCCATGAAAGTCAAGTCAGTTCACATCCCTTTCAGTGGTTTTGTCTCCTGAAGTGAATAGCTCTGGAAAGATTTAATGGTAGCAGGAATACAGAATCTCTCATATTAAATATCTAGAGGAAGCTAAATGTTCTGAATTTCATTGTTTTTCTCTTAAAAAGTAACAGTTTAATTTATATACCATGTAGTTTCTATACTTTGTTTGGATACTTTTGCCTACAGCATTAATAACTCACATTAAAAATGTGTTTATTGGTGGGAATGCAAGCTAGTACAGCCACTATGGAGAACAGTGTGGAGATTCCTTAAAAAACTGGAATTAGAACTGCCATATGACCCAGCAATCCCACTCCTAGGCATACACACCGAGGAAACCAGAACTGAGAGAGACACATGTATCCCAATGTTCATCACAGCACTGTTTAGAATAGCCAGGACATGGAAGCAACCTAGATGCCCATCAGCAGACGAATGGATAAGGAAGCTATGGTACATATACACCATGGAATATTACTCAGCCGTTAAAAAGAATTCATTTGAATCAGTTCTAATGAGATGGATGAAACGAGCCCATTATACAGAGTGAAGTAAGCCAGAAAGATAAACACCAATACAGTATACTAACACATATATATGGAATTTAGAAAGATGGTAATGATAACCCTATATGCAAGACAGAAAAAGAGACACAGATGTATAGAACAGACTTTTGGACTCTATGGGAGAAGGCGAGGGTGGGATGATCTGAGAGAACAGTGTCGAAACATGTATATTATCAAGGGTGAAACAGATCGCCAGTCCAGGTTGGATTCGTGAGACAAGTGCTCGGGGCTGGTGCACTGGGAAGACCCAGAGGGATGGGATGGGGAGGGAGGTGGGAGGGGGTTCAGGATGGGGAACACATGTAAATCCATGGCTGATTCATGTCAATGTATGGCAAAAACCACTACAGTATTGTAAAGTAGTTAGCCTCCAACTAATAAAAATTAATGAAAAATAAATAAAAAATAAAAATGTGTTTAGCTATCATGGCTGAAGGAAGCATCATATTAAAAAAAAAAAAAAGTTTTGTGCCCGGAAATGAGGAAAGTACGTGTATATGTAAAGAGAGGAAGCATTCCATCATTAAATAATATTTTTTTAAGGTCATATAGATTTTATTTTTTTTTCAAATGGTAAACTTTTTATTTTGCATTGAGGTATAGCCTAGCCAGTTAACAACGTTGTGGTAGTTTCAGGGGAACAGCAAAGGGACTCAGCCATATATACACATGTATCTATTCTGCCCCAAACCCCTCTTCCATCCAGGCTGGCACATAACATTGAGAAGAGTTCCACGTGCTATACAATAGGTCCTTGTTGGTTATCCATTTTGAATATAGCAATGTGTACAAGACCTTCCCAAACTCCCCAACTCTCCCTTCCTCCTGGCAACAATAAGTTCGTTTTCTAAGTCTGTGAGTCTTTGTTTTGTAAGCTCATTCGTATCATTTCTTTTTAGATTCCACATCGAAGGGATGTTATATGATACTTCTCCTCCTCTGTCTAACTCACTTCACTCAGTATGACACTCCCTAGGTCCATCCATTAAACAATATTTTTTGAGCTGTTTATTTTTACTCCGTGATGATAATGTGTTGCCTAAATAGATTAGGAGCAATTCAGAGACAAGGTCGGCTGCTCGTTTGATCCCTCATGTCCTTTGGCTGACCCAGTGCAATATGCCCCCTGAGGTGTATCTTTCATCAAGTATCAATCTTTGGAATTTTCTCCCAAATCTTTTTTTTAATTAATTTTTATTGGTGTGTATGCTAAGTCACTTCAGTCGTGTGGACAGTAGCCCGCCAGGCTCCTCTGTCCATGGAATTCTCCAGGCAAGAATACTAGAGGGGGTTATCATGCCATCCTCCCTGGGATCTTCCCGACCCAGGGACTAAATCCACGTCTCTTATGTTTCCTGCATTGGCAGGTGGGTTGTTTTTTTTTTTTTTTTTTACTGATAGTGCCACCTGGGATTGGAATATAGTTGATATACAATGTTGTTTTCGTTTCTGCTGTATAGTAAAGTCAGTCAGTTTTACATATACACATAACCACTCTCCCAAATCCTTTTAACATTTGCAGAACCAATGCTGTGTTGAGAGGAAGCCACAGGCTTTCAATCTGAAGGATATCACATATTTTAATGAGAGAGAGACAGATGGTGCTGCTGGGTTTGAGAGTATCATATCGCTCTCAGCTTTGAGGCTAGAGTATGCGACGCATGCCTTCTTCTGCAGTAATAATGTACCAAACTGGAGGGCTGTTCCATTTCCCAAAGAACAGAATTAAGTGCATCTTCTTCCGCCTCATTGTTTGCATATTAAATTATGCTCAAAATCAACAGTCGTATTTTTTTTTCTGAAAATTTGAGGAAAGCACAGGCCATGGTTGGTTAATAAAAACCAAAGACCCCATCCATGTTTGTTAAATGTGGGCCACTTCTGCATGCCCAACTGTTAAGGTTTTAAACCTGCCTGAGTCTGGTTTCCCTTGTTTTTCCTCCTGAAGCTGCAAGAGAAATCGTCTGGTTAGAGAGAGAAGAGCGGGCCAGGCAGCACTACGAGAAGCACCTGGAGGAGCGGAAGAAGAAGCTCGAAGAGCAGAGGCTGAAGGAGGAGCGGAGGCGGGCTGCCGTGGAGGAGAAGCGGCGGCAGAGGCTGGAGGAGGACAAGGTCAGATGCTGCCTTGGGGACACGTGGGCGGCGCGTCTGTCTCAGAAACACAGCGCCTTAACTGGGAAGCTTCCTGCTGAGGTGCCGGGATGCACAGCTCGAATGTCTGTGGCAGCAGATTTGCCAGCAGTCATAGTTTCTAGGGGCTTTCCTGGTAGCTCAGACAGTAAAGAATCCACCTGCAATGCAGGAGACGTGGGTTCGATCCCTGGGTCAGGAAGATCTGCTGGAGAAGGGAACGGCTACCCACTCCAGTATTCTGGCCTGGAAAATTCCCTGGACAGAGGAGCCTGGCAGGCTCCAGTCCATGGGGTCACAAAGAGTCAGACACGACTGAGCAATTTTCACTTGCATAGTTTCTAGGGAGGTTGTGGTGTGGAAATCAGGTTGAGAATGATGTGATTGTCATTGTTTCCACAGGACCTTTAAAAGCTCATTTCTCTGGTCTGGACCTGTAACTTGTTTATGTTTAATTCATGCATGCTGAAGTGTTAATCCCAGCAACTGGGCTTCTGTGGGGCTTTACCATTTACAAATGTTTTCACATCGATTATCTCATTTAACTCTTACTGAACCTTTGAGTGTTACCACTTTCTGTGGAAATAAAGATTTAGACGCAGAATAGCTAAGTTACACAAAGTCATACAGTCCATTAAATTGCGGGGTCGGGATTACCCGTATCCTCAGATTCTAGATTCTGTTTTTAAATACAGTACCACATGTGTTACATCTGCTTAAACTAAGACCTGCGCTACGGGCTTATGTTAGTTGATGGAAAAGCATTACACTCCCAGGAGTGTGCTAAGATGCTTCAGTCGTGTCTGACTCTTTGTGACCCTATAGACTGTAGCCCACCAGGCTCCACTGTCTATGGGATTCTCCAGGCAAGAATATGGAGTGGGTTGCCATGCCCTCCTCCAGCAGATCTTCCCAACCTAGGGATGGAACCTGCGTCTCACGACTCCTGCATTGGTAGGCAGGTTCTTTACGGCTAGCGCCTGGGAAGTCAGTAGTAACAGTAATAGTCCTTTTTTTAAGTACCCATTGTATGCCAAGGGCTTTGTCAGCTGGAACCTAATAATTTCAGTAACCACCCACCCACCCCCATGTTGATAGAACTACTTTCACCTTAAAGTGTAGAGGTTAGGAATCTTCTGAGTATTAGGACTATTAAGGTTGAAATTTAAAGTAGTACCTCTCCCTTCCCTCTGCCTTAAGTTGAAGAATCCTCCAACAAGCAGGTAGAATCTAGTCATCAACTCCTGTTCCATTTAAAGGAGCGTCATGAAGCCGTCGTGCGACGTACAATGGAGAGGAGCCAGAAGCCAAAACAGAGACAAAACCGGTGGTCATGGGGAGGTGCTCTCCACGGGAGCCCGAACATCCACAGCACAGGTAAATGGAGAAGCCGCTTTCCAAAATTACTATTTTTTTAATCACAGTTAAAGTCACAGTTACTTTTTTATTCTGTGTTTGTAAAAAAAAAACCTGCATAAACAATTAAGCTACAATGAAATGATGCTTCTACTGTTTGAGGATAAGAGGGTGATGGAGGTAAGAAGATAAGGTTCCCTCCCTCCACACAGGCTGCTTTTCTCATTTGTTACAAAGTTCTTTAAAGAAACAGAAATCTGTACAATTTTTCCCAGCAACTATTTTCAGTTCTACATTATTTTGGTAATTTATTTGCCTAGGGGTTTCAAGATTCTGGAATGGGTTAACCAGTTTTGCCTTTTTCTCTGCGAGAATCCTAGCACCCGTTGCCGATCAGGATCAATCCTATGAGCTTATGTATTCTGATCCTAAAGTATATGCAACACAAAGGCTCTATAAGAAGAAGTGCAGATTTCTGAAGCTAGAAATAGCAGTGAATGTCCAAGCACTTCCTTGTTCTTAAATTGACTTAAAATCCTACTGAAATTTGGACTTAGTGAAAGGCTTTATTTTTGTACTGTAAATTCAATGCACCTTGAATTTTATGTAGAGTGTCAGTTTCATATGTGTGAGTCTAAAAGCTTTTTTTTTTTTTTAATTTACTTTGGAAAATCATTGTCTTACATTCTGTCCCCAGGTGGTTTTGTTGAATCATCATTCACCTTTCTCGATTTAGCAGGCCTGGACCACCACTTCACAGCTTTTGGTGGTACTAAACCTGGTACAGACCTCCTTGTGATTCGCTGATTGCCTGACCTGTAGCTAGCACCCCAGACGAGGGCCAGTTCATCAGTAGCTGAACCATTGCCACCGTAGTCATAATGCATGCTTGATATCCCACTGCATAGACCTAGATCTGGACATGGCACAGTGTCTGGCAAGTGTTGACAATATAACTCGGGTGACTTAAAGGTACTGAAATAAAGTAATTCCCTGTGATCTGCTTACTTTTTCTTTAAATGACCATTTTGGATAAAACCTTAAAGAAAGTGTTTTTTCACTGATAAATCACCTGAGGTCAAAGTGCATCCAGTTTGGCTTCATTTCACCCTGCCTCCATCAATACAGCTATTGTCAACTTTGTTTTCACATAAATAACTATGGATTTTTGTTTGTTTTCTCTATTCCCTTTCATTGCTGACATTCAGTGTATCTTCTATAGCCTCATCATTTACAAAGTCTAAAAGCATATTGCCACAACTTTCTTTCCTATGCAGTGAACCAAATTTGAAAGCATGTTTTTTCCCCCTCGGCTCTTCATGACCCAGTTGTATTTGCAGTGGGGCACATCAAATCTGCGGTCATAAGGATCATTTACATGTGATATTTCATTCTAGGTATAATTTTGCATATTTGTTCCATACCAAAAAAGCCATCATGGTATGTGCTTTTATAACATTACTTATTTTTCTTTCGTTTGCCTTCATGTTTTACATGTGCATGTTAAACAGGTAGACCTGTGCAAACTTTCAAGTTTTTTGTTTTTTTTTTTTTAGCTGCAGTGTGTGACATGCAGGATCTTAGTTCCCCCTGCAGTGGAGGCTGGGAGCCCTAATCACTGGGCTCCCAGGGAATTCCCTCCAACATTTTTGAGGGGATATCAAGTTACTTAGCTTTACTTCTTGTTTCCATGCTTAGAGTTCAATATATGGCCTCTGTTATTGCCACTCAGAGTTGTATTTGTGAGCTTTTGGATAAATCATTTTTTATTAGGGCTGTGAATTAGAGAAAATTCCTCCTATAATAGAACAGAGAAGTTTGAAAATAATGAGAATTTACCAAAATTCTCAATGGTCAGAATAATTTGCCAAGATCTCAAGAACAGTAACCAAGTCTTGCTCATTTTGCCTACTCCTTACTTTACAACAGTGCTAACTTGTGGTAGACACAACAAACAAATCCTGGAAATTAACTTTAATCTAGATCAAATCAGTGTGTTTTCTGACTGTTCCCACATCAGCTAGCCCTGCTTTGTAAAGACAATACTTTTTAATCCAGTTCTTCATAAATCCTTTTGTGAATTTGTGTTTTGTTCAGAGAGGGAAAAAAAAGATTAAAGATTCTTATTTGTTAAGTAATATAATAAATACATATTTTATCTCCATAAATTTAATTATGTGTGATAGGCCTGCATGTAGACACAATTTCCTCCCAACTGAAGTTGAACATATAAAACAATATCAGAAAATGTATTGCTATGAAATGTCCTGGAAATAACTTTCCTTATCCTTCTTTGTGTCCTTAAACCTCACATTTTGTCATTGTTTCTTTAGACATTTTACCCCAAGTCTTTTCTTTGTTAGGATTCCCCTAAGAGCCCATCCATTAAGTGTGAATTTGAGTCACAGAAATGACGTTTGGTTTTTTTCTTTTGATGATTAAATCACTTCATATAAATCAATGATACTTCAATAAATTAGAAAAAATTTTAATTGCTTCAACTGTAAAGATGAGTCCCTGTAGAAGATAGGAATATCTGATGTTGGTGGAAGACTTACTTATCCCCTGTACACTGTAAATGGCCAGAAGTGGTTATTCTGTGGGAGAAAGTTTAACATATTTACTCCCAGGGTTAGTTTAGACAGGTGGGAACAGGGTTTGAAGGCCTCTCCCATAAGGAATATTTTGGTTTGTGTTCCGTTTTAGAAGAAGCTAACCATAGAAAATAAAACAAAATACATCAAGAGTCCTTGAACTTTGGCTAATATAGGTCAGAACAACTCCCTGCATCCTAAATAAATAAAATAATGAGGTGTTTTAGACTTTCATTATATGTAGTTGTATTCAGGGAACATGACGTACACTAGTGAGTGTAGTTACAGCTTGGTTCCACTGTTCAGAGAGCAAACCATCAGAGTTGATTTTTCCCTTTTATACAGATATTATTTCTCTTCTAACTTGAACTTGAAGAATTACTCTAAAATTATCCAATAGCAATAAAAATGTTATTAATAAACTTAATTCTGATTGTCTTTGCATGGCTGCCAGTTTTGTTAGGTAAGTTTGTGAGCTGATTCATAATGTATCTGTAAACCACCCTCATCTCTGTGATCAAGGCACACAGAGGTGGTCCTTAGTGGATTTTAAAAAAAGAAATGCTCTAGGGGCCATCCTTTCCACACCTGCAGTGTTGCTTTTTTTGTTTCTGATTAATCTGTTTTTCTATAGTGCCCTTTGTAAAATGACTTTATAAGCAAAAGTATCAGCAGATGCACAGACCCTGGTGTTTTTTATTCTAGTGTTTGCATTCTATCTCACCAGCACTATTACTGCCCCATTGTTTCTCCTTTGGGAAATTATGAAGGCACTCCCTTCTGTAGACCCGCTCTTGCTTCATGGGCTGCCTCCATCATTTTTGTTGCCCTCCACTGGTTTTCCTTTGGTCTTCTCCGTTTGTTGTGTTGTAACCATATGCTTGAACTTCCCTGGCTGACAAACTGGTGAACTGAATAGTTCTTTAATATTTTTATTCTATATTTTTATTTTCCTATAAGAAAAATGAGTATTATTTCTAGCCTTTAAGTTACCTTAAAATGTCCACTTAGAAAACTGTGCTGTAGTAAAGATCTAGTCATAGAGCTAAAAGCATCCAGTCCTAGTTTTTCCTCCCATCAGTGAACTAGGAAATTGCAATCCTGCATGCTGGCTGTCAATTAGCATTATCTCCATTTGTTTTAGATCCAGACAGGCGGTCAGTTTCCACCATGAATCTTTCGAAACATGTTGATCCCGTCATTAGCAAGCGGCTCTCCTCTTCATCTGCAACTTTACTAAATTCTCCAGATAGAGGTACAGTCAAAAGGAAAACAAAAAAAGTGTTCTGTTATTTCCTTAATGCTTTTATTTTTTGGATGTTTACAGCTAAGAATAAGCATCTGAAGTTGCTTTCCCTACGTTTCTTAAATAGGAAGAAAAAAACTTCAGAGTAAAAAAGCAATAAACGTCTGAGCAGCATTTTCCTTGCGACAAGAACATTTCTCATTTTAGAACTTGGCTGAATGATTGCATTTAGCAGTGATGAAAAGCGGTGCTTCCCTCAAGTTTTTAGTACAGGAGTTTACAGCTCCAGAAATCACCCACTTATCCACCAACATGCTAATAATCTGTTATGAACATTTATTTCATTTCAATCAGATTGTCTTTGACATTCCATCTGTACTTGGGGAATTCCAGGCATTAACGTTCTAAAAAATCTTTTTAAATGATTCATGTTGGCAGATTTCATTTTGCTAACTTATTTCTCCTTTAACCAAACCTTTCTAACTGCATTTCTTGTGTGTGTGATTGGTTTTTTTGGTGTCCATTCATTTAAAGGGATATGGCCCAACTTTAAGAATATCATCATGTAAGCCTCCTAAAAATTTTAATATTCATAGTCCTCCAGTTAACATTTTATTTGAATTTTGAGTTTTATTCATCCCATGGATTTACAGTACATGAATGCTGAGTTACTTATAAAATTAAAGTTTCATTCTACATATTTATATATCATAGAATGAAAAATCAAGCTTTTAAGATAAGCTACTTGTTTTACGTAACTAAAACAATTTTAAATTTGAAAAACCAAAGAATTATTGTGCAATATAAAAACACATACTCTTTGAAAGTAACAAATTGTGGTTATTTTGAGTGCTTTATTAAGAAACTGGTTTTGAAGTGTTTATAGTCTTTAAAAAAGATTGTAATGTGTGCATGTTCTATATGTGTGCATGTGTATATGTATATTTTGTATTGTATAAAAGTTATGGTGTCATTGTAATGTATAATATAATGTGTTGATGTTAGAATTAATCTCTTAAAGCAGTAAATGTTTGAACAACTTCCAATTTTTGCCTTTTAACCTAAATCTTTTTTTAACCTAGTGTGCCTAAATCATTGATATTAGATGGGCCTTTTATATGTTAGGGAAAAGTATTATTAATTGAAGCTCCTTTCATAAGTAGCCTTTATTTTCAAGCCAATTCCCTTAGTGTGAAATATAGCATACTGTTCTTAGCAGTTGTCTATTCCTCTTTTCTTTGGAATTGGCCACTTAGCACTTGAATTTTATATTTTTGTGAACATGGATCTAAGACAAACCATAATCGGGATTTCACAGTAATTTTCAGTTAAACCTTGCTTATTGATCCCGTAGCTGAAACTGGGGCAATGTTGGGAGTGGGGATAAACTGACCAGTATCCTATCCACACTTCTATGAAGTGACCGTACTGTGTCAGCTGGTATCTGACACCTGACGGCATCTGATTGGATAGTCTGAAGTAATCGGATGGTAGAACTGGGGAAAATTTGGATGGCTCGACTGGATGGCAGAGCCCCTGAGAAATGAAGAGCCTGACTTCATAACCGGCAGGTTAATCACGGAGAAGAGGGGTTACAGCGGAGATCGCCAGCTCCCAGCGCATGAGGACGCTGTGCTGCATCTGCCATTCTCTCCTTCATGGACATCCTTCCTTAGATTAATCCTGACTCCATCCGCTCTGCCTTGGGTGAGGTTAAGGGTCAGGGAAAGTTCAAGCAGTGAATAGCTGGAGCCAGGAAATTGCCCCTTGAATCATGGTACAGGTCTGTAAAACCTGATGCCAAGCTAGACTAAAAGGACAAGGAGGACAGCACTAAATTTGGGGGTTCCACTTCTCTGCCCCCTTACCAAAAGAACTGTGATCCAGTTCTGGTTTAACTGGTGAGGTCAGCCTGGAAGAAAAATCTGGTTCATCCAGAGGCTCCCATTTCGTTCAGGAAGCAATTTTTTTTAAGTTAGGCAGAACGCTCAGTAGCACAGTGAGAAGGCTCTGTCTTTTAATGAGAATCTTCTGCATTTGAACTTCTCTAATTTGAGAGATCTAAGTAATTTAGTTAGTATAATTTCCTTTCTGCCATCTATTTGTTAAATTCAATTATGCTTTATTATCAAAGTAGAAAGCATTCTTATCAAATTATTAGAGGCTTTTACAGTCTAGTCTTTAGAGAGTGTACACCATTACTAGATTGTTTAAGCTTTCTCAGCCCTACAGCACAGGCCTTAAAGGTGATGTTAAACTGAAATGCTCTGCTGGTTATTCAAAATGCTGGAATATTTCCATACCAGTTGGTAAATATCCCCTTCCTCAAGCTGTGCTTCCCCAGGCCCTCTGGAGCTAAAGGGGTTAAAGGGTGTTACCTACTAGCGCTGTGCCTTGCCCCATCAGTTTTTAAATGTTTTGATGATCACACCTGGATATAGAGTCACATAGACTGATAAAATGACCCTAGGTAAGGAAACCCCTGATTACTAAAGATTTCTGTAATTGCTGCAACAGAGACAATATTGCCACTGGGAATTTTTGCATTAAAAGTGTTTATTATTAAGCTTCCTTCTTCACCAGTTTCCTCTCCCCCTCAAGGAAGACAGAGCATTTGAAAAAAATAAGAAGGAAATTGGCTACTCTTAGCTGAAAATTAGTCCATACATTTTTTTCCCCCCAGAATCTAGATGAGAGGACGTGGACCTAAAGCTGAATTCTGCCCGCATGTCGTTTGGCCTGCGAATGGGTTTTTTGTTGTTGTTACTGTTTTAGTTCAAACTATGCCATCATATGAAAAAAAAAAGGAAGGTATCATGGAACATTTCAGGATGTAACAATATGTACCTGATTTCTACGTGGCACCCATCATTAGGAACTAAATAGTGATTTCCTGCTTGTGGAGGAACAGGGCAGCACAGATATCTGTAATGTTTAGTTGCCTCCTTGGACCAGATTGTCTATTAAGGGAATTGTCAATATCTCATTTTAACTGCTTAAGGAGGATCAATACTATAGTTGTTTCATGAGAATTAATACCTTTTCCTTCAGCTGCTTATCTCAAGATCAGGCCCTTCTAGGTTGAAAAAATTTTAAAAGTAACTCTCCTGTACTAACCTTTACTAAAAATTTATCTTATGGTGGAAGAGATCTATTTCTCTCTTGCTCAGGGCATAGTTAAGAATATGGTAGAACTGGAAACATTTCTCCTAGCAACATCTTTCATTCAGAGTTTCAAAGTTATTAAAACAAATCTCTTTGGATTTGCTTTAAACCCAAGTCAAAGAGGGTGTTTAATGATCTTCATTTGAAGCAGATTCTTTGGTTGGTATCTTAAAGACAAAACAGAAATAGAGCAATTAAACTTCTTAGTCGAGGAGAAAAACCAGACATGTCTTTTCAATGATAGACCAACTCTGCAGTTTTGAGTCATTTATTCTACAGAGTTTATCTAAGAAAAGGAAGGATTCACCTCTTCTTTCCTTTATCATCTACTGAAATTACAATTCTGTTGAATTTTAATTTAATCCTAATTACTTTCCCCACTGATTTAATTCTCTGAATGTATTCTAATTTTAGGTTAGATTATGTTCTTCTGATACACACACACACACACACACACACACACACACACACACTGCCATACTATAGCTTATAATGGCACTTATCCTATTGTGCATTCTACCAACTGTATTATAATAGTTTTTATAACAGATGTTTTTTATGTATGTCTTCATATCAACAGATAAGGTTTAATTTCACCATGAAGACTCTCCCCCCAAAACCAAGAAAATCTAATAAACTATTCACTAATTCTTAAATACACCAGTGCCTGATCAAAATGGCTACTCTTTTAAAGTCAGGTAATTAAGGTACTTATTGGAGGTTGGTACCTCCCTTTGAAATAGCAGATATTTTCTTTAACAACCTGTAACACTGGATGGCTTCTATTAACTAAAATTAATTTTCTGAAAGTTAGAAGTCATTTCTTTAAAATATAACATATATAAAAAATTATTATAAGAATAGTTGCTCCAGAGGCCAGAGGACTTGCACCTGCTGTTTGTGGTGCAGAACGGAGTGGCCTTGTCAGGTTTAGTTTTAAAGGTTTTTATAAGTGATTTGGGAGTATGTTCTAAAGTATACAGTCCTCCCTTGGTATCCACGGGAGGTTAGTTCCAGGAATTGCTGCAGACACCAAGATCCTCAAGGGCTTGAGCTCCATAGTGAGTCCTCTGCATCTGCAGGTTCTGCATCCATGGATACCAAGGGCCAACAGTATACTTAGGGGGGAGAATCCACATATAAGTGAACCTGTGCAGTTGAAGTTGTGTTGTTTAAGGGTCAAGTCTATATGATCACTTTATTTTAGTGATATTTGTAGGATTTTGCAAGCTTCTTTCCTGATATCTTTGGAAAGTAGCTTCTGTATTTTCATAGACCATTACTGGAAGCTAATAGCATAAGCAAAGTAATTTATTTGTAATTAGCTTGCATTTCCTAACAGTAGTCTTGTGAAGCCCCAGTACAATTTGGGACTGTACTGCATTGTATCATTTTAAATTTATTTTCTGGATTCTTCATACACCCACTAGTAATTTCCAACATTATGGTTATACTGAATTTTGACTTTTCTACCTTAATTTTATGTTCAGCTTTATCCTTATCCTCCATCAAAAGTTTTATGTTCTTGCCAAACCAGGGACCTGAAAGAACCTGCTTTCTGAATGGAGAAGACAACAGTTCTATGCAGAACTTTACAGGAGTCCTCTTTCATTTTATGATATCTAATTCCGCCCCTCCCAGTTACCCACGTAGCAGTTCATGGAGATGTAGCAAAATCTAATGGAGACCCTTTCTATCTTTACTTACGTATTTCCAGTCTCGCATTAAGCTGCCCAAGCCTGTGTTGAACTTGACATGCAGGATACTTAGGATGCCCTTTGGCTGAGGTGTATGCCTTAGTCCCACTGCCCATCCCAATGAGGGCAGCTTGGTTCAACGGACTCAGAGAAACACGCCAAACCCGCTTGAAATGGTTCTTCTGTTTTGTTACCTGTTGACTCCATAGGCAGGTGGTTAGCAAAAGCCATGTCCACAAACCTAATATAGAGCCTGCCACAGACTTAACACCTTGAAGGGAGCCAACCGTATGGAATAGCCGCTCCTCTGAGCAGAGTCCCTCCTGCCCCAGCTCTGCACCACCTTCCTCCCCGGACAGCCTGATCTCTGTCGAGGTTTCTCTCCGAGGCCTGGGAAGTGAAAAGGGTCATGCCCTGCACCCGCCTCGCCCCTGGAAGAACGCTTCTAACATCTCGCTTATGTGGTGACGTTTAGCTCGCCGCCTGCAGCTCAGCCCGTGGGAGAGCAGCGTGGTTAACAGACTGCTGACGCCCACACACGCGTTCCTGGCCAGGAGTAAAAGCGCAGCTGCCTTGTCTGGAGACGCAGGTAAAACTGTCCAGGTGCACCTTCCTCAGTGAGGTAAAGCCCTCCTTTCGAAGCCCTCTCTGAGCCGCCCCATTTGCATCTGATCACATCTCAGTTCTTCCCATTGCGTGCTTCTCCTCCTCCTGGTGGGATGGCGGGGGAAATATGTGTGCTGGCGTTGGTTTCATGCCCCTGGCGTTGTTCCTCTGCGCTTCCATCTTAGCATCTTATCTGGACACCAGATGCCAGGCAGACAAAGGATGTCCCTCCCTGTGATCTGGTGGCTCCAGAGGCTTCTGTCAGTTCCTAACTGTTACTAGAAAATCCTATCCCTTTCCCTTCCTTTCTGCCTTCGCATCTGAGCAGATGATCAAAGGTAGAAATAATTTAAGATTGAATACTATTTTGTGGACTTGGGGATAATATCAAAGCACAAGCCTGTTTAAGCATAGTGTTTCATAAATGTGGCCGTGGGCTAGCCACTTATCCTCCCTGGGCCGGGCTTTTATATGTAATCGAGGAATAGTACCCTTTCAAAACTCTAAGAGTTGTGGAGAAGGCTAATTACAGTGTTCTTAGTTGTAACATTACTTTGAAAATATGTAAAATGTGCCAAGTACTAGTTATTACAATTAGTTATAACTCCTCTACTTTTTAAAAATGTAAAACATGCCTGAATGAGCTAATTGGTTTAATGAGAAGTTCATATAGTCTACACCTAGCTGGAAAGAAACATACATATTAGGCTTTTGGCAGTGTCTCCTCACAGTGAGTTGACGTAGGTTTTCCCAAATATCCATGTGACCAGCCCTCATCTTTGGTATGTAGGAAACTGCATTGCCTCCTCATAAAGCTCCCTTTAAAAAGGCTTTGCCTTTGCAAGCCTCTTCATGTTAACTAACCCTCTTTTTTTTTTTGAATAATAACTCTTGGTAGTTTTATGATGTCTTTCATCTATAGTGCCCAGGGAGCTAGCATCAACTTGACTTCTCACAGTACCCCTGGGAGGCAGTCAAGAAAGCAAGCATAGGCATTCCCACCACCTTCCTGTGGAAAGCAAGAGCTTGACAGTCAGTGACTTGCACCAGAGCCGCTGAGGTGGACTAGATCTTAGATGTGCTTCTGTCCTTGGCACGCTTGTGAAGCTGTGTGTACCATCATGCACTCAACTAGCTGGACCACAGCGATCTGTGTTTTCTGTAAAGCAACTCTTCTGTCAGCTGTCACATTGCGTCTGAGATTTTTCTGGAGGAAAAAGTACAAGATAATTTATTTTTATGCCCATTGTGTTGTACTTACATACAAGTCATGAAAGCTTTTCTTTATGTCCAGCTAATTGAAGAACCTTTGAAACTGCTTTTCAGTCATGTTTTATAGGCTCCAAATAGTCTGTCTCTTGTGCTTCTGAACCTCCACTGTGTGTTGCTTCATACTAAAGGACTGCCTTACAGCTAAAAAATATAACTGTCTTCCTTTGCTATTTCTGTCATCACTAACTTTTGTCTACTGTTCCTCTAGTCTCTTCCAACACCATTTCCTCATTTTCCACCCATTTGACTTGCCCATCTTTCCACCTTCCGACATCGTTATGCTCAATCAAGGTGCTTTTTAATCTGCTAACTGGCTCTTGTTTGCAACTTTTACATCCTTCTTTTCACAAACTGATACATTTTTGTCATTTATTTTAATGTGAAGCAATGCCATACATAGCCTTTACTTGTTTGTTTTATTAATACATTCCTTAGATCATTGTTACCTATTATTGCATTGATACAGCTTATATTTAATGAACCCAAACTGGTGTTTAAAATTTTCGGTTTGAAATTATTTGTTTTAATGTCTCTCACATTTATCTTGTCAAAAACACTTTTCCCATCAACTTTTATTTTTCCAGCTCCTCTCCTTGATTTTTTTTTTCTTGTCTTCCTATTTTTAATGTCATTCCTTCAGTTCACCTTATATCCAATTGCCATTGGCAAGAGGATGACCTACATCTAGAGCCAGGGTTATAATAGCAGATCAAAACAGCCACCCTCACCCCTAGGGTGTCCGGTGATTGTAAATTCCCAGAACAAGTAATAAGAGCAGTTGAAAATTGGAAAGCAGTCACATATGTTTCATTTGTGACCACTGCTTTGGGTTGATTTTTCCTTGCCCATTTTTTAAAAATACATTTAAGATACATGTGATTATTGGAGCTCAGGATTAAGTGAATTAACATAAGCAAAAAGAAGCTTAGGATAGGACCTGCACATAGTAAGCACTTCATAAATGTTATTATTCTACTATAATGTTCTGCCATTCTCTCTGCTGCACAACAACCACGTGAACTGCATTATCTTTCCTCTGCAGCCATTATTTCAAACAGAAAATACCAAATGAGTTAAATTAATGCATACTTGCTACCAAGAGTAGAAAGAAATACAGATATTGTGGAAGACTTGCTCAAAGACATTTCCATAAAAGAAACTTTATATTTAATAAGACTACTTTGGGATATGGAGGGCCCTCTATGGAGAAAAAAACAAATATCACTCTTCTTTTTCCTTCAGAAAGGCAAGATCATTAGAACTATTGATTTAAAGGTTTCAGGTTTTTAAGTAGTTGCTGTTAAGAACAGCAATGAATTCCATGAAATGTAGTCTCCTTAGAATTAACCAGACAATATTTCTTGAACAATTAAATTCGAGGATTTTTGTATAGACTACATCAGGTAGGTTTCTTTCTTTCCTTCATATTCACTCAGCACTGTAATAAACAATCAACCAAAGACATGATGAGATTGGTTTACAGCCATGATGGTCTCAGGAAATGTTCCATAGATACCCCCTTGAAATTATTACTTCCCACTAGAGGAAAAAGAAATCATATTTCTGGGCTTCATTCCATTTTCAGTGTCAGATCCATGGCCTCAGAGAAAGGCTGTCTTCTAGGGTTGCTTGATCGTTGAGCGCTTAATGACCTCTGGCTGTGCCCTGGGCTGTGTGTACCTCTCTTGCTCATTAATCCAACACAAGTGCCTTGTGCTAGGATGTTCATCTTTAAAGGCATTGGATTGGATTGGAAGGGGTTTGCATTAATGAACTCTTTCCTTGTCTGGGAAGGACAAGTGCTTTGTTGTGGCACTTAAGAAAAGGATAAGTTTTCAAATCGCTTTGCCTGTGGTCACAGTAAGCCAAACGACGAGAGGGTCTCCTTCACAACATAAAGGAAACTTCCTTCACCATTAAGGTCTGAAGCAGAGCTTTATGTCAGTTTGCAAGTAAGACATATATCTTTTGAGGAGAACTGAGGGAATGCAAAGTGTTTCAGCTTATCCAAGAAATAAGAGTTCTGTTTTCAGATGATGGGAAAAGAGTGCCGTTTCCAGGCAATCCACTGCCTTGACCATTCAGTGATAACCACAAGATACTGCAAGGCATTTAATGAAAGAGAACACAAGGGTGAAGATGCAATCTGATGGACTTTCTGTCTATAGAGTAAACCAAAATAACATATTTTTAACCATAATTCTGAAATTAAGATTACTTTGAATTTGTCTTATGAACTTTTGAGTTTTGAATTTATTAACTTAATACTATTATATTCAGTTGATGTAATAGTTTCTTTAAAGAGTTGCTACAATGGCGAGGGTTGGGTAAAGTCATAACATGGTCCAGACACATAGTATTTCTTTCAGTAGTCATGTTTGTCTTATTTCCCTAGAAAATGAGATTTCTGGATGAAATATGAAAATGAACCTTGGATCATTAGTACCCATATGTCTGATACCTATGCAGTGTTCTGTGAATTTCTTTAACCCCATTGTTACTCAGAATCAACCACTTGATTAATGACAATGTTCCTTTGAAAGTAAGGTCAGAAAGTATGTGGTTTTCACAAAACAAAAATCTCATCTTAAGTAAAACTATAAGTTATTCATGATTATAACAGCTGTTCACGATTCAACTTTATTTTTGGCAATTCTAACATATTCATGTTCTCTTCACCGTTTTAAATGATGACATCCCATTTCCCTATACGTTCCTCTGCTTGTTATGAACCATCCGATGCCTTGGCTTTTGGGAAAAAACCCAAAAGCATGCATTTGATTTGCCTTTAAGTAGGTAAAACATTTACAGAATTTTTTTTCTGGAAATTATTAGTTATTCTTGTAGCAAGTCTTAACACCTGATGAGACTTGGTCATTTAACATTTTAAAAATTCAGTTGCTTTTTTTCCCCACTGGCTGCTGAATTTTACTCCCAGAATAGCTGCAATATATCTTGCTTGCCTGCTTGCTCACTTGCTGTCTTTCCACCTTTTGTTCCATCTGAAAGCTAATTAGGAAAAATCTGATTATAAACAATCCTCATCTTAAAATTATCTGTCGCTAATATAGCATTTTACCAGAACCATCTGTTTATAGGAATATAAGGCCATTGCTTTCTGTCTGGCTGACGTCTATCTCTTTAGTTAAAGTATTTCAGTAGCCAAATAGTTTATATATTCCTGATTTTTCACTTGGACGTGCCCTCCTTTTGGACATAGGACCGTGAGGAGAATTGAGCGTGATGGTTCTGGAGGCCTGTAGGTAATAACGCTTCTCCCCACTTTTCTCTCTATCTCTGCTCCTTGTCCCGATCCTGCTTTTGGCTTTCCTTCAACTGCTCCTCTGGCACTCTTGTGTGTAAAACAATCACCTGCACCCTAGTTACCCCCAATTGTCCTCGTTCAGCATCTTGCAGCCCCATCAACATCACGCCCTACAGAGCCGCACACTCTAGAAACCCACAGGAGCGACCAAAATTCTTTGTAACACCACCCGAGGGCTCCGCGCGAAGGAGGACTGTTCATGGCGCAGCGGTGAGTAGCTCTTGGGAAGCAAGGCCGGTGAGTCCGTGCTGTCCTGGGGCAGAGCGGACAGCGCCCCGAGGGGCGGCGCGGATGTCAGAGCCGGCCATGCCGACCTCCATCATCGCGTCCACCCCGCCAGTCTTGCGTCTGCCTGGCTGAGTGATCCTGCCCCTGCACTTCGTTCCCACCTGGGGATTCTACTCCCACAGAAAATCTAAATTTGAAGATGAAAACCGCTCTTTGTCCAAGCATGTCTGAGTGGCTGGACTGCATCTGAGTGCTTCCAAACACATCAGTGCAATACCAGCATACTTTATGTGTGAAAGTAAGAAAAGCTTTGAAGGAGAAGTGGGCCTGGACTGCTGCCTTTGCATTTGATTCCAACCATATCCAGAAGCTGGCTGCAGTCTAAATGCGGTTCACTAAAAAGCAAGATAAAGACTTTTTGTCTGTTTAGCTAATCCGTGTCAAGGCCCAGATCTTAAAATATAGTGACAAAGTATTTTGAAAACACTAATTACCTGCTAAGTAATTCTTGAAAGGCTGTTGGGCTCTGTTTAGAGAGTCACATTTTGCAAGTGAAGAATATAATTTGTACTTGTTGTTACTGGCAGGGTGGCTGGACTAACCTCAATTTTCACCATGCTGTAAATGCAATGAAGTCACTTGTATATCTCCAGGAATATTTCTTTTTCTTTAAGCCGTGTATTATTTGGCACTTGTTGAAAGATGTAGACATTTGTATTTTAGTGTTAAAGGACCCCCCAGTACCAGGAGATCTCATTGCCCCTCTGTCATGGTAGTAGAATGACCCATGAAAGGCTGGAACAATGCTTTTTTCAATCTTAACTTCCCAGAGCAGTTCAAATGTATAAAGCTGATGGACACTTAAAAGGATTTTGCTTAGACCTTTGAGGATAATTCAAGAGTTGTGAGAGGTTGATGGCTTTGCCTATAGACAGTTTTCTTTCATGCCCCTCAAGCTTTCAGGAATCAACATTTAATTCATGATTGAGTCAAACCTCCAGCCCTTGAAGCCAGAAGTGAAACTACCTTTGAAGTCTGGGAAGTTTACCATCATTAGCATGTTGGTGCTTCAGAAAGCCTAGCTGTGGCTAAATGGCAATAGTCAAGCAGAAGAGCTTTGGCCCTGAACACTGGATACTTACTGGGTAGGGAAAAGTGTTTACCAAAGGAAAAATATCTTGTTAGAGACTAAAAGGAAATTAACACACCAGGAGGGAAGTGTGAGAGCCGATCCTCCAACAGATTAAATGAGAGGGATTTGTCATCACTTGATCCACACCCTGTGTTTTCTCACCGGTTTTCTTTTGTCTTTTCCGTGCCTCTTTCTTTCTGTATTTGATCTATTGGCTGCCTTTTCATTTCTTTACAATTAAATATTTAGGCAAATACTTACTGTCAGAAAACGACTCACATAATTTATATTCCAGAGCTGCACTGCAGAAGTCAACCAAGCACTTGAAAATGTGACTAATGAGACTGACAGATCAAATTTGAAATTTATCTTTTAAACAATTTTTAATTGTGACAAAAAACCAAAATTTACCTTCTCAACTGTTTTTAAGTGCACAGTTCAGAAGTGTTAAGTATATTTGCCTCGTTTTGCAACCAATCTCCAGAACTTTTTAAATCTTGCAAAACTGAAACTGTACCCACTAAGCAATAACTTTCGATTTCCTTAGCCCTCAGCTCCTGGTAAGCACCATTTTACTTTCTGCCCCTATGAATTTGATTATACTAGATACCTCACATGAATGAAACCATACTGCATTTGTCTTTTGTGACTGACTACTTGCACTTAGCATAATATCCTTAAGTCTGTCCTTCCATGTTGTAGCATGTGACAGGATTTTCATTCTTTTCAAGACTAGTAACACTCCATTGTGTATGTGCATGCACACACATATGTGTTGACACACCACATTTAGTTAATCTGTTCACCTGTTGATGGACATTTGAGTTGCTTCTTCCTTTTGGATATTGTGAACAGCATGGCTATGAACATGGGTATGCAGATATCTCTTTGAGATCCTGCCTTCGGTTCTTTTGAATATGTACCTGATTGTTGGATATTATGGTAATTTTATTTTTAATTGTTTAAGTAACTGCTATACTGTTTTTCATAGTGACAATACCATTTATTTACATTGTAACCAACAAGGTACAAGATCTTCCACTTTTTCACATCATCAGCAATATTTGTTTTGTTTTTTAAACAGTAGCCTAAGGAGTGTGAGATGATCTCATTATGGTTTTGATTTGCATTTCTCTAATAGTCAGTGATATTGAGCATCTTTCTATATGCTTGTTGGCCATCTGTATATTGTCTTTGGCGAAAACTCCAATCAAGTCCCTTGCCCATATTTTTAATCTTTAGTTTTTTAATCTTTTTAATTTTTATTGGAGTTTTTATATATTATGGATATTCCTTATCAGATATATGATTTGCAAATATTTCCTCTCATTCTTTAGGTTGCCTTCTTACTCTGTTGATTGTATCCTTTGATGCAGGTTTTAAGTTTGTAGTCCCATTTTTCTATTTTTTTGTTGTTGTTGCATGTGCTTTTGGTGTCCTATCCAAGAAATTATTACCAAATCCAATATTAGGACTCTCCCCACTTTTTTTTTTTTCTGGGAATTTTATAGTTTGAAGTCTTAGCATTTAGGTTTTCTAAGCATTTTGAGTTCATTTTTATATATGGTATAAGGTATGTGGTGTAAGGTAAGGTTTCAACTACATTGTTTTGCATGTTGATATGTAGTTTTCCCAGCACTGTTTGTTGAATAGGCTATCTTTTCCCCATTACATGGTCTTGGCACCTTTGTCAAGGCTTCTTTGACCATATACTCAAGGGTTTATTTTTGGTGGTCTATTCTGTCCCATTGGTCTGTAAGTCTGTTTTTATGCCAGTACCATATTGTTTTGATTATCATTGCTTTGTAATATGTTCTAAAACCAGAAAGTGTGACTTCCAACTTTGTTCTTTTTTTGACTGTTTTGTCTATTCAGGGTCCCTTGAGATTCTACATGAATTTAGGATGGAGTTTTCTATTTCTGCCAAAAAAAAAAAAATGATGTGGCCTTTTGATAGAGAGTATATTGATTCTATAGATTGCTTTGGGTAATAGTGATATATTAGCAATAACGAGTCTTCCAGCCTATGAACATAAGAGATTTTCCCATTTAGTTGCATCTTCTTTAATTTCTTTCAGCAGTTCCTTCTAGTTTTTACCATAGACATCTCCCATGTCCTAGGTTCAGTTTATTGCTACATATTCTTTTTTTGATGATGTTGTAAATGGTATTGTTTTGCTAATTTTCTTTTAAATTTTATTTGGTTTATCTAAATTCAACTGACTGCTCTTGAGCACTTGAAATACATTTATGAGACTGAAGTTAACATTAAATTTTAATTAATTTAGGTCCAAATTCAAATAGCCAAATGTGGCTAGTAGCTACCATTTTATTCAGTGTAGATGCAGAATATTACTATCACCCCAATTCTTTTGTACAGTGCTACCTTGGAATATCTGTTTATATTGTCTCTCTTGTAGGTTATTTGTATTCTAAACCTAACTCTAACTGTAAAATTAAAGTCTTTGTCCTGCTGGTAAATTGTCCAGACCATTGACATGGGCAGCTTGCTGTGTGTGTGTGTGTTTCCACCTTAGTCTTGTGGAAAGTGTTAACAGGAAAGATTATTATACAAACCACTGGCTATTAACTCAGATCAGGATAAGAATTAGGAGCACCTTCACATGTGTGGAACTCAAATAAGTGATTGAGTCTAAGACCAACAGAAAGACATTTGGAAGACATTTGTGACTTTAACCACATTAAAATGTTTTGAGAAAGAGAAAAGCAATTCAACTACTTAACCCCAAGCTCCCTTGGGAAGGGAAGCATAACTGCCACCCTGTACACTTGCAAAGAGGGCTCCATATGGTGGCTGCTGCTTCAGCTCCCCAAGGACTGCAGCTGTTCTCCGAGACTCTGCCTCCTGCCTTCTGGTACCAGAGATGGGGACAGAAAGCAGTCATGCAGCTGCAAGTGATACAGAGGGGGCACATGCCCTGTGAAGCTCTTTCCTGCCCCATCCTTCATTTGTTTTATTTAGAAATTCTGGGGAACCGTTGAGTATTATTTGACATTGAGCTGTTTTCCCCCACCTATAGTCCAGGCCATCAGTTAGGATGCTACTAAGGAAAAGAGAAGCAGTTAGAAGAAATGCTGAAGGGAACAAGTTGAGGGGCAGGGGGGGCGGTGGCGGGGGCATGGAGAAGGTAGGTGATGCTTAAGCCAGGCAGGAAGGAGAAAAAAGAATGTACCCTGAAGCTAGATGATGTTCTGTCTCTTCCCTAACACCCTCAGTCTGAGTTCCTGCAAGGATCCCACTGAGTGAGGGACTGCTAGACACCCACACAGGTGTCTCCAGCAAGCATTCATTGCCCTCGCAGGACACTGTCAGCTGTTTTAGACACTTGGAATGAGTCTCCTGCCGTGTTCCTTGTTTGGTTTTTGTCTTGGTTGACTTTATCAGAACACTTCTGGGTTTCCTTTTGCCCATTTCAGCCTAGGAAAGGTGTCATTTCTCTGGCTAATTCCTAGTATTCAGTCAGAGGAGGACTCATATTTCAGCCCACTGTCAGATTCCCATTTCATCCCTAATGAAGAAGGCCAAAAATAGCTAAAATTCTTCACCTTGAGTCTGACTTTTCCTTCAAGGGCAAGAGGGCACTAGGTAAGGATAGACTTGTTTGTATAACATTAATATAAAGAAAAATTAATGTCTGATGTAGCAGACATGAAAATTAAAAAAAAAAAAAGACTGAGCGGTAGTGTGTTCCAAGGTGAAAAAAAGAAAAATGCTAAAGAATTAAAAGAGACAAAGGTAGGGAGAATAAGCTGGAAGTGACCTTTATTTTGACACTTGTGTGGGCTAAGCCAGACTGATTTTGGACCAGGCAGTTTTAGATGGAAAGCATAGGTTCTTTCTAAAAGTGTGTTTTTGCTTTGTTTTTTTACAAATACACATCCAGATCACACTCCCAGAACCTTCTTATTAGTGTCAGATTTTGTTGATTCAATTATAAGGTTCAGTTTTAACCTAATAAAGGCCTTTTGTTGGGGTGGAATGGATATACATGGCAAAGGCTGGAAATTTTCCAAGTCATTCAGTGGATTACAGCTTCACTGTTGAATACTATGAATGTGATTGTCCCACTTGTGGAAAAATCTAATTATTGTGTTTTTCTGAGCTTAGGGCTATAAAAGAGAGAGGGAGAGAGAGAATGTACCCTTCCACCTCACATCCGGTAGCCAAAGGTCTCTGTCTCCATCTCATCCCAAAGCCAGATCATCAGCTTCCTCCCGACTTTGGTAAGTGAAATATAAGAGCCTGGCAGTGTTGTTCCATGTTGGATAACTAGTGTCTGTCCTCTGAAAAGAAACTGTTCTCCCCACACTGTTTAGCCTTCTTTCTCTTAGGGAGTAACATTTTTCCTCAGAGGAAAGAAAAAAGAAACCTGGAATGAGCCTCTAAAGCAAATACTCCTGTGTTTGCCATGTAAGAGACATGGTCACACAGCTAAATACCTTCATTTCTCTTGGTGTTGGTATTCCAAGACTATTACATGGTAGAGATGTGGAGAAAGGTGGGTTCTGGCGAGCCTGTTCTCACGTTCCCTCTTCTCTTTGTCTGTTGCCCAGGCTCCCATCCAAGTCCTTTCCCCATCTGCCCGGCACCCCCAGACCAGCACCCTCCACGCCTCCTGGACCAGTCAAAGCTGCCCCTGCTCAGGTCCGGCCCCCTTCCCCCGGCAACATCCGCCCTGTCAAGAGAGAAGTCAGAGTGGAACCTGAGAGAAAAGACCCTGAGAAGGAGCCTCAGAAAGTTTCCAGTGAGCCCTCACTTAAGGGCAGAACACCTCTGGTGAAGGTAGAAGAGGCCACAGCTGAAGAGGCGACAGCAGTCGAAGCAGAGGCTGCCCCCGGTAGGAAGCCACTGACCGGCGGGGCCCTGGCGGCTGCTTGCACCTGTCTCCTGCACTGCTTTTCCTTGGCCTGTCCTCCTTCGTCTCTTCCTTTCTTCCTTCCCTCCCTTCTTTGCTTCCTTTTTGGGCACTTGGAAATTTTACCCTGAGACTAATTTGGGGACCTTTTCTTAAGTATAATTTTCTTACATATAAAGAAGGAATCATCCATCCAACAGCCTATTGTTAGAACCACAGCATATTTGTTTCAGGTATGATTTAGGATTCCTTTCATTGGCTCAGTCCAATAATTTGACAAAATGTGGTATTCAGAGCACCTGCATCAGAATCATTTTATCTATTGCTGTGTAGCAAATTATCCCAAAGCTTTGTAGCTTATAACAACTGACAGTTAACTGTATCATGCAGGGTCTTGGGAGAGGAATTTGAGAGCAGCTTAGCTGAGTTGTTAGAGGATGACTCACACGCAGGGCTGTTGGCAAGTGGCCGTCCTTTCCTGACACATGGACCTTGCCATAGGGTTATCTGATGGCCACACAGTCTGTCTGCTTGCTCTGTTGGTTTTCCCCAGCTGAGTGACCTGGGGGAAACACAAGAAGCCTACAGTATCTTTCATGCCTAATCTCAGAAATCTCACATACACAGAAGTCACGATTTCCGTCACACAGTTCATTAGAAGCAGGTCACTAGCTTCAAAGCACACTCAATTGGAGGGGATTAGTCTCTACCTTTTAGAAGGAAGATTTTCAAAAAAAATTTATGGAAACATTTTTCAACCACATTTATAATGTTTCATACTATAGAACCCTGCGCCTACCTCAGACCTGTTGATTCAGGATATGTTGTGGATCCATGGAGTCTGATACTAAGCTCGTCTGACTCCTGCGCAGGATTGCCAGATAAAACAGTGGCAGTTATCCTGTGTGGGGGCTTCCCTGGTAGCTCAGACAGTAAAGAATCTGCCTGCAATATGGGAGACACAGGTTCGATCCCTGGGTCGGGAAGATCCCCTGGAGAAGGGAATGGCTACCCACTCCAGTATTCTTGCCTGGAGAACCTCATGGACAGAGGAGCCTTGTGGACTATAGTCCATGGGGTTGCAAAGAGTCAGACATGACTGCGCAACTAACACTTCACTTATACTTCACATCCTACATGTACTGTAGTTTGAGGACCACTGGCTTATTAGCCTGTGTGACTGACAGAGGTCAGAACTTTTTCCAGAAGACCCAGTGGATCTCATCTCTACCAGACTAACCAGATGCTGTCTAGAAGTTTAAAAATCACCTGGAGCTAGAAATTCAGTACATCTTGCTGAAAACTCTTCATCCAAAAGTTTTCTCTTTGAAACTTAATTTGAAGATAGAGGGTGAGGGCAGAGAAAGAATAGATGACTCAAGACAAACGATAATGTTGTTAAGGGAATGGGAGAGTCCAGTATCTGTTTATGTGTAAAGTGGGAGAAGAGAAAGGCCAAAAAAATGTCCTGAGGGCAAAGAAAAAACTTGTGGGAGCAGGAGAAGTGTAAGTCTTGAAAGGAGGGTCTGGAGTGGTCAGGTGCATCTCACCATGGTGCCTGGGGTTGGGGGTTGGGAGGGTTCCCTGTGGCACAAGCCCTCTAGGTACTTTCTCTGCATCCAGGTAAGGTCAGAGAACTGCTCTAGTCTTGCACGTTCGCATCAGGACTGGCAGTGAAGACCTGCTGTGTCTAAGGAGCACGGATGCCGGCTCATTCCTTCTAGGGCCTGGACACAATGCCGGGTGGACCGAAGGGATCTCTTTTTTTTTTTTTCCCATTTATTTTTATTAGTTGGAAGGGATCTCTTGACTGTCGTCTTCCCAGCCTGAACCTGGGCTTGTAGTAGGGACACTGGCCATGGTCATAGAAAGGCTTTAGTCCTCTAATGATAGTCACTTAAGAGAAGGAATTTTTTTTTTTTAACGCAATGAAAGGCAAATGGGAGCTCTCATCTTCTTTTTTTGTTAGGGTTACAACTTCCTACAGAACCTAACGTGAGGCTGTATATTCAGTACACGTTTGATATGTGTTGTTAAGTGATTTAACTGTGTAAAAATAAGACTCAGTGACAGTGTCAGCTGTGGATGTCTCACTGGCACATGAAGCTTTTTGTTACCTGTTGCCCGGTTACAGATAGAATACGGTGAAACCCTGAGGACTCCGTAATAAACATTCCCTTTTCTCTGGTCATGATGAATTCTAGGCCTGGGGTCTGGGGGATGCTGGTTTTTGTTTTGTTCTTTGGCTTTTGTTTCCAATTGGCTTTCTCCTTGTACCTGTTTGTACAGCTGCTCCAGCGGCAGCCGCAGCCCCAGCCCCGGCCCCAGCCTCCACCCCAGCCCCGACACCAGCCCCGCCAAACACTCTGACTGCCAGTGCTTCTCCGAAAACCTCTGCGGGGACCACCGACCCAGAAGAGGCCACAAGGCTGCTGGCTGAGAAGAGGCGGCTGGCCCGAGAGCAGAGAGAGAAGGAGGAGAGGGAGAAGAGGGAGAAGGAAGAGCTCGAAAGGTAACGGAGGGACACTGCTCGGGACACCCTCGCGACACCTTGGATTAAGTCTCAGTCAGAAGTGGTAGTAGTGTTGAAGGTGAATCTAAATAAGTTGTTACAGAATTATTCTCACCTGGTGTTCCTCTGATGACTAAGCAACTTTTTAAGTCACATTTTCTTTTTATAATGACAGTACAACAAAATTGATGGGAGAAAGGTTTGAAGAAAAAATCATCCATCATCCAACCAGATTTCAAAAAGTGTGTACATTTTGATTCACCCTTTCCAGTCTCTGAACAGCGTGTGGATGTATACACATACCTATATACAGACACACATATTTTCATGATTGTAACCACCGTAGAGGTACAGTTGTACAGTCTGAGGTTTTCTTTTAATCTAACATCTCGCTCATCTCCATGTTTCCTCATTATCTTATTAAAGCTGTGTAACAGAAGTTCATCTTTTCTTCTTTCCAGATAGAATTCCTCTCAGAGGGTAGCTGCTGGGAGATAAAACGCCCCATGACTGCCTGTCAGACAGCACGCCAGGGGCACTTTGCTTAGCTGGCCTCCTTCTGGAGCGAATAAGGCTAATTTAACGTCAGGCGAGTTTATGCTCCTTGGTTCTTCTCTCGTCACACCAAAGATTTGGAGTGATGGACATTAAAGCCCTCGGCATGTCACAGCTCTCGGGTCTTGGACAGACCGTGTTATAGCTCTCAGGTCTCGAACGGACTGAGTTATAGCTCTTAGACAAATCAGTGTTACAGCTCTATTTTATTTAGATAAAGCAGGAAAATCCATCTTCAAGGCATGAGGGCATGTCGACCCAAAGACGCGAAGAGAAGAGCACCGCAGCTCCGGGAGGGATGGGGGGAGAGAGAGAGAGAGCCCCCGGATCTTCCCTTGTTCTATTTTCGCAGGCTTTTCCCTTCCTTATCTTTTAGCCCTAGCCATTTTGGACTCCTGTTTTCTAACTACCTAATATTAATATAATTGTTCTTCAATTATAAGCAGAACTGCTTCTCAGGAAAGTATGCTGGGCCACCATCTTGGACATGCCCTACCCTTGGTCCCAAAAGGGAGCTTACATGGTCCATCTTACCCTGTCCTGCCGCAGAACATTATAGCTTTTATTTATTGGCGGAGACTGGGAGGGAACTGTTAAATTCTTTACTAAAAAGTTAACATTATTGGATTGAACAAGTCTGAGCCTCTAAAGATAGTTACATTGCAGATCCTTAAAAACACAAGCTGCCCTCAGAATATGAGTGGTTCCATTTTGCTTCTGCTTCCCAGGAGGCAATAAGAGGTCGAGGAGAGAGAGTGGCCTCACATGTATCCAAGTGGAGGCTGTGGGAGACCTCCCAACAAACCGTCCTTGAGATAACCACAAGCTCCAGCCTCGCCAAGGAACTCCCCTCACGTTTCTTTGTCTGGGTTGGTCTTTTTTCCAGACAAAAGCGAGAAGAACTGGCCCAGAAGGTAGCTGAAGAGAGGAGCCGCCGAGAGGAGGAGGCCCGCCAGCTGGAAGCTGAGCTAGCCCGGGAGCGGGAAGAGCAGCAGCGGCGGCAGGAGGAGGAGCGGGCCCGGCGCGAGCGGGAGGAGATGGAGCGCATCCGGAAACAGGTAGCGGGGTCCGGCCCGGGCTGGGCAGCGGGTCGGCGGCGCAGCCCCGGCTCGGGACGGCGCGAGGGGCAGCGCAGAGGAGCAGCGCAAGGTGTCCAGCGTGTGGTGAGGACCGCCCTGAGCCTCCTGCGCGCCATCCTAGTCCTTGCGTCCTGTGCCCCGGCATTTCGGGGCAGCGGGCAAAGCCAGCTTCTCCCTACGAAGCCGACGCCGACTTCTTATTTTCAGAAGGAAGAAGAAGCTCGTGTTCGGGAAGAAGCAGAGAGGGTCCGGCAGGAGCGGGAGAAGCATTTCCAGAGAGAAGAGCAAGAGCGCCTGGAGAGGAAGAAGGTATTTGGGACATTCACTGTTCTGATTCTTCCTAGAATGAAGCAGGCTAGAGATCGAGAGACGGGCTCACCACCTTCAGAAAACAAATGTCTTGCCCATTCTAGGTTCTCTAAAATAGCTCAGTATTCTCCTCCAAAGAAGTCGGTCTTGGTGTTTCAGTCCTCACCAAAAACAGTCACTTCCTTCATGTGGCCTAAGCCAGTTCCAACGCTTTTGTGTGTGTACTGTGCCAAGTTGCTGGGTCCGACTCTTTGCGACCCTATGGACCGAAACCCTCCAGGCTCCTCTGCCCACAGGATTCTCCAGGCTGGAGTGGGTACCATTTCCTCCTCCAGGGGATCTTCCCAAATCAGGGACTGAACCTGTGTCTCTTATGTCTCCTGCATTGGCAGGCAGGTTCTTTACTATTAACTTCTTTTAATAACTCCAGTTAAGACAAAGACAGTATTTTCCCAAAATAGTAGACATGTTTCAATGCTCTGCATTTGCTTAGTCAGTGAAATGCACCAGGCTAGTTTTCTTCCTTTATCGGATCTGTTTGTTAGGTTCTTCCTTTTCTTGTAGCGACTTGAGGAGATTATGAAAAGAACCAGAAGAACAGAAGCTTCAGATAAGGTATTCAGATGGCCATTTTAAAAACTATTCTTAATGGCTTTTTTTTTTTAACTTCTAATTTTAACATTAAAAAGTCTTTTTTTCTTGGCTAGAAAACTGTTGATCAGAGAAATGGAGATATAACCAAGGGAACTCCCTCTGGAGAAACAGGTATGTATTTCAGTGAACTCAATTCAAATGCAGAATTTTTGAATTGACTCTAGAGGTCAAGATAAGCATTGATTTAAAAATAAATGATTTTAAAAAGCATTGATTTAAAAATAAACTCATTCATTCACAGACGCTTAGGTGTATCTCATCTAATCTACAAATAAATCCCCTTTACCTAAAAATCTCTAGCATTTCTAGATTCTTTTCCACATTTGGTTATACTCTAATGGAGTGTTTGATATCTTAAGTCATTTTACATCATATACTTCTTCGATATGTATATATTTTTGTGTCCATATCTGATATATATGCCTTTATAGGTATGTATAGTGGTGGATGGTTTAGTCACTAAGTCACATGCAACTCTTGTGACCCCATGGCCTATAACCCACCAGGCTCCTGTCATGGGATTTTCCAGGCAAAAATACTGGGGTGGGTTGCCATTTCTTTCTTCAGTATATACACAGATTAAAATTAATTTTCTTTGAATATACGGTTAAATATCACTTGGAGACCTGGACTTGATCCCTTGGTCAGAAAGATCCCCTGGAGAAGGAAATAGCAACCCACTCCAGTAGTCTTACCTGGAGAATTCCATGGACAGAGGAGCCTTGTGGGCTACAGCCCATGGGGTCGCAAAGAGTCGGACACGACTATAGGACTAACACTGTCACCATCTGCTAAAGGAACCTGTATTTATATTTACTATTAAGGACATTAAACTTTTTGTACTTATACAGCAGTTCTCAGAAAAGGATTTAAATGTTATTTAAGTTCTGACTTCAGAAGACAGTTAAAATTTGAAAATTGTTGAAATTTCATTAGAAAATTGTTCATAAAAAAAAATTGTTTATATGCCATAGGCTTTGGCCAGAGATGATTAATTTCTTGGTGATTTTAAATCAAATTTGATGTAAATAAAAATAAAACTTCATGATTTTACAGAAGGGTGGTTGGTCAATAGTACATTATTCAGTTTTCTTCTTTCATCATCTGCAATGTCAATATGAAGAGAAAGGACCAGAGATATCTCAGTTTCTTTTGCTGTTTTTTTTTGTTTTTTTAAGACAAATGAAATGATTTACATGAAAGAACATTCTCTATAAACTCTAGGGATTTTCAAATGTGAAATTTGGGGTTTAGGGATTTGGTTTTACTTCAGTAGAGGCTTTCCTAGGTCCTTTAGGTCATGATCCCTTCTTAATGGTGTTTTCATGCTCTTTTTATTTTTAAATATTTGTTTGGCTGCACCAGGTCTTAGTTGTATTGGCAGGATCTTTAGTTGCAGTATTTGAATTCCCAGTTGCATCGTGTGAGATCTCGTTCCCTGACCAGAAACTGAACCCAGGCCCCCTGCCTTGGGAGCATGGAGTCTCCCCGTCACTGGACCACCAGGGAAGTCCCCATGCTCTTTTAAAGATGCCCTAATTATATTTGTTTGGAAAACAGCCTTAATGGTTGCCTGCTAACCCCACTGTATTTTTAACAGGTTGTCTCCAGGAATGTTGTAATAGACGCAGGCTTGAAGCAGGTGTGGCACCCAGTGAGTGATCAGAATGCGCATTTTAGGGTGTGAATTGTACCCACTCAGGATTATTTGAGGAGCTGATGCTGTAGATTGTGCAGAGCCAAACAAACAGTTCCTAGTATTTTGTTTTTTTTTCCCCCAGTCTTTCTTCTTTCTGCTATTTCCTGATCAATTCTTTTGATATTCTTTTTACCTCACTTCTGTAACAAACAATGGTGAGAGGCAAGGTGAAACTTGTCAGTCATCATACCTGTGTTTATCATCACTAATAATCAGTTTGATTTAAAACTGCTAGAAAGAGGCCTGAGGATTATCTAACACATGTTCCTCTTCTCCCAGTCTCTCATGTGGTTGAGGGCTAAATGGTAGGCTAGGCCAGCAGGTGGAATTTGCAGACCTATCAGAAGTCTTCTCAGAAGCTGTTACCAACTTTGCAAATTTGGACAGCTTTTAAGTAATCAATCTCTTTGCTTCAGTTACTAAGTTCTGTGTACGCCTGGAAGTATTTTATTCAGTTTGTACTAGGCTGTGAAATAACACTTTGGAACTATTTTACTTATTCTCTGACATCAAGCTGAAACCATAAACTGCCACAAAGGTCCCTGAAATGATGATCTATGTAAGTTTTATAAGACTTTATATAAACCTGGCCCAGATTTTAAAGTCACTTATCAATACTGTTGGCTTACGCTAGACTCCAGCAGGGAGCACTGAATGACTAGGTAGCATGGTTAGGTACAATTCCCTGGCCCTCCATGTGTGAAATCCACACCATTCTTAAATGTGACTGGAACTAAACTGAGTTTTACCAAATAGGGTAAAGCCACTTGTCACCACTTAGGGTGTCTCATGATTATTTGCTCCAAAGCCTTCAGTAATCATTTGTTCAGCATCAGCTTGGCCAAGTCAACATACTACTGTCTTCATCAATTGCTGTGATTTCAATATTACATATTTTGCCCAAAATCAATTGGGTGCAGGCAAAAATAATAGCAGCCCTAGTTTCCACCCTTACAATGTTCCGTGCAGTGTTCTAAGTACATTTACTTCTCACAGTCACCTATGAGGTAGGCACTGTTATCCACGAGGAAACCAAGGCACAGCGCATTTACGGCTTGCCCAAGGTCACACAGCTGGTAAGTGGCAGAGCCAGGACATAAATCCAAGCATTCTGGCTGCTGGGCTTTGGGTTTGATGGTCGAGTAGTAGTAACCCTTTATCCTATCATCTTTGCTATGTCCCACAGTATCTACACTTCCAAATATGACAAACTCTCCAGGATCAGAGGAACCAGAGGCCAGCACCCATGTGGTTACCTCTCACCAGTCAACAGTGACTGTGGACAGGTGAGTCAGACAACTGGGGCTTTTCTTAGCACTTAGAGCAAAGCGTGACCGTTTTTGTCTAACCATCCCGCCCCCCCACCCTTGGCTCCACCAAACCCCACCAGAATTTTCTGGGGCCAGACAGAATTTCAGAGTTTTAACATGCAGATTTATTATATTTAGGTTCATTATTTTGGTTAGAGGTAGTAATTTTGTAATCTGAGAAAAGGAAAATGTCTTTTCTTGAACTTGCTAAATATGATGGTGAGGTTTTTGTGTGGCTATTTAATCAAATTATAGGGAATAATTTGTTACTTTCCTTTATATATCTTTGGCATGATCCTAGACCATCTTCACACACTTTGATGATATATAACAGCTGTATTTTTACTATATATAATATTATAGTGAATCACAGGTTTGTTCCTTAGTAAAAGTAATTTAGATGCCAGTATTTCTTATGCCAATAGTAGGACTTCCTACGAGGAAACAAATGGTTGCTAACAATAGTTAAGAAGTGTGGGTTGACAGAAGATTACCTTTCTCTTCCCTTGCATTTATATTGACAGGATTTTAACAGCGCTCCCTCAAACATGAAAAAAGTTCTGTCTCTAATGCCAGCTTTAGATACCATAAGAGAATTGAAGCTCCTCAAATTAATTTTCCTTTAATTGATAGAACAATATGTCTTAAGATCTAAGATCTTTCTTTTTCCCAGTTATATTGAGATGTGATTGACATATAGCACTGTGTAAGTTTAAGGTATATGGCATAATGGTTGATATATATAAATTCTTAATCTAAAAACATATACCACATGTTCTATAGTATTGGCAGCAATGAAAAGACAAGTCATCCTAAGGTGTCATAGGGTATCTTTGTATATCTTTCTGGGACAGTAAACATTTTTTATTTTGCCCACTTACAATTCCAAAAAACCCCACAATTTTCTGAAGAGATACCTTAACAATAAGCTTTTTATTATGTTGAATAAATTTTCAAAATTATCTGATACATATTAAGTAATATTTCATTTTTAAATTAGTTTGATTTTCAAATAAAATATTCATTTCCAACTCCTATAAAAAGTACTGCAGAGAGTACCCCATTATTATAACAAGGAATAACTTTTTTAAGCCATAGATAATTCTCTCCAGGGAATAAAATTAGCTTATACATTAGCTGACTCTCTTCAGTGGTAAAATCACCAAGTGATCAATCATTGTATAAGAACCTGAAACATACCTCGAAAAGTCTTGCATCCAGCTTCAACCTCGAATGTAAGCCAAAGAAAGGGAATTCAAAAGCTGGTTCTCATACCTTAAAGAGGATCCATAAACCCTAACCTCAGCAACTTGAGCTTCAGTTTTATAGTTTTTGCATATCACTGTGTCCTCTGAACATTTAATAATTGCTCATCCAAAGCATATGGTATGATTATTCCTCTGTTAACAAGACTGGGTGGAGTGGTTGGGTAGTAGTGGAAGGGGAAAATGAAGTCAGCTGTTGAGTCAAACCTGGGGTTGGTGTTGCCATTATAACTTGTCAGCACACGCAGGCCTGGAAGGTGACAGAGTTGACATTGTCAAGGAACAAGGGCTTTGAAGATGTATTCTTCTTTTGCCAAAACTTCTACTTAAAAATCTCTGTGGGATGAGAACCGAAACTCTCCCTGCTTACAGAAAGCCTACTCATATTGGGAAAGAATAGGATGGCAGGCATTTGGTGTGTGTGCATACATGCACATTCATGTAGACTGTGATGCCAAGCTTCCTCTCAGTTCCATGGTATGATAGTGAGAAAGCACCATGCCGTCATAGTCTGAATCTGTATAATAATTTTATGTTCTTGTCCACAGCACTCTACAAATAATATTTTCACTGTACCCTGCAATGCCTTGTGATGCAGTTAGGTCAGGCATCTTTATTTTTCTCCTAAAAGAAGAGGTTTAATAGTTAACAAAAAATATACCAAAATATCCAAATCAGAAATGCTTTAGAATATGTTCCACGAAATAAATATATCTCACTGACTGAGGAAAGTAAACTATATCCTCAGTACAGGGGCAGAGAAGCAAAGATTCCTCAAAAAAAAAAAAAAAAAGAGGGAGGGGGACAGTGGAAAGATTGGATGTATATTAGCTTCATTTTCACCATTTGGGAAGGAGATGGAAAAAAGACTAACTTGCTAAAGTTCAAGTTGCTGGCATTACTGACAGAGACCTGATTTTCTGATCTCTTCCATAGACCTGTCTATAGCTAAACATTCAGTTAATGATCAATGTATATTAAAAGTTAAAACATTCACAATTTTTGCCTCATTTTCCATTTGAAGACTAACTCTTGTCAAGCAGGGTCATTTTCTTATGAGCACTGAACAAATCATGAAGCTTGCAAATATGTTTACTGCTGCAGTCAGGTAAAATCAACAGTAAAATTAATCTAGCATCTGTTCAATGCACAGGCATTGTTTTATCACATTGTAAAGCATAATAATGAACATATAACCTAAAAAGGGCTACTGATTTGGTTGTGCAGTGTGTAGAGGGATCAAAAAACCTAAAAGAAATTACAGGTAAAAGCTTAAGGATTTCATGGCCAATTGAATGTATCTTAAAAATCCGAGATATTAAGCATGAATTGATAAGAATCGAGGTAGGGTCAGAGGAGAGTTAAGGGGCAAAGATGAGAAGGTTGGTCTAGAACAATTAACCTATACAATTATGTTCATGTTTTAGGAAGCTGGAGATAGCCAGAAAGAATTTGAATAGCCAGGCAGTGTACAAAATAGCATTATGAGAAAAACACAGGACCAGAAATCCTGTAGCCAGTCTGGAATGCAGACTGTCTCTCAGTACTTGTGCAACTTGTGCAAATTATTCCCCTCACACCCAAGTTATAATCCCCTCATCCTTGAAGTTGAAGAAGGCAATGGCACCCCACTCCAGTACTCTTGCCTGGAAAATCCCGTGGACAGAGGAGCCCGGTAGGCTGCAGTCCATGGGGTCGCTAAGAGTCGGACATGAGCGACTTCACTTTCACTTTTCACTTTCTTGCATTGGAGAAGGAAATGGCAACCAACCCACTCCAGTGTTCTTGCCTGGAGAATCTCAGGGACGGGGGAGCCTGGTGGGCTGCCGTCTATGGGGTCGCACAGAGTCAGACACGACTGAAGCGACTTAGCAGCAGCAGCATCCTTGAAGTAAAGATCCTAATAAGGGCTATTTTTATCAGACAAAGGGATGTAAAATGCCTGCAGTAGAAATTGTTAAATGTATGTAGAATTATTGATAATGATCTATTCTAATTGATAAATTGTTCCATTTGATTATTTTTAAAAAATCTGTTTTTAAAGTATAAATATGTTGGAGCTCACCATTTTCATTAAAAAATGATGTCATTCTGATTTATTATAAAAGTTTTGGGTTGTCCTAAAACTGTTTTCCAGTTTTAATACTAACTCCTTTAATTTTGATATTTCCAACTCCCTAGTACTCCCAGTTTGGAAAAACAACCAAGTGAAAATGGAATATCAGTTCAGAATGAAAATTTTGAAGAAATTATAAACTTACCCATTGGATCTAAACCGTCCAGACTAGATGTCACCAACAGTGAGAATCCAGATATTCCTTTGAATCCAATTTTGGCCTTTGACGATGAAGGGACACTTGGGCCCCTGCCTCAGGTAGACGGTGTTCAGACACAACAGACAGCAGGTAAGCTTGCCTCAAACTTCCTTCAGTAAACGTCAGAAGTAGGTGACAGCGAAGAGGGAAGGAGAAGGGAATGGCAACCCACCCCAGTATTCTTCCCTGAAGAATCCATGGACAGAGGAGCCTGGTGGGCTGTGGTCCGTGGAATCGCGAAGAGTCAGCCATGACTGAATGACTAACGCTTAAGAGGGAGTGAACCTTCTGCTGTGAGACTGGCACGCTTTGTCCCTCAAGGGACCAAACATGCCTCATGGAAAAGACTGCATGGGTCATAGAAACTGAGTTTTGAGTTGTGTTGGGCAACTTCTAGGGCCCCTCCTTTCCTCCCACTCAGGGTAGAAATTCAGTCTGTAGCACCTGTGGGTATCTGTACTCCCCTCAAAGAGCAACATTCATTGCCCAGAGACACTGCTGGTCAGAACACGCTTCACAGTAAGACAAAAACTTAACCATAACTGAGTGGCCACTGAACCAAGTTCTGTCCACTGGAGACAAGGTTTGTTTGGTTTCTATCCCATCTTTCTCGGTTCTAAAGATATTTGAAGACTGCCAACATGTGGCTCAGATGGTAAAGAATCCCCCTGCAATGCAGGAGACCCGGATTCAGTCCCTGGGTCGGGAAGATCCCCTGGAGAAGGGAATGGCTACCCACTCCTGTTTTCTTGCCTGGAGAACCCCATGGACAGAGGAGCCTGGCGGGCTGCAGTCGATAGGGTTGCAAAAAGTGGACACGACTGAGCAACTAACACAGTCACTTTTTTCACTTTAAGCATGTTCTCCTGTGACTTTTCTCTTGTTTGGCACAGCAACCTGGGATAATACATTATTGTCCTTTTTACGTGTAATGAGGTAACAATTTAGGGAACAGGACCAGTATAGGAGTATACTGAGCCCAGGGGCCTTCCATTCCTAGTTGAGTGACTGCAGCTGTTGACTCTCTTAGACCCTCCGGGACTTACACTTAAGCTGAAGTCATTGTGCAAAAAGAACAGTACCTTTACAGGACCCAGAGAAATAACAACATAAAAAATTGCCAGCTCAGTGCTCCTAGTGACTGAACAGCACAATCTCATCAGGCTCAAGAAGAAATTGGATAATCCAGCTTCATCTCTTTTCAAACCTCTTCAAATTCTATCAACTTCTCTCTCTCCCAGCACCTCACTTTCACATATTGAACAGCGCCAGGCAAATTCAGGATGTTTAGATGAGTTGATAAAGCATTACTTGTGGTCAAATTGTTTTGTATTAGATTGCAACAAATATTTTTAGATATAAATATATTAAATATATTAGATCTAACAAATATTTTCCAGTTTAAAACTGGTTGAAAAAGCCAATTTTGAACCTTTATACACACTTTGGGCCTGTAACTTTTCTTTAGTGATCTGCTTTTTTAGATTGTGAAAGGAAGAAGGTCCACTGTAAATGAAAGCTATTAACACCTGACATTCTGTTAAATTAAGCGTTTGAGAACAATCTGATTACCTATGTGTTGATGGAAGCACCCCTGGTACAGCTTCCTACTTTGTCATGTCAGAGATTCACAGAGATGTAAGGAATGTTCAGATGACTTTCTGTTTGATTTGCCAGGTTTTAAATCACCGTTTGATTTAAAGGTGATTTAATGATTTACCTCTCATTTCATTTCCCACTCTTTTCTAGGAACATAGTCCAGCGTCTGCATTAGTAGGTGGTGTTAGGGGTTGTTTTTGTTCATGGCTACTTGTCAACCATCATTTATTTCAGCTTCAACATATGACTGGAGCCTGAAGCATCAGGTACTGAGGATTGAACACCAATGAATGTAAAGTTTCTAATCTCAAAGCAAAGTACAACTGACTTACACAGTTTGAAAAAGCAAATGATATATAGCCTAAGTTAAAGAAAGGACATGTGTTTTCCTATTAGTGGTAGAATTCATTTAGATAGAAGACCAGGGATCCTTATAAAATTGCCTGTTCTTATGTAAGACAGTGTATAAAAAGCATGGTAAAGTTTTAGGAACATATTGATAAGATATTACTGTAGTATTTTCTAAGACTTTAGGTAAATGTCATATTAATCTGTTCTTTCTTGTCTCCTAATATAGAAGTTATATGAGCATTTCTTCTGAAGAACCAAAGCAGAAATTTAAAAAGAATTTCTACAGTTAATGGAATTCCTTCCATGCTACAAAGGAGCATCTTCCCTTCCTCCAGTTTTCTAAAGATTTCTTGACCATCATTTTGAAAAGATTTTATTAAAACTAGCTAAAGACAACAGACTGGAAAGCTTTTCTAATAATTTTCGCCAGTAGAGAAAAAAAAAAAAAATGCTCCTTGTTCTTCAGTACTTTAAAATGGCTTTTTCCAGTGTGCTTCTTCTTAGGAAATCAATATTTTTCTGCATTCTTTAAAAGATGAGACCATTTGGCTATCAAAAATGGGCTGAGTAGGCATGATTTTTCACATAGATATTTTGGTCTTTAAATGCTAACATGTAAAATTGACACAGAAATTTTTACCTTTTACAATATAATACTTGAAAATATAAGTACCTCTTGGTTCCACAGGTAGAGTCAATAGGAGAGGTGTTTAAATTAAGCCTGTTTGTTAAAATATTATTGCAAAGAGCTCTATTTGTAGAGGCAGATTACCAGGTTCCTGTAAATGCAACTTGTACATGGACATTCTGCAAACCCCGCTGTCCCATTCTTCTTGCATCTTTTTTGCTAAAGCGTACTCGAGTTTTAAAATGTGAAAAAATTATTTTTTCTAGAGCAAGAAAATAATTTACTGTCCTCTTAAATAATGTATTTATAAAGTTTTTCAGAGAAACTAATCAAATAAATTAGAACAATGTGATAACATTGCAGATTTGATTTATGAGATGCATTCCTTATATTACCGTGAGAGAATGTTGCTGATAATTCAGGGCTATTTCTGAAGTCTGTTTATTGCTGCTGTCCCCAGTGATGGTGGGACTTATCTTTGCCTTACCGGATCTCAAATTATGTGCGAGGGAATAAAGATTTACTATTTCTTTAAATAAAAAAAAAAAAAGAATTTGGTTTTGCTCGTTTAAGAGCAATGAAAAAAATGATGGAATTGTTGACTGTGTTTGCACCCAGGACACTGCAGGACACCTTCATGAAGGTCCTTGTTCTGTGTGACATCCATCAGCTTTCACCCTTCACTTCTGCTGCTGAGCTTGGCTATACAAACTTGCACTTTCATTTGATGATATAAATTCAATTTTATTTTATCATTTGAGAGACTGTTAGTAACTAAATACTGAAGGAGAGAAAACATTGAGGAAACACATGTTTTATTATGGAGTATTTTTAAAAACTGATAAACTTCTGCCACTAGAGTGTGCTTTTATTAAAAGAGGGGTTGGTTAATTAGGTTGAATGAGGGGCTGTTCATTTATTGGACTGTTTCCTTAAAATCCCAACGTACCATCTTTAGTAACAGCTGTAATTTGTTAAAACATTAATTTGGGGGTTTTCCCTGTTCTCAGTTGTCCATGTACACATAGTCATATTAAAAGAAAATCTGTTCAAATTGGGTCGTTGTTGTTGTTGTTTAGATTGACCTAGCATGAAAACACCAAATAAAATGTGTTTGACATAGTTTTACTTTTAAGTTTCTCATGTTATAACTGTACTTAGGTTGATTCTCGAGTTTTCCAATTGTTCTTCACTTAACCTCAACCATCTTCCTCTGAACAGGCATACAGAATAGGTTTCTTTAAAATTTAGAGCAGGAATTCAGTTTTTGCTAGGTTTTCCTTTTTTTATTTATATTTAACTTGCGCAAAATCATTAGCAAACTGAAAGTCTCTAAGTAATCAAGTTTTAATTAGAAGTGATAGAAAATTGTTAACTCTTATTTTGTTAGCCACACTGCCTTTACAACAATTGGATTGCTTTCTCTCCAGCCCCTTTAGATCAGTACATATCTACTTCTGATCTTAAAAAGGTGCTCAGTAGGGACTACATTAAGGGAGGGTCTCAGGGATCCATGGCATGAAGGTGCATGGGCTTTTTGTTTCTACAAAAAGTGTGGTGTTTTTCCACACCATTGCAGTCTGTTTTAGTCACCAGTCACATGTTCATTTGGTAGATAGCCACCAACCTTTACTGGACGGTAAGACTATATGTTTCCTCTTGCATAACTTCACTGCTGCTGCTGCTAAGTCGCTTCAGTCATGTCCGACTCTGTGCGACCCCATAGACGGCAGCCCACCAGGCTCCCCCGTCCCTGGGATTCTCCAGGCAAGAACACTGGAGTGGGGTGCCATTTCCTTCTCCAGTGCATGAAAGTGAAAAGTGAAAGTGAAGTCATTCAGTCGTGTCCAACTCTTCACAACCCCATGGACTGCAGCCCACCAGGCTCCTCCGTCCATGGGATTTTCCAGGTGAGAGTACCGGAGTAGGGTGCCATTGCCTTCTCTGGCATAACTTCACTACCTGGTGGTATATTCTAATAGAAGCAAATCTAAAACAGTTCTTTCACATGAACAAACATTAATTCACAGAATGATCTTTGGAAAGCTTGAGGAAGTTCCTTCTCAAAACCATCAAGGTATCTGTGGGATTATGATTTGCCTCACAGCAGGTAGGAGCACAGTGATATTCTAAAGGCAGGATTAGGTAAGCTGATTGGATCAGGAAGCACAGTCCTAAATGGGTGGGTTATAGGAAGGCGAACCCCCAGAACTCTACACCTACAGTGCTAATTAAAAGTCCTGAGCTTGCAGGATCTGCCATATTCTTTTACCTCATGCATATTCCCTCTCAGCCTTTCTAGACAACCACTCATCTTTCAAGCTCCATTCACTAATGAAAAGTTACTAACATCCTTTCTGCTGATTAACAGTGATACAGATTTAGATAGCAAGGTTTAAAGCCACCAGATTGGGGTCTTTCAAATCGTATCTGTCCTACCCCCATGGTAAGATTAAACATATATAGCTTATATATACATGTATATATACTCTGGAGAGTCTCTTCAACAGCAAGAAGATCAAACCAGTCAATCTTAAAGTAAATCAATCCTAAATACTCATTGGAGGGACTGGTGCTGAAGCTCCAATACTCTGGCCACGTAATGTGAAGAGTTGACTCACTGGAAAAGACCCTGATGATTGAAAGCAAAAGGAGAAGAGGACAGCAGAAGAAGAGATGGTTGGATAGCATCACTGATTCAATGAACATGAACTTGAGCAAACTCCGGGAGATAGGGATAGGGAGGCCTGGCATGCTATGTATGGTCCATGGAGTCACAAAGAGTTGGACACGACTTAACAACTGAACAACAACATACACATGCATCACAAAGTATACGTTAAAGTGTTTTGAAGTAAATTATTGCATATTAACTAGAGGAAAAATGGCAACTCACTCCAGTATTCTTGCCTAGAGAATTCCATGGACAGAGGAGCCTGGCAGGCTACAGTCCATGGGGTCACAAAGAGTCACAGGCACCAATAAATGGAACCATCTTTTGCATTTTTTTTTTAACTAATGGAAATGATTCACCTATTGGCCTATATATGTTTTGTGCATAGAACATTAAAAGTCATGATGAAATGGCTATTATCAGGTTAGAAAAGCAATTTTAGATGACCTTCTAAGAAACATCATCCCTTCAATCCTCCCATCCCACTTGAACACCTAAACCTGCTAAAAAATACTGTCATTTTTTCACATCTTTTGGCTTTTCACTGGTTTGGGGAAGGAGCTGTAAAGCCAAAAAATGGAAAAGAAAAGCACCATTCTGTGAACAGAGACAATTTTAAATTGTTACAAGTATTTTGCTAATTACTGTTTCCTTGGTGACTACTAGCTTGAGGTTTATGTTGATAGCTTTGATTACAATTTTAGAGATCAAAGAAATTTTAGGAAATGACAAAAATTAAAAAGAATATTAACAGCAGCAGGGGGAAAAGCAACCAATAACATACAAAGGAACTCCCATAAAGCTATCAGTTGATACTTCAACAGAAGAAACTGCAGGCCAGAAGGGAGTGGCATGATATATTTAAAGTGGTCAAAGGGGAAAACCTACAACCTCTACCCAAAAAGGATCTCATTCAGATTTGGAGAGATCAGAAACTTTACAAACAAGCAAAATCTAAAATTTGAGCACCAACAAACCAATTTTACAAGAAATGTTAAAGAATTAGAAACAAAGTTATGAAATGAAAAGCTCTTCATTAAAAGCAAATATACAGTAAAGGTAAGAAATCATCCACAAAGCTAGGGAAGTAAGACAAAAGTAGCAAAATCATCAAGATCCACAATAAGCAGTTAAGGGATACATAAAACAATTAGATGATACACAAAATAATTAAAATGATTACTGTTTCCACTATCATATTTTACATCTAATGTTTTGTGTATCCTTTAACTGCTTATATATATAGGTAGATAGATCCAGGTGGCACTAGTGGTAAAGAATCCTGCCAATGCAGGAGAAATAAGAGACGATTTCAATCCCTGGGTCAGGAAGATCCCCTAGGGGAGAAAATGGCAACCCACTCCAGTATTCTTGCCAGGAGAAACCCATGGACAGAGGAGTGGGCAGGCTACAGCCCATGGAGTCACAAAGAGCTGGACATGACTAAGCATCTGAGCATATCTAGACATATATATATATAGTCTATATACACACATATATATTTAGACTGCTATATCAAAACCTCACGGTAACCACAAACCAAAAATCTACAATAGATATATACACACAAAAAGCAATTCAAACAACACTAAAGATAATCATCAAATCACAAGAGTAAAGAACAAAAGAAGAAAGGGGGAGTGGAAGACCTACAAAAACAAGCCCCAAACAATTAACAAAATGGAAATATGAACATCAGTTCAGTTCAGTCGCTCAGTCATGTCCGACTCTTTGCGAGCCCATGAATCACAGCACGCCAGGCCTCCCTGTCCATCACCAACTCCTGGAGCTTACTCAAACTCAAGTTCATCGAGTCGGTGATGCCATCCAGCCATCTCATCCTCTGTTGTCCCCTTCTCCTCCTGCCCCCAATCCCTCCCAGCATCAGGGTCTTTTCCAATGAGTCAACTCTTCGCATCACGTGGCCAAAGTATTGGAGCTTCAGCTTCAGCATCAGTCCTTCCAATGAACACCCAGGACTGATCTCCTTTAGGATGGACTGGTTGGATCTCCTTGCAGTCCAAGGGACTCTCAAGAGTTTTCCCCAACACCACAGTTCAAAGGCATCAATTATTCGGCGCTCAGCTTTCCTCACAGTCCAACTCTCACATCCATCCATGACCACTGGAAAAACCATAGCCTTGACTAGATGGACCTTTATTGGCAAAGTAATGTCTCTGCTTTTTAATATGCTATCTAGGTTGGCCGTAACTTTCCTTCTATACTTACCAGTAATTAAATGTAAATGGACTACATGCTCCAATCAAGAGTGACTGGATAAAAAGGGTATTCCATGCAAATGGAAATCAAAAGAAAGCTGGAATGGCAATACTCATTTTCAGGCACAATAGATTTCAAAATTTAAAAACTGTTATACGAGACAAAGGAGAATACTACATAGTGATCAAGGGATAAATCCAGAAAGAAGATATAATAATTGTAAATGTATATTCACCCAACATAGGGGCATCTCAATATGTAAGGCAAATACTAACAGCCATAAAAGGAAAATTGACAATAACGCAATAGTAGTGGAGGACTTCAACACCACACTTAACATCAGTGGACAGATCATCCAGACAGAAAAATCAAGGTAACACAGACCTTAAAGGAAACATTAGACCAAATGAACTTAATTGATACTTATAGAGCATTCCATCTATAAGCAGGAGAATACTCATTCAAGTGTATATGGAACATTCTCTAGGGTAGATCATATGCTAGACCACAAATCAGGTCCCAGTATATTTAAGAAAATTAAAATCATATCAAACTTCTTTTCTGACTATAACACTATAAGACTGGAAAACGATTACAAGAAAAAAACTGCAAAATACACAAACAAATGGAGGGCAAACAATATGCTACTGAACAACCAATGGGTTATTGAAGAAATAAAAAATACCTAGAGACAAATGAAAATAACAAGCCAAAGCCTGTGGAACATAGCAAAATCTAAGAGGGAAGTGTATAGTGATACAAGCATACATCAGGAAACCAGAAAAATCTCAAACAACCTAACCTAACATCTAGTAGAAGGAAAGAAATCACGAAGATCAGAGCATAAATAAATAGAAACAAAGAAAAAACAGAAAAGATCAATGAAAGATAAACAAATGAAAAGATAAACAAAATTGATAAATCTTTAGTCAGACTCATCGAGAGAGAGGATTCAAACCAATAAAAATTAGAAATGAAAAAGAAGTTACACCTGATACCACTATATTGCCAATAAAAGGAACAGCCTAGAAAACATGGATGAATTCTTAGAAAAGTACAATCTTCCAAAACTGAACTAGGAAGAAATACAAAATATGAACAGACCAGTCATAAGGAATGAAATTGAAATTGTGATTTAAAAACGTCCAACAAACAAATGTCCAGGACCAGATGACTTCACAGGTGAATTCTATTAAACTTTTAAGAGTTAAGACTGACCCTTCTGAAACTATTCCAAAAAACTACAGAGGAAGGAATACTCCCAAACTTATTCTGTGAGGCTCAAGTTCCGAAAGATATCACAAAAAGAGAAAATTACAGGTCAATATTACTGATGAACATAGACACAAAAATCATCAACAAAATACTACCAAACCAAATCCAGCAATATATTAAAAGGATCTTAAACCATAATCAAGTGGGATTTAAACCAGGCATGCAAGGATTTTTCAATATCTGCAAATCAGTTTGATTATACCACATAAACAAATTGAGGAATAAAAACCATATGATCTCCATGGATGCAGAAAAAGAGTTTGACAAAGTTCAACATCCATTAACGATAAAAACTATCCAGAAAGTGGGCACCTATCTCAACATAATAAGGGACATATATGACAAACCCACAGCAAATGTCATCCTCATTGGTTAAAAATTGAAAGCATTTCTTCTAAGATCAGGAACAAGACAAGGGTGTCCACTCTTGCCACTTTTACTTATAGTTTTGGAAGTCCTAGACATGGCAGTTGGAGAAGCAAAACAAAAAGAATCTAAGTTAGAAAAGAAGAAATAAAACTGTCACTGCAGATGACATGATGCTATACATAGAAAATCCTAAAGATGCTATCAGAAAACTACTAGAGGTCATCAGTGAAGGTGGTAAATTAAAGGATACACAATTAATACACAGAAATCTGTTGCATTTCTACATACTAAAAGGTCAGAAAGAGAAATTAAGGAAAGAATCCCATTTACCATCATATCAAAAATAAATAAATAAAGTACTAAAGAATAAACCTAAGGAGGCAGAAGACCTGTACCCCAAAAACTATAAGATGCTGATAAAAGAAATCAAAGATGCCACAAACTGATGCAAAGATATACCATATACACCACAAACTGGAAGAATTCATGTACTACTCAAGGTAATCTATAGAGTCAATGCATATGTGCATACTCAGTCATGTCCAACTCTTTGCCATCCCATGGACTGTAGCCTACCAGGCTCCTCTGTCCTTGGAATTTTCCAGGCAAGAATACTGGAGTGGGTTGCCATTTCCTTTTCCAGGAGATCTTTCCTACCCAGGGATCAAACCCACATCTTCTGCATCTCCTGCATTGGCAGGCAGATTCCTTACCATTCAGTGCAATCCCTATCAAATTACCAGTGGCATTTTTCAGAGAGTTAGAAGAAAAAAATTTTATGGTTTGTAGGAAAACACAAAGACCCCAAATAGCCAAAGCAATCCTAAGAAATAAAAATGGAGCTGGAGGAATGGGCCCCCTGACTCCAGGTTATACTACAAAGCCGCAGTAAACAGAATAGTGCTGTATTGGCACAAAAACAGAAATATAGACCGACGGAACAGGACTGAAAGCCCAGAAATAAATCCAGGCATCTACGGTCAATTAATCTATGGCAAAGGAGACAAGAAAATACATGGAGAAAAGATGGTCTGCTCATAAGTGGTACTGGTAAAACTGGACAGCTACGTCTAAAATAATGAAACTAGAACATTCTCTAGCACCATACAAAAAACAAACTGAAAATATATTAAAGATCAAACATAAGACCAGACACTATAAAACTCTTAGAGGTAAACAGAGGCAGAACACTCTGACATACATTGCAGCAATGCCTTTTTGGATCCACCTCCTAAAGAAAAGGAAAGATATACCCATTTGAATGCAGAGTTCCAAAGAATAGCAAGGAGAGATAAGAAAGCTTTCTTAAGTGAATAATGCAAAGAAACAGAGAAAATCAATAGAATGGGAAAGACAAAAGATCTCAAGAAAATTAGAGATACCATGGGAATATTTCATGCAGAGATGGGCACAATAAAGGTCAGAAACAGTATGGATCTAACAGAAGCAGAAGATATTAAGAGGTGGCAAGAATACACAGAAGAACTGTACAAAAAATGTCTTAATGACCCGGATAACCATAATGGTGTATCACTCACCTAGAGCCAAACATCCTGGAGTATCAAGTCAAGTGAGCCTTAGGACTCATTCTAAAAAACAAAGCTAATGGAGGTGATGGAATTCCAGCTGAGCTATTTCAAATTATAAAAGATGATGCTGTGAAAGTGCTGCACTCAATATGCCAGCAAATTTGAAAAACTCAGCAGTGGCCACAGAACTGGAAAAGATCAGTTTTCATTCCAATCCCAAAGAAAGGCAATGCCAAAGAATGTTCAAACTACCACACAATTGTACTCATTTCACATTCTAACAAGGTAATGCTCAAAATCCTTCAAAATAGGCTTCAGCATATGTGAACCAATAACTTCCAGATGTAAAAGCTGGACTTATAAAAAAAAAAAAAAAAAACAAACAGAGGAACCAGAAATCAAATTGCCAACATACACTGAAGTGAAGTGAAATTTGCTCAGTCATGTCTAACTCTTTGTAACCCCATGGACTATAAAGTCCATGGAATTCTCCAGGCCAGAATACTGGCGTATGTAGCCTTTCCCTTCTCTAGGGGATCTTCCCAACCCAGGGATCAAACCCAGGTCTCCCACATTGCAGGCAGATTCTTTACCAGCTGAACTACACGGGAAGCCCCAACATCCACTGGATCACAGAAAAAGCAAGGGAATTCCAGAAAAACATCTGCTTCATTGGCTATGCTAAAGCCTTTCACTGTGTGGATCACAGCAAACTGTGGAAAATTCCTAAAGAGATGGGAACACCCGACCACCTTACCTGTTTCCTGAGAAACATGTATGCAGGACAAGAAGCAACAGCTAGTACTAGACATGGAACAATAGACTGGTTCAAAACTGGAAAAGGAGTACGTCAAGGCTGTATACTGTCACCCTGCTTACTTTACTTATATGCAGAGAACATCATGCAAAATGCTGGGCTGGATGAAGCTCATGCTGGAATCAAGATTGCCAGGAGAAATATCAATAACCACAGATATGCAGATGACACCACCCTAATGGCAAAAAGCAACGAGGAAATAAGAGCCTCTTGATGAAGGTGAAAGAGGGGAGTGAAAAAAAACCGCCTTAAAACTCCACATTTAAAAAACTAAAATCATGGCCTCCAGCCCCATCACATCATGGCACACAGATGGGGAAACAATGGAAACAGTGACAGACTTTATCTTCTTGGGCTCCAAAATCACTGTGGATGATGACTGCAGCCATGAAATTGAAAGATACTTGCTGCTTGGAAGAAAAGTTATGAGAAACCTAGACAGCATATTAAAAAGCAGAGACATTGTTTTGCCAGCATAGGTCCATCTAGTCAAAACTGTGGTTTTTCCAGTAGTCACATCCTGATCTGATAATTGGACCATAAAGAAGGCTGAATGCCAAAGATTTGATGCTTTCAAATTGTGGTGCTGGAGAAGACTCTGGAGAGTCCCTTGGACTTCAAGGAGATCAAAGCAGTCAATCCTAAAGGAAATCAGTCCTGAATACTCATTGGAAGGACTGATGCTGAAGCTTCAATACTTTGGCCACCTGATGCAAAGAGCCTGAAAAAGAGCATTGGAAAAGACCCTGATCCTGAGAAAGACTGAGGGCAGGAGGAGAAGGGCGTGACAGAGGATGGCATCTGGACATGAGTTTGAGTAAACTCTGGGAGATAGTGTAGGACAGGGAAGCCTGGCATGCTGCAGGTCATGGGGTCACAAAGAGTCAGACATGACTGAGTCACTCAACAACAATTTAGAGTTATGAAAATAAAAACCAAATAAACAAATGGGACCTAATCAAACTTACAAGCTTTTGCATAGTAAAGGAAACCAGAAACAAAAGTAAAAGACAACATGCAGAATGGGAGAAAATATTTGCAAACAAAGCAATCCACAAGGGATTAATCTCCAAACTATACAAATAGCTCATGCAGCTAAAAAAAAAAAAAATTTGAAAAATGGTCAGATCAAATAGACATTTCTCTAAAGAAGACTTACAGATAGCCAAAAAGCATATTAAAAAAAAAAAATGCTCAACATTGCTAATTATTGCAGAAATGCAAATCAAAACTACAAGCTATCACCTCACACCGGTCAGAATGGCCATCACTGAAAAGTCTACCAACAATAAAAGCTGGAGAAGATGTGGAGAAAAGAGAACGCTTCTACACTATTGGTGAGAATGTAAGTTGGTGCAGTCACTATGGAGAAGTATTCAGGTTCCTTTAAAAACTAAAAATATGAACTATTGTATGATGCAGCAATCCTACTTCTGGGCATATATCCAGAGAAAATCACACTTAAAAAAGATACATGTACTTGTTCATTGCAGCACTATTTACAATAGCCAAGTCATGGAAGCAACCTAAATGTCCATAGACAGAGGAATGAAGAAAGAGGATTGGTACATATATACATTGTAATCTAGTCAGCCATAAAAAGGAATGAAATAATGCCATCTGCAGCAACATGGATGGGCCTGAAGATTATTATACTGAGTGAAACAAGTCAGATAAAAAAAACAATATCAAATGGTATCACTTACATGTGGAATCTAAAAAAATGATATAAATGAACTTATTTACAAAACAAACAGACTTTGAAAACAAAATGATTAAAAAGGGAGAGGTGAGGGGGGAAGGATAAATTAGGGATTAACATATACACATGTGCACCTTCAGTCGTATTTGAATCCTTTACAACTCCATGGACTGTAGCCCACCAGGCTCCTCTGCCCATGGGATTCTCCAGGCAAGAATACTGGAGTGGGTTACCACGACCTCCTCCAGGGGATCTTCCTGACCCAGGGATCAAATCCGTGTCTCTTACATCTCCTGCATTGGCAGGCGGGTTCTTTACCACTAGCACCACCTGGGAAGCCCCACGACAACTATGCTACAATTTAAAAATATTTTTAAGTAATATTAGGAATTAGTGTCAAGATTGGTAAAGTTCAAAAGAGAAAAATTTAAATCACTGTTTAATAATACACACTAAAAATAAAATTAGGACTCATAACCACTTTGAATGATTGGATCCCTAATATCTCTCAGGAGATTACAGGGAGAAGTTTAGGAGACAGGGCTAGTATTGCAAGCCACTGAATGGTTAAGAACTAACGTCTGGCATTAGACTTGGGTTTGAACAGCAGGGCTGCCACTGATTAGGCAGAGGTGGCTGGAAGTGCCCTGCCAAATATGTCTGGATTTCTTTATCTATATGTGGAAGGACAATGACCATCCCCTGGATTGTCTTAAGAGTTATCAAGGGTGAATCAAATGGGAGTTAAGTACACAGTAAGAGTTCAGTAAGGTACAAGTTGTTTGTCTCTAGTCTGAGATACCCATGGTAGACAGGACCTCTAGCCAGGCCAGTAGGAAACCACGCAAAAAGTGGAAACATAACTATTTTCCTAACACTGGCCTTGTACGTGCTAGGGCTTTCCCAGGTGGCACTAGTGGTAAAAACAAGAACTTACAGGTATTACACCAAACAAGCCAAACAGATATGAGCTCATTTCTCTAGACCAGTATTAACAAGTAATTGCTTTTAAATCAGCACATTACTATTTAAGTTCCTGCAGTTCACTCCTCTTTCCTCAACCCTACCCAAAGTATTTTCTTTCCAAAAAGAATTAGTTCATTGATATGTTTATGTATTCGGAGGCCCTTCTTGACACCATTTGACACAATTAGAGCTATCTTATTGCCTACAAAGTGGAGTTCGGGGAGGGGAGATTGAGTATTTCTCCAAAAGTTTCTGTCACCATTGACCAACCCTCAGGAGGTGTTTCAAGAGAAGAGGCCGGAGCAGTGAGGAGAGAAGCTTCTAAAGCAGTTGCCCTGAGGACAGTTAAGCAAATCATATTTGGCTCATAGCTAATGATTCTTTTTATTCCTCACATGGAGCTCCCTTACCGAAAGAGCTCAGAGAGGAGACAGAGGAAAGAACTCGGAGATCCCTGTTGGATTTCTGGAGTCATCCTTCCCCCTCAGAATGACTGGCAGAATTTGCCTCTTAGCTGTGATCTGCGTCTGCCCTCTTGCCGTTATCATGTTGCCAAGTGACAGGAGGAAGCTGTGACTGGAACGGTCAGTGCCCCAGACTTCTGGACGTTTGGATTTAATTGGATGATTGGAGAAGGTAAGTGGGAACCAGTATCAGTGACTAACATCTTTTTGCCAAGATTAAAACAGTCAAAATTACTCTTAAGGTCACAATCAGAGGCTTGTTCCCTCCAGCTGTACACCTACACCGACGTGCCTGAGGAAACGTCTCAGAAAAAGCACAGGCCTTTTCCTCACTGGATTCGGCTCCTGTCACCCACCACGGTCATGGCATGACGACACTCCTGCTGTGGTTGCCTTTTCTTCCTGGTCTCACTCCTCCATTCCTTTTCCGGGGTTCCCTCCACCATCCAGATAGATTATGTGTCCTCAAATCCCTACTCTAGGGTCTGCTTCTAGGGAAACCAGGACTCAGGGTACTATGCTAAAGTCTATTAACATAATTGTATAAAACAAGGAGCATTTTATCTCCTAAAAAGAGCACAGCTCTTGTTCTTGAATGAATTAAATAAATTTAACTTCCAAGACCCACTCTAGTTTTCTCATTCTCATTTCGTCACATACCTACACCCGTCAGTGAAAAATGTTTTCGGCATAATTCAGTTCTTACTGGATATAAATTAATAATAGTGGACATTCCTTAACTTCCAGGTGGATATAGGCCTGTGTTCACCCAAGTATTCCCATTGTTATCCTCCCTGCTCTTTATGTTCAGGTCAGTGACTCCCAGTTGTTGAATTCTGCTTTCTCATCTCATATCCTAGATAGTTTTTAGTAAGAGTTCTAAATATTTTTTTAAAAAACCCTACTTTTAAGATTTTTTTAATGTGGGTCATTTTTAAAGTTTTATTGAATTTGTTACAATATTGCTTCTGTTTGGTTTTTTGGCCATGGGACTTGTGGGATCTTAGCTTCCCAAACAGGGACCAAACCTGTACCCACTGGATTGGAAGGTGACGTCTTAACCACTGGACCACCACTAAAGTCCCCCCAAAACCCTAATTTTCTTCACAGTCCTTGAAGCCTCTCAGGGGATGACTGCTCATCACCCCCAGCACAGTCTCTGTGCTGTTGCTGAATTTGTGAGAGTTGGAATATTGAGTTTGTTACATTTTCTGAAAGAATCTAAAACTAATAATCTTTCTAATGGTGTGCTAGACTCAGAATCTTATCAAGTACTTAAAAATAGCTACTGCTCCTTATAGAAATTGCAAGTAAGGGATGGTTTGTTTTTTTTTCAGATATTTTATAGCGACCACATGGAAATGGTAAGGAAACAGTGGTAAGTGCTGTTTTATAAAGAAATATGATGTTACATAAATATACACATAAGATTCCTAAAATGTGCTAGCTAGTCTTTACATTATCAAAATGCTTAATTTACACTTATAAACAAATTTTAGTTATAAACAAAATAAATTCAAAAGATTAATCAGTATAAAATAGCATTTTTTAGCTACTAAATTTTTTTAAAACATTTGGGGCAGTATTTTTTTTTTTTTTAATTAGTTGGAGGCTAATTACTTCACAACATTTCAGTGGGTTTTGTCATACATTGACATGAATCAGCCATGGAGTTACATGTATTCCCCATCCCGATCCCCCCTCCCACCTCCCTCTCCACCCGATTCCTCTGGGTCTTCCCAGTGCACCAGGCCCGAGCACTTGTCTCATGCATCCAACCTGGACTGGCGATCTGTTTCACTATAGATAATATACATGCTGTTCTCTCGAAACATCCCACCCTCGCCTTCTCCCACAGAGTCCAAAAGTCTGTTCTGTACTTCTGTGTCTCTTTTTCTGTTTTGCATATAGGGTTATCATTACCATCTTTCTAAATTCCATATATATGTGTTAGTATGCTGTAATGTTCTTTATCTTTCTGGCTTACTTCACTCTGTATAATGGGCTCCAGTTTCATCCATCTCATTAGAACTGATTCAAATGAATTCTTTTTAACCGCTGAGTAATATTCCATGGTGTATATGTACCACAGCTTCCTTATCCATTCATCTGCTGATGGGCATCCAGGTTGCTTCCATGTCCTGGCTATTTTAAACAGTGCTGTGATGAACATTGGGGTGCACGTGTCTCTTTCAGATCTGGTTTCCTCAGTGTGTATGTTGGGGCAGTATTATAAACACAAAGATAATCCACCACTTGTGTCTTTTATGCATATTTAAAGTACTCCAAATTTAAATATCTGATGATATTGATGATATTTATTCAGATATTTTAGGAAGAGAGATATAGAAGTATAAGGCCCCAAACCTTGAAAGCATGCTTTCTGATAGAAAAATTATCTATCGCTCATGTTCTCGATAGGAAGAAATGAAATGGAAATGTAGCATAGTTTTAAAACTAGATGTACTAGAGATGAAAATGTCATTCTTTCCTAATAGCACTACCATCGCTCTGTTACCTTCTAGGTTTCCTGCCAATCATGAATGATATCACCCTTTTTTTTTTTTTTCATTTATTTTTATTAGTTGGAGGCTAATTACTTTACAATACTGTAGTGGTTTTTGCCATACATTGATATGAATCAGCCATGGATTTACATGTGTTTCCCATCCTGAACCCCCCTCCCACCTCCCTCCCCATCCCTTCCCTCTGGGTCTTCCCAGTGCACCAGCCCTGAGCACTTGTCATGTGCATCCAACCTGGGCTGGTGATCTGTTTCACACTTGATAATATACATGTTTCAATGCTATTCTCTCAGAACGTCCCACCCTCGCCTTCTACCACAGAGTCCAAAAGTCTGTTCTATACTTCTGTGTCTCTTTTTCTGTCTTGCATGTAGGGTTTTCGTTACCATCTTTTTAAATTCCATATATATGCATTAGTATACTGTATTGGTGTTTATCTTTCTGGCTTACTTCACTCTGTATAATAGGGTCCAGTTTCATCCATCTCATTAGAGCTGATTCAAATGTATTCTTTTTAAAGGCTGAGTAATATTCCATTGTGTATATGTACCATAGCTTTCTTATCCATTTGTCTGCTGATGGGCATCTAGGTTGCTTCCATGTCCTGGCTATTATAAACAGTGCTGTGATGAACACTGGGGTACACATGTCTCTTTCAGATCTGGTTTCCTCGGTGTGTATGCCCAGGAGTGGGATTGCTGGGTCTTATGGCAGTTCTATTTCCAGTTTTTTAAGGAATCTCCACACTGTTCTCCATAATGGCTGTACTAGTTTGCATTCCCACCAACAGTGTAAGAGGGTTCCCTTTTTTCCACACCCTATCCAGCATTTATTGCTTGTAGACTTTTGGATAGCAGACATTCTGACTGGCATGAAATGGTACCTCATTGTGGTTTTGATTAGCATTTCTCTGATAATGAGTGATGTTGAGCATCTTTTCATGTGTTTGTTAGCCATCTGTATGTCTTCTTTGGAGAAATGTCTGTGTAGTTCTTTGGCCCATTTTTTGATTGGGTCATTTATTTTTCTGGAATTGAGCTGCAGGAGTTGCTTGTATATTTTTGAGATCAATCCTTTGTCTGTTGCTTCATTTGCTATTATTTTCTCCCATTCTGAAGGCTGTCTTTTCACCCTGCTTATAGTTTCCTTTGTTGTGCAAAAGCTTTTAAGTTTCATTAGGTCCCATTTTGTTTATTTTTGCTTTTATTTCCAATATTCTGGGAGGTGGGTCATAGAGGATCCTGCTGTGATTTATGTTGGAGAGTGTTTTGTCTATGTTTTCCTCTAGGAGTTTTATAGTTTCTGGTCTTACAGTTAGATCTTTAATCCATTTTGAGTTTATTTTTGTGTATGGTGTTAGAAAGTGTTCTAGTTTCATTCTTTTGCAAGTGGTTGACCAGTTTTCCCAGCACCATTTGTTAAAGAGGTTGTCTTTTTTCCATTGTATATTCTTGCCTCCTTTGTCGAAGATAAGGTGTCCATAGGTTCGTGGATTTATCTCTGGGCTATTTTGTTCCATTGATCTATATTTCTGTCTTTGTGCCAGTACCATAGTGTCTTGATGACTGTGGCTTTGTAGTAGAGCCTGAAGTCAGGTAGGTTGATTCCTCCAGTTCCATTCTTCTTTCTCAAGATTGCTTTGGCTATTCAAGGTTTTTTGTATTTCCATACAAATTGTGAAATTATTTGTTCTAGTTCTGTGAAAAATACCATTGGTAGCTTGATAGGGATTGCACTGAATCTATAGACTGCTTTGGGCAGTAAATTCATTTTCACAATATTGGTTCTTCCAATCCATGAACACAGTATATTTCTCCATCTATTTGTGTCCTCTTTGATTTCTTTCATCAGTGTTTTATAGTTTTCTACATATAGGTCTTTTGTATCACCCTCTTCTTAACCCTTTGAGTCAGTTCAGAAAAAGGGTTTTCTTATGGTATCTCAGCCACGCCAGGAGCACAGCCAGAGGCATTTCTGCTGCACTCATAGCCAAACCAAGTTTGGTTTGGGCTCTTAGCCCCACAGTGTCCTCACTAAGGAGCCATCCTGAATGCTCCTGCTGCTGCTGCTGCCCAGGCACATTTTACACCTGTGGAACTCTGCCCCTGCTGTATCTTCTCTGTTGGGACACTAGTCAAGGCTCCAACTGCTGTTCGTGATGGATTCTTTTACACTTGGTGCAAATTTCCAACAATAACGGACTCATAATCCCAAATCTATTGGGTTGGCCAAAAAGTTCATTTGGGTGTTATGGCAAAACCTGAACAAAATTTTGGCCAACCCGGTGTAAGAGGCACCCTGAGACAAAGATGTCAGTCTGCTCAGAGGTGGCCTGCAGGATTTCTAACCAAAATAAACAAAGCCAGATCCTAGGTAAAGTGGTCAGGACAGATTTTAATCAATAATATACTGTTGCAATAGAGGAAAGAATCAAGGATAAATGACACCTAAGTGACACCATCACAGAGGTGATGGTCTTTTATTTTTTTTTATGTATTATTGTGTGTGTGTGTGATGGTCTTTTAAAAGGAGAACGAGGGAAAAAGGAGATAGCTGAGCAGGTGCTCAGTGGAGCCAGGGAGGTAAAATATTACAAAAAGTTAGAAGAGAAGCACTGGTCCATATGAAAATCATCTGGACTTGTTAACTGATTCTTATCAAAGTTAGGCTCCTACACGCCCACAGCAGCTGGGAGCCAGGGCCCTATCTTTAGGTGTTGGCTGGAACAGTGTTTCTTGCTCATGCTGTTCCCTCTGCTAATAATATTCTCTACTTCATATGAATGTTTGGAGGATTCCATGAGGTCTAGCATGTAAAGGTCTTAGCATCATGCTTAACCAACAGTAAGTGTTTGGTATTTATTAACTAAATAAAAAGACTCATCCCTCAATATTCAGTTTGGGTTTCTTCCTTCAAGAAGCCAACTTTCCTTCCTGAGTCTCATTGCAGATTAGGTGCACTTCCTCTTTTCTAACGTTAGCTCCCTGAATATGCCTCTATTGTTGTAGTAGCCACAGTCTATTACATTTATATTCATGATTCTGTCCACCACTAGACTGAATTCTTAAAGAGAAAGACTATTTCTCATCTATGTACAGCATTCCCAAATATCCAGTGTGGCCCTGGTACCCATTAAGGACTTACAATGATAATTGTTATAATGGGTGGATGTTTGCATGCATTCATGAAATCCCCATCTGGACTTTTTGGCAGCTTTTGAATTACTGGTTAGCCCTTTATCCTTGAGTATCTTTCCTCCATTGGCATTTGTATTAATTGGAAGTCAGCTGCAGACAACAGAAAGCAACACAGGATTTTCAGCAGGGAGGGATTTAAACACTGTTAAAATTGTTGGATGGGGAAGAAAATGGTAACCCACTCCAGTATTCTTGCTTGGAAAATTCAGTGGACAGGGGAGTCTGGCAGGCTACAATCCATGGGGTTGTGAAGAGTGGGATAAGACTTAGCAACTGAGCACAGAATTGCTGGAAGGACTGAAGAGCATGCTGTAGGCTGAGCCTTCAGGAATGACTCAGATCACAGCAGAAATGACCCACTAGGAGAGCTACTACTTCTCCCACACAGGAAGATGAGAATTCAGGAAGCTGCCCCTGGAGCCATTGACTTCAGGAACATATTGCCTTCACTGAGATCCAAAGATCAGGAAGCCACCACAAGTGAACTTTTCTGCAAGAGT